>NC_091447.1:28424973-28724973 GCF_964237555.1 Oryctolagus cuniculus | reverse complement strand
GCTGAGCCGATCTGAAGCCAGGAGCTTCTTCCAGGTCTCCCATGTGGGTGCAGGGGCCCAGGCACTTGGACCATCTTCCACTGCTTTCCCAGGCTATAAGCATAGAGCTGGATCGAAGAGAAGCAGCTGGGACTAGAACTGACGCCCCTGTGGGACGCTATTGCCACGGGTGGCGGCCCAGCCCACTATGTCACAGCATGAACTCAAGAGAACTTTTTTTTAAAAAAAATTATTTATTTGAAAGGCAGAGTTAGAAAGTAAGAGATGGAAAGATCACTCACCCACTGGTTCACCCTCCAAATGCCTGCAATGGTTGGGGTGGGGTCAGGACAAAGTCAGGAACTCCCTCCAGGTTTTCCATGTAGGTGGCAAAGGGCCAAGCACTTGGATCATGTTTTGCTGCCTTCCCAGGCACATAGCTGGAAGCTAAATTGGAAATAGAGCAGCTGGAACTCTCCAGCACTCATAAGGGATGTCTGTCAGGTGGTGGTAGCTGAACTCACTGTGCTACACTGCCTGCCTCATGAGTTCTGGTCTTCCCTCTCTCTTGTGATGAACTCAGAAGCCCATGAAGATTTTCCCCTCTTTATAGTAATCAGTGGTTTCTACTGTGGCCTCATGGAAAAGGGTCCCCAAAGGGTGTCCAGCATTCAGATGTCACCCTTGTCCCTGGCTGAGCCCTGCAATGAAGAGGGATCACAAAATGAAGGTCTCAGGGCGAGAGTTGGGGCCAGAGGTCACTCTCTGGAGGTTGTACTCAGTTCAGTATGCTGAGCTCCCATGTGAATGCTTTATTGATGAATGGTCCTGGCAGGTTTTTGTTTGTTTGTTTGTTTGTTTGTTTTTTCTGTTTGACAGGCAGAGTTATACAGAGAGAGACAGAGAGAAAGGTCTTCCTTTTCCGTTGATTCACCCCTCCAAATGGCCGCTACGGTCGGAGCATCGTGCTGATCCAAAGCCAGGAGCCAGGTGCTTCTCCTGGTCTCCCATGTGGGTGCAGGGCCCAAGCACTTGAGCCGTCCTCCACTGCACTCCCGGGCCACAGCAGAGAGTTGGACTGGAAGAGGAGCAACTGGGACAGAATCCAGCGCCCCGACTGGGACTAGAACATGGGGTGCCGGTGCCACAGGTGGAGGATTAGCCTAGTGAGCCGCGGCACTGGCCAAATGATCCTGGCAGTTTCATATTGCCTTGTACAGTTGCACAAAGCTTCTCCTTCACCCACGATTTGCCTTTGATCTGGGGTTTGCTAAGTTCATGAAGATGTAACAACACACACTGTGGCTAAAATTCCCATTCCATTCCACTCTGTTCCTTCACTTTTGACAATATTCTTCTTGGGAAATACTAAATTGACTTCAAGCCTGCAAAAAAATAGACTATCCTAGAGACCTTAGATACCCTTTGCTGTAGATTGATTTTGCTTTGGGCCACTTCTGTCCATATATATTATTTACATATACATATGCATATCTAAATGTGATCTTGATTATGTTTAAAACAAGGGAATATTGTGAAGCACCTTGGAAAGGACTAAGTAGAGAAAGAAAAGACTGTTTTTTAAAGAGAGATACATGGTTCTGACATTTTAAAGCCTGGGAATTTCCACCTTACTGTTCAAACACAATTCCTAAGAATTTTCTTTTTTTTAAGTTTTTTAAAAATTTTTTGACAGGCAGAATGGACAGTGAGAGAGAGAGAAAGGTCTTCCTTTTGCTGTTGGTTCACCCTCCAATTGCACCGCGCTGATCCGAAGCCAGGAGCCAGGTGCCCCTCCTGGTCTCCCATGCGGGTGCAGGGCCCAAGAACCTGGGCCACAGCAGAGAGCTAGACTAGAAGAGGGGCAACCGGGACAGAATCCGGTGCCCCTACTGGGACTAGAACCCGGTGTGCCGGCGCTGCAGGCGGAGGATTAGCCTATTGAGCCACGGCGCCGGCCTAAGAATTTTCTAGGCGTTTGCACTGGGGCCATCCGAGTAGACTCCTGGGGAAAGACGTGGGTGGCTGGCTTCTGTGACAGGAATGAAGATGCGAAGCTTCCTCCTGTTGCAGATGTGGTTTCCCAGCCATTCTCAGTGGTCCCCGGCTTTTGTGTAAGGAAAATGCTGTTGTCATGGAGTTCAAGTAGCCACGATTTCCTGAAAACGCCACTCATGGCTAACTTTCAACAGAAATTCTAGAAAATCTTTCTTATGGTTTCTACCTTTGAGTTTAAACATTTTCACAAGAAGAGGGATTGTGTGATCGCTGTGGTCCTGTGTTTACCTTCATAGGTGAACGGGTCCTTTTGGGGCTGTTGTCACTCACACAGGGCCAGGAGCCAGGACACTGGTACAGAGCTGACCCTTGCTCCTCAGCAGGAATCTCCAGCCCAGCCTGTTTGCATGGGTTTGTTAAGAGCAGCGTCCCTTATCTTAAGCCAACAGAAGTTCCAAATAAAAATGAAAGCTTTTATATGATTCTTTTTGTTTGCTTATTTTATTTATTTGAGAGAGAAAGATAGATAAAGATGAACCTGCCATCTGCCAGTTCACTCTCCAAATGCCAACAGTAGCCAAGGCTGGGCCAGGTGGAGCCAGGAGCTGAGAACTCAGTCTGGGTTTCCCAAGTGAGTGACAGGGACCTCAGCCCTTCAAGCCAGAACTTGAACACAGGCACTCTGAGAGGGAATGTGGCGTCCTGAGCACTGTCTCGATTGCTGCACCACATGCTTACCTCTGAAATTCTTACAGGGCACCTATCTAGAAAGATTAAAGACTTGATTACATTTGGATTTTTTTTATAAGATTTATTTATTTGAAAGAATTACAGAGAAAGGGACATACACACACGCGGGGAGGGAGAGGAGGGACAGTGAGAGAAAGAGAGAAAAAGAGAAAGAGAGGGAGAGAGAGATTTTCCGTCTGCTAGTTCACACCCCAAATGGCTAAAATGGCCAGGGTTGGGCCAAGTCGGAGCCAGGAGCCAGGAGCTTCCTCAAGATCTCCCATGGGGTGCAGGGGCCACTTTTCCACTTTTTTCCCAAGCACATGAGCAGGAAGCAGGATCAGAATTGGAGCAGCTGGAACTGGAACTGGCACCCATGTGGGATGCAGGCACTGCAGAGGGTTGCTTAATCTGCCACCCCACAGCACTGGCCCCACGTTTGGATTCTTAACAATTAATTGGTTTGTAATTATATAATTGTATGTAATTAATTACATAAGGAGACGCACAGAGTGAGAGAGAGAGGGAGAAACTGACATCAACTTAATTATGGGCATTGGTTTGATTATTTTGCTGACAATATCTTGAATTTAGAGTTAATCAGCTTCAGGTAATTTACAGCTTGTATAGACTCTTACAGTTGGGAAGAGAACCTTTCGTAACGGTCTTATTCTCTACCTGAGAATGGCTACAAGCCCTAACACAACACAGATGGTCCTACCTTGGAAGGCTATCCCAGTTCATGGTAGCATGGCCTGGGAGGTGGAAGAGCAATGTAGTACCTTTCATGTACTTTATGTTCTTCAGTATTTGAGAACTCTGTGTAAGACATCCTGACTCTAGGACCTACAGATTTCTTTCTTTCTTTTAGTTTTTTATTTATATAAGGTGGGAAAATTTCACGTATTCCATACATACAGATTTAAGAGCATAATGATACTTCCCACACTGCCTATAGCATGGTGTCTGCTTCCTGATTGTTCTGTGGGGTTCTCTCTTAGACTCTCTAGGAAAATGATGTCCAGATTTCTCTTCCCGCCTTTTCAGAAAATGCTTCTGACCATGGGGTCCTTTAGCATTGCAGAACTCTGGGTTGGGAAATGTAGGTTTCTCCTGGGGATTCACATTGGCCTGTGAGCACTCCTGTTGGTCATAGAGAATGAGTCAACTACTCTCAGGGCATTGTGGTCAGGGATACTTGAGGACACTTGGGTAGGAGGGCAAATTAAAGATGCAGATTCCTGGGCCTGGTTACCCACTTATCAAATCATAATATCTTAAATAAGACTTGAGAATCTACATTTTCAGTAAGTTTCTTTGGTAATTCTGAGTCATAATGACATTTGGGATGCACACTGCTTTGTTGAGTTTTTGTGATGGTTATGAAAGGCATCTACTTCATGGTTATAGTATGGACAGTGAGTTTGTTTACCATCGGGTGACTGTAGATTTACCTCCTACGTAATGGAGAGAAAACAGTGAAAAACAGTGTCTTATGGGATGCTTAAAATACCCTTGTGCTTAAAAAGCTAACATAAATTTCAAAGAAATCAATCATTTTTCTGGTAGCCAAATGGGAAATGTTTCATCAGGGGCCAAATGGCTTCCTTATTAGAAACATTGTATAGCGTGGGAGGTTGGATTTGTGTAATCTGATTCCTTATAAACCATTATAATTTTAAAGTTGGGCTGGCGCATGCAGTAGGTTCAAGAAGTGCAGTTAAGAGGAAACACTTGCCTTAAAACACTGCTGTGTATTCCTGGTAGGTGACAGAAGGTGGGGATGAAGTTGATGGGTTTATTTATAATTGCATTGATCCTGTCTGTTTTATTATGGAGTGAATAGTTATCAGATTGCATAAGTGCCACTGGGACGGTGGTCAAGATGCAGGAGGATTTTGGCCTACTGTGGATGGAAGAGGCCTTGTTGTCTAGGAACAGGACTGTTAGGTTCCAAGTGTGATTTTTATTTCTTTTGATTTAGTATTTTCTGAGGATTTATATGTGTATATGTGCAATGGGGACTGCCTTATAGCTTTCTTGTGATGTCTTTGTGTGGTATCTGGTAATAATGAACTCACAGAACAAATAGAGAAGTGATCCCACTTCCATTTTTTAAAAGTTGTGAAGGATTGGTGTTAATTCTTCTCTGTTAGTAGAATTCATCAATGAAGCAATATAGGCATGGTTTTCAAAATTGACACGCAAAAGTAGTGTCTATTTGTACCATCACCTGTGATTTGATATGTGTGTACATTGTATAATGTTCAAATCAGAGTAAACATCTATCTCTTTCAGTATCATCTCCTTGGGATGAAAGTATTCAAAATCCTTTCTTCTAGATTTTTTTTTTAATATTTGGTGCATTGTCATTATCTGTAGTTACCCTGGTGTGCAGGCCTGATTTATTATTTTGTGCAAAAATTTTTGATTGTTAATAAAATATATTTCCTAATTTTAAATCGATTTAGATTTTCTACTTCTTTTTGAATCATTTTTTAAATATTTATTTATTTATTTGAAAGTCACAGTTACACAGAGAGAGAAGGAGAGGCAGAGAGAGGGACAGAGGTCTTCCATCACTGGTTCACTCCCCAGTTGGCTGCAATAGCTGGAGCTTTGCCAATCCGAAGCCACGAGCCAGGAGCTTCTTCTAGGTCTTCCATGTTGGGGGAGGGGTCCAAGGACTTGGGCCATCTCCTGCTGCTTTCCCAGGCCATAGCAGAGAGCTGGATGGAAAGTGGAGCAGCTGGGACTTGAACTGGCACCTATATGTGATGCTGGCACTGCAGGCAGCGGCTTTATGTGCTACGCCACAGCACCAGCCCCTTGAATCAGTTTTCCAGTTTGTTGACATATAATTATTCATGGTGTTTCTTTATATTTTTTGTTTCTATAAGGTTAGTAATAAATGCCTTGTTTCATTCCTAATTTTAGTAATTTTGATCTTTTCATTTCTTGGTTAGTCTAGCTAAAAGATTTGTCGATTTATTAATCTTCAAAGAACCATGTTTTGGCTTCATTTTTTTAATTGTTTTTCTATTTTCTAGCTCATTTATTTCCAATATAATGTTTACTGCTTTTTCCTTTTATTCTCTTAGGGTTAGTTTGGATTTAAAAAAATTTTTCGGGCCGGCACTGTGGCTCACTTGGTTAATCCTCCGCCTGCGGCGCCAGCATCCCATATGGGCACCGGATTCTGTCCCGGTTGCTGCTCTTCCAGTCCAGCTCTCTATTGTGGCCCGGGAGGGCAGTGGAGGATGGCCCAAGTCCTTGGGCCCAGCACCCGCATGGGAGACCAGGAGGAAACACCTGGCTCCTGGCTTTGGATCAGCGCAGCGCCGGCCATAGCAGCCATTTGGGGAGTGAACCAACGGAAAGAAGACCTTTCTCTCTGTCTCTCTCTCTCTCAGTGTCTGTAACTCTACCTGTCAAATAAAAAAAATTTTTTTTGAACCAAAATATAACTTATTTTTTTCAAAAATATATTTTAAACTTTGCACTAACATGCTCTCCTTGCTTGTTTTAAGTGGTATATGCAACAGTTCAGCACATAACACAGCATAAACTGACCATAGCAGGCAACCAGACTTAAACTGATCTTTTAATTCCATTTTTTTCATGAAATTTAAAAGAAGAATGTTTCTATTTCCTTTCATCTGCTCATTTCCTTCTACCAGGTGGTCACTATTCTGATTGTAACTCCATAGGTTGCTTTCACTTGTTCTTGAACTTTGGCATGGAATCCTCCAGTTTGTACACTGAGAGTTTTCTTCACCCTGTATAATGTATATGAGATTCATCCATGGTGCTGCATGTAGGCACAGTTCATTTTTTTCTCGTGATCAATAGAGTTACAGTGTACACTGAGCTACGTTTATTGCTCTGTTCTCCAGTTCATAGGCATTTAGTTTGTTTCCAGTGTTTGGCTAGAATGAATAAAGTTTCTGTATACATTTTTATACACGTCTTTTGGTGGACAAAAACACTCATTCCTCTTGGGTTAATACCTGGGAATATAAGGGATTCATTAGAGTGGGTGTTGCCTTGGTAGTGTCAAACAGTTTTCCAGGGTGCTGCACCTGATTTACGCTCCTGTCTGCAATTGTGAGAGATCAGGAAGCCTGCATCTCCAAGTTCTATCTGGTGTTGTGAACTGACTTGTATTTATTGACTGCTGTAAGGTGATAGGACTCATTTTTAGTGAATGAATGATTTTGTCATATATTTTACACGTAATCATAGGAACACTTTTCTCTCAAGAACCTGTCAGCATTTTGTGTTTCACTTAGATGGTGAGGGAGTGCTCACCAAAGGCTTAGACTTGATCTCACAAGTACAGAGGAAATGTGTGGCTGCCGGACATCTACATGAGAAAGCAGGGGTGGGGAGTTGGGTGCAGTAGTCACATGGTGGCAGGGACTCTTGGTTGCTGCTCTGGGAGCAGGGTCCTGTGGCCCCGTGGATGACTTCCCCTGTAGGGATATGAGATTCACTAACTTGTCATTTGCATTTCTGAGCTCGGGCCAGGCCCAGTGACATGGCGTGCTCTGACTGGCTCAGCCTCACCTCAGTGTCTCCTGGGCTGTATATATATATCCCTGCCATCTGGCAGGACTGACATTGGATTCTGATCCCCAGCCCTCGCTGCAGAGCTGCATGGCCACTGTGACGGCTGCTGACCCCTCCTTCAGTCTGGCAGGTTTCCCAGCCAGACTCCATGTACCTGTGTGTTCGCTGACTATCCAGGAGAGCAGGGGAATCTGAACTTCAGGTCTTCTCTGCCTGGTTACATAGCAGTGTGCTGTGCCTTGAGTCGGTGAGTGGAGCAGCCCAAGAAATGATCTTTTCAGAAGGTTCAGTGGAGCATAGGGGCCGCAGCTCCCCTCTGACTTGGATGGGAATAACTGAGATACATTTTTCTCCACCTCTTTGTGTTTGCTGTAGAGGGGAGGGCTTTGATCTCTGTTCTATCCTCTTGCCACAGAACTGACCAGGCTGTCAAGGATAAAAGGATCAACTTCATTACACTATGGGAGGGAGAAGAGATTCTGTGAGTAAGGGCTTTCTTTCAAGAGTCTTCCATACCAACAAAATTAACAAATGATTATAGAAAATTTGTGTTCAAGTCGAGGCAACTTAATTCTTTTGCCCAGTCTAGTTTGCATTATGAAGTGTATTTTTAAAATGCTAGGCACTGTTATAAGCATTTTATGTGTGTTAACTCATTTCACCCTCAGAGTAAACCTATGAAGTGGGTGCTATTATTATACCCATTTTACAGGCAAGGAGACTGATGCATAAAGGAAAAGGTTAGGCAGTTAGCTTGAGGCAACTTAACTGCTTAAAAATGCAATTAAGATTTGATCTTGGAACTCTGGTTCTAGAGAGTCCACATTTTCTGAAATGACTGAAGACTTTGCAGTGCAGTGGTCTTATCAGGCGTGGTGATGTTCTTCAGTGGTGTTGAGGAAATATCAGATCCCAGGTAGTGGTCAAGGGTAAGGTAGAAACTCCAGGTTGTCTGGTACCTGAAAAGATTACATTCCCTTATCTGTCATTCACTGCTTTATGTGTCATCTCATTTATGTTCCTGGGACCTCTCAGTTATCCTCATCTTAAGAGGGTAGTTTTTGTAAACTAGATTTTCTTAAAGTGGGGCAAAACAGATGTAACAGTCAATTGGTTTTGTTTGCTAAGTGTTATCCCAGCAGCTTAAACTACTGTGATAAATATGGTGCCTCAAGTCTTGTGGGAGCTAGGAAGGAGGTAATGGTGCCCTGGGGTCTTGGAGTCTCTGAAGATACTTTGGAAAAATTCTAAGGCTCCTTGAGTATATGAGTTCTTTCATTTCTTGCAAGATGAACATCTTATACAATTGTTACAGCTCATCCTAAATTGAGCACTGGGAAAAATCAGAGAAAGGTGCAGTACCCAATATGACTGCAGACTGGGGAAGAGGAGAGCAAAACACAGATCTGTGAGCTCTGTGAGATTGGCAAAGTGTCAGTTTCTACAAAGGGTAGCTGTTTCCTAAGCCATCCTAAAACTTGGGTCTGTTCTAGATCTGCTTCTTAGTAATATGCACATGCTCATTTCAGTAATTCAGTTTTTAACTTTCTAGGTGCTCTTCCAGAGCTTTCCAATCCAAGAAATTTCATGTGATCTATATGGAAGCTCCATAGCGGCCGGCGCCGCGGCTTACTAGGCTAATTCTCCGCCTTGCGGCGCTGGCACACTGGATTCTAGTCCCGGTCGGGGCGCCGGATTCTGTCCCGGTTGCCCCTCTTCCAGGCCAGCTCTCTGCTGTGGCCAGGGAGTGCAGTGGAGGATGGCCCAAGTGCTTGGGCCCTGCACCTGCATGGGAGACCAGGAGAAGCACCTGGCTCCTGCCATCGGATCAGCGCGGTGTGCTGGCCGCAGCGTGCCGGCCGCGGTGGCCATTGGAGGGTGAACCAACGGCAAAGGAGGACCTTTCTCTCTGTCTCTCTCTCTCACTGTCCACTCTGCCTGTGGGGGGAAAAAAAAAAGCTCCGTAGCACTGTAAAACAATTAAACAATTGAAATTCTTGACCCTGTTATATGGCAGAGACTGTAGGTTGCCCCCTAATATCAGTTCTTTGCATTTTATTTAGTAAAAGAACTCACATCTTTGCTGGGATGTGGCTGTGTAACTGAGCTTCATGTGTAGCTAGATGTGGCCTTGTTGACTAAGCTCTGACAGCGGGAGATGAGCAGGGGTAAAACGTCTCCCTCTCAGTCCTCTCCTTTCCCCGCTATCTGAATGTGGATTCTATGGTGGCAAAAGGGAGCTGCCATGTCATTCCTTGAGATAGCTTCATCCTGGTTCATGTGTTAAATGCAGCAGGAAAATGAGATGGAGAAATCCGGGTCCTCATGCCCTATGGCATCCTGAGCTACTTGACTAAGATGGATGCATAAGGGAGCAAGAGATTTCGATCTCTATAGAAGCTATTGTTTTCTGTTTGTTTGTTTGTATTTATTTATTTATTGTCTTTATTCCTGCAGCTCAACCATGTGTCCTAAGGTCCTAAGGGGAGGCATTTGGCCTAACAGTTAAGACTTTCACATTCCATATTTAGGTGCCTGAGTTTGAGTCATGCCTGCAGCTCTTGACTCCAGCTTCCTGCTCAGGCAGAGGCAGTAGTGATGGCTCCAGTAGTTGGGTTCCTATCATCCACATGGAAAACCTGGATCGAGTTCCCAGCTCTTGACTTCAGCCTGGCCCAGCCCATGGTGTTGTAATCATTTGGGGAGTGACCAGCAGATGGGAGTTCTCTCTCTTTCTCTCTCCCCCCCACCCTCCCCCCATCCCTCTCTCTCAAATAAAAAAGAATTAACAAGTTGAAATTTACATTTTTTTTTGTGTAACACAATGAGCAAATGTATAAATTTCATACAGTTCAACTTAAGAATCCTCTTTGATTTATTTGTCTTTTTTTTCATTGCTTCATTTTTTTTCAATGAATTTTGAACCTACTGTCTGGGGATGCAGACTAGAAGTAGATGGCATTTTGTGGAAGGTACAAAGATGACCCAGATATGGAAAAAAAACTCCCAGTACAGAGTAGGGAATAATGAGCAGGTGCTTGGCTACTTAGATGCTGTCCAGATTATCTGTTGAAAAGATTGATCTCTGCAGCTAAGGCCTCCTTGGAAGCATTGTAAGGTATTTTTCTTCAAATTAGTTGGAAGGCTGCCACTTCCTCAGGAGAGTGTATCAGTGGGTAGCCTTGAGGTGTGATCCTGGGTGACATTTCCACTTAGATTGTGAGGTGAATGGTCCACTTATCAGGTAGTGTGCCAATGTTAGCTGCTGATGCTTTTATCAGGGGACTGTTAGGAGCTGGCCATGTCACTTTAGAGAGGGTGTCTTTGATAAAAGATAAACTGTGGTGCAAGAGTGACAGGAAGGTTTTGCTGCAGTTTGGAATTCGTTCAGGATGGTAGGAAGAGCTTTGGAATGAGTCATGAATTTCAATCTTAACTGGTTCACCTCCCACTTGTGTGGTCTTGAGTGCATCTCTCTGACCACTTTAATAGGATACAGAAAATACTGTTGATTGTTTTTTTCAGTCTTCGGTTAGGAAAAGTGCTAATATTTCTGTTGGCACAGTATATACGTAGGTATTCTTATTTGCTTTGTATTTCAGCGTCTTTCTCAAGGTGCTATATTTATATGTTTTAAATCTTCTTTTAAAATATCTGGCAAAAAAGATGCTCTAAGTATATATCCAACACATCTATTTGGGCCAAATGGGGAAACACCTTGTTCAAGCTGAGGAACTTGGTACATCACACTTACTTCCTGTGGTCACACTCCAGTGTGCTAATGAGGTGCCCCAGAACACCTAGGTGCAGGTAGGCCATTTGACATCATCTGCCTGCTGTCAGGTGCCTCCCGGGCAGGGGGTGTTAGCCTCATCCTCAGCCCTGGGGAAACTGACCCATGGAATCTTGAGAATCAGCGTTAGGTAGGGCTAAGACAGAAAGATATCTTTTCTCTCTTCTCTCAAAGTTCTCGACATATCAGTGCTTCTGAGGCTCTTTGAGAAAACTGTTCAGGCTGTTGGAAAGGCCTTGATCATGTGGGTAAGATTTGAAAGGCTCCAGGTTTGCCTCTATCCCAGCTCCAAAGTCCTCTTTAAAAGTCTAGTAGCATTTTCTCCACGTTACTCATAAAAAAGAAAATCAGTCTTGCTAGAGTGTTTATTGAAGTTAGAATTTTAGAGCTGGGAGGAAGGTGAGAAATCAGAAAGGAATCTTCAGTCCCAGGTCATTTGCTTAACCCACGTTATGATGTTGTGTGGACAGACTCTGTGATCTGTTCTGTTATGGCACAGAGGCTCATCTTCCTGTGATTTTGCTCTCTTTTCAGTAAAATCAAGGTTTTGATAATCAACTGCTGTTACTACTATTATTTATTATTTGGAAGTAGGGCATTTCCTAATGCCCAGGAAAAATCTTTGAGACAAGATCAGCTAATCTAGGCAGGCAAACTTGGGTGAGGCAACCTGTGGCCAATGGGGAGGATGCAGCTCTTGGTTTAATTTCTTGTGGGCTGCTGCAAGTAACAGATGTGGCAAGTAACAGATGTTCCACCCAGGGTACAGAAGTCGAAAGGGTGTTTCCTACTGTGGCCATGCCTCCCACAGAAACTAAAAGATTGGAAATTGGAGCTGTCCACAGGGGCTAGTAAGATAATCGTAATTTTGTAGAACAAAAAGGATCCTACCACCCAGCTAAGAGAAGTTTATCTTTTAAAAAATATTTTATTGTGTTACAAATACTTTACATGAAATCCATTCTCTTCGATTTTTAAGTATGTGTATATATATATATATATATATAACAGTATTGTTATCTATAAGTACAATGTTGTGTAGCCGCTCTCTAGAACTTACTCATCTTGTTCAACTAAAACTTTATGCCCAGAGATTAGCGGTTCCCCAGTTCCCTTTCCCTCAGCTCCTGGTAACTACTGTTGTACTCTTTGAGTCTGTGAATTTGATTATTTTCCATGCCTCTTGTGAGTGGACTCATGCTATGTTGGTCCTTCTCTGACTGGCTTATTTCATTGAGCGTAACATCCATGAAGGTCATCCATGTTCCTGCATTTTGCTGAATTTCCTTCTTTTTAAAGGGTGAATCACATCCCATTGTATGTAAGTACCACATTTACTTACCTCTTCATCTGGGCTACTGTGACTAGTGGTGCAGTGGACATGGGAATGCCCACAGGTTTTCAATTCTTTTGGACACACATCCAGAAGAGGGATCCTTAAACCTGACAATGGACCTAGTGTTGGATACTCCCCACCTCACTTCTTTCTTCCTTCTATTCTCTCATCATGCTGTTCTGTCATATTCCTTTGACTTTTTTCTATATAAGTTCATACCTTGAATTCAATGTTTTACTTGTAACATTACTGAATAGTTTTTATTCCTTTTTGTTTATTTGTCAGACAGCTAAAGATTTACAGATTCATGTTACAAATGTCTTTCAAATTATATGTTGTTAGGCTATGGAGAAATCATTTGGCCTCCCTCAGTGACTTTCTTCATTTGTAAAATATTCAACTTAGGGTATTGAAGAGATTAATAGGTAATACAAATCACATGTCTAACACAGTGCCTTGGCTATACTAAATTCTCCATCCATGGCAGGTGTATCGGTCAGATTTTTGTAATAGTAGCTGAAATACCTGAGAGGAGCCACTTAGGAAGGAAGAAGGCATTACTTTGCCCATGGTTTTGGGGATTCATAGTCCCAGATCAGGCAGCCCCATTAGAGAAGGTGGCAGATGGCAGAGCACGTGTGGAAGAAGGATCACATGGTGAGCCAGGAAGGAGAGAGAGAGACAGGGAGAAGCTGCCTCCTTAAAAGGCACCATGATTGGATCATGGGGGCTTCACCTAGCAGCCTAATCCAATCTAATCATGTTCCAAAGACCCCACTTCAGACACCGTCCATCACTGGAGCTGGCCTCCACCCTGTAGGTGCCATCAGTCTATGACTTCAGGACTTCAACAGCTTCGTGAGTTGGGAAGCCAATTCCTGTTAAAGAAAAGCATTGGGTACTATGTATTAGTCAGTTTTTTGTTACTATAATAAAAAAACTCAAGGCTGCCAACTTATAGAGAAAAGGCTTATTTAGCTCCTGGTTTTGGAGATTCAAAGTTCAAACATCCCTGTGTAAGCTTGGCATCAGTGAGGGGCTCATGGCAGATGGTGCAGGAGAATGGATAAGAAGGATCACGCGGCACAGCAGGAAGCAGAGAGATTGGGTGTGGGCGAAGTCAGTCTTTTTAAATAACCCTCTCCCCAGGGCACTCTCATAATGAACTCAGGACCTCCCATCAGGTCCCATCTCCTGAACTAAAAGGTTCTACCTCCTCTGATAGTGCCACCATTCTGACAAAGCTTTAAACTTATGGATTTGGGGGGAACATTCAACATAAAAACCATTACATTTTTCTTTAAAATACAACCTGAACTAATTGGCTTTTTGCTTGTACATGCTTTTCTGTGGATTTTTCTTTGCAAGAACTAATTGGATTTCTATTATGCTCTTTCCCCCTTTCACAGGTTTTTAAATTTTTTTTTTTAAGGAATACAAATTTTATAAGTGCAACTCAGGAATACAGTTATTCTTCCCAACATATCCGCCCTCTCTCCCACACTCCCACCCCTCCTCCCCTACCACTTCCTAGTCCCATTCTCTGTTAAGATGAATTTTTTGATTAGCTTTGTACAAAGAAGACCAACTATATACTAAGTAAAGATTTCAACAGTTTGCATACACATGCACACACAACAAAAAAAGTTTGACAATTAGTTTTACAGTTAACTCTCATAATACAACTAATTGAGGACAGTGGTCCTGCATCGGGAGTTAATGCACAGTGACTCTTGTTGTTAATTTAACAATTAACACTCTTATGTTTGATGTCAATGTCCACCCAAGGCTCTTGACATGAGCTGCCTAGGCTATGGAAGCCATTTGAATGACAAACTCTGTATGTATTTAGACAGGGCCATAAGCAAAGCTGAAGTTCTCTTTCCCTTTAGAGAAAAGTACATCCTTCTTTGATGGCCACTTCTTTTCGCTGGGGTCTCACAGAGATCCTTCATGTGGAACACTTTTTGCCACAGTGTCTTGGCTTTCCCTGCCTGAAATGCTCTCACAGGCTTCTCTCAGCTAGAACAGGAAGCCTTAAGGGCTGATTCTGAGGTCAGAGTGTTACTTAAAGTGATTGTCATTCTATGAGTCTGCTGTATGGACTGCTTCCCTTTTTGGAACATTCGCTCCTTTTTAATTCTATCTATTATTGTTACCAGACACTTTATTCCTGTTTATATGATCCCTTTAACACTTAATCCCATCTATATGTTCACTTTAATACTTAATATGATCACACATAAGATGGCATTTTTACCACCCAGCTTAATGGGATTTGGGGTCCCATGACAAGTTTTTAAACTGTGCCCTTAGAAGTAAGTCCATATGAATGTATGTAGAACTATACAGCTTTACAGTTATAAACTTGCTCCTCCCTCTCTTATTTATACTCTTATTTTTTACTGAGATCCATCCTCAATTTACTTTACATATATGATTAACTCTATGTTAAGTAAAGAGTTCAGCAAATAGTATGAATAAAAAACGAACAAGCAAAAAAAAAAAAAGTGTTCCTCAGCATTCAAGACAGGGGTAGCTCAAGAAATCCCTTCTCAAGGTGCCAACTTAACTTCTACAGATTTTGTTTTAGGTGCTCTATTAGTTCTTACAGATCAGGGAGAACATATAGTATTTGTCCCTTTGGGACTGGCTTATTTCACTAAGTATGATGTTTTCCAGATTCATCCTTTTTTTTTTTTTTTTTTGCAAATGTCGAGTTTTCATTTTTATGGCTGTATAGTATTCCACAGTGTACATATCCCGTAATTTCTTTATGAACTCTCCTGTTGATGGGCATTTAGTTTGATTCCCATGTCTTAGTGTAAATTAAGCTGCAATAAAATGGGAGTGCAGATATCTCTTTTATTTACTGATTTCATTTCCTTTGGGTAAATTCATAGGAATAGGATGGCCAGGTCATATGGTACCTTTATTCAGATGTTTGAGGTATCTCCATACTGTGTTCCATAGTGGTTTTACTAGTTCACATTCCCACCAACAGTGGATTAGGCTACCTTTTTCCTCACATCCTCGCCAGCATTTGTTTGTTTATTTCTGTATGAAATCCATTCTAGGGGCTGGCACTGTGGTGTAGTGGGTAAAGCAGTGCTGGCATCCCATATGGGTGCCAGTTCAAGTCCTGGCTACTCCTCTTCTGATCCAGCTCTCTGCTATGGCCTAGGAAAGCAGTAGAAGATGATCCAAGTGCTTGGGTCCCTGCGCCCATGTGGGAGACCTGGAAGTAGCTCCTGGCTCCTGGCTTCAGATCAGCTCAGCTCTGGCCATTGCGGTCCTTTGGGGAGTGAACCAGTGTGGTTGGAGACCTCTCTCTCTCTGGCTCTGCCTCTCTCTCTAACTCTGTCATTCAAATAAATAAAATAAATCTTTAAAAAAATCCATTCTAACTGGGGTGAGGTGAAACTTCATTGTGGTTTTGATTTGTATTTCCCTGATGGCCAGTGATCCTGAGCGTCTTCCAGTGTCTGTTGACCATTTGGATTTCCTCTTTTGAAAAATGTCTGTTTAAGTCCTTGGGGCATCTCTTAACTGGGTTGTTTGTTTTGTTGTGGAGTTTCTTGATCTTTCTAAATATTCTGGTTATTAATCCTTTATCAGTTGCATTGTTTGCAAATAATTTCTCCCATTCTGTCGGTTGCCTCTTCACTTTCCTGTTTCTTTTGCAGTACAGAAGCTTCTCAATTTGATGTAATCCCAGTTGTCAATTTTGGCTCTGACTGCCCGTGCCTCCGGGGTCTTTTCCAAGAACTCCTTGCCTGTGCCAATGTCTTGCAGGTGGAAATCCAGTTTTTCCAGCACCATTTGTTGAAGAGATTGTCCTTGATCCAAGGATTGGTTTTAGCTCCTTGTTCAAATATAAGTTGGTTGTAGATGCTTGGATTGATTTCTGGCATTTCTATTCTGTTCCACTGATCTTTCCATCTGTTTCTGTACCAGTACCAGGCTGTTTTGATTATAACTTTCTCTTAATTTAACTTTGAAGGGCTTTGCTGGCACCCTAGTCAAATAGAAATAAAAGGAAACCTCCATTGAAGACCAGCACCCTGTTCATCCAAAAACAGCTATGCTTTGGCGCTCCTGTGCCCTGCAACATATTTCTGCTTACACTGACTTTGATACTATTAACTGGGACTGAAAATAGTTCCTATTGATCTGAATGGAGCCTGAAAACTGAGAGCTGATGTCAGCCACTTGTCCCTCACTCAGCCTTGTAATTTGATGATCAGCCTCTTCTCACCCATCAACTTGCCTTTCTAATGAAAGGGATCTGGTCCAAGAGCCTACTGATCTTTCACCAAAGCTCTGCTTTGGCTTGAAATATCTCTTCTTTGTGCTGATTTATCACCAACTACATAAAGCTCAGTTAATGCAATAACAGGAAGATGAAAATACATTGAAACTGCCTATTATGTTGCTCAGAAAGCATCTATCTTTTTCATCACCTCTTCTGTAGGAATGTCCTTGATGTAGGCTTACCAAGGAGGAATGGATAGGTTGAAGGAAAATGATTATTGTGTGATTGTGATGCCTGATGGAAGCTGGACCTGTGGGTTCTCATGGTGAGATGCTGTGATATTTTCATTGTGCATATGAGAGAGGCAGGCAGACGATTTTTTTTTTCAGAATATTTGCATCTCTCAGATGACATCATCTAGCAGCCCCTCCTCCTCCAATTATCTCTGTATGAGACTCTAGGCTGTCTCTCCTGTTTGATATCATTATTCATAATTGGTGTTGGTAGAGACATATGTGACAGTTACTCTTGAGGGGGGGAAGGCAAACTCTCAGCCTTTTTTGTATCAAGCTTGGGATTGTCTACAGGGATAGATCAGGGTAATATGTGAGTCTAGGCAGTGGTCAAAGTGATATCCAGGATATTTCAAAAATTCCATGGAAATAAAACTAAAAGGTAAGTTTATTTCAATGCAAAATAATTTTGCCATCCATATGTAGTTTTTTTCTTTTTCATAATACTCATTTTCCACGAACTTTATGAGGATCCCTTATGTTAGGAAGGCGGGAAGCTACTCAGTGAAGAGAAGACAGGAACAGCGCAGGAGAGGAAAGGTGTGTTTTCCAAGCAGTTGCTTGTTTATCTAAGTTAATTTTCCCAACAGTATTGGAAACAGGATGCTTTGCCTTTACATAGGTTCTATATAGTTTTCTGGTGCTCTTTGTCAAATGTCAGGATAGATGAGGAATTAAGATGATGGGGAGAATTCTTGCTTTTAGTTAGGAAATGTAATTTTTGTGTTTGCTTTCTTGTTTTCAGATACTTGGTTTGTTTTATTTACTGAAAGGCTGACATGGATGTGTAGAGATGTTTGGATCATCACTGGTTCATTTTCCAGATGCCTGCAATAGCTGGGACTGGGCCAGGCTGAACCCAGGAGTGAGGAACTTGATTTAGGAGTTTCCAACATGGGTAGCACAGACCAAAGATCTTGATCCATCACTTGCTACCTCCAGACCCACATTAGCAAGAGACTGGAATTGGGAATGGAGCTGGGACTGGAACCCAGGCACTCCTGTATGGGATCCCAAGTAGCATCTTAACCACTGCACCCAATGCCCACCCCATTATGTTGCTTTCTTTTTGAGAGCTGTCAGCAATCTGAAGAGGTAGTTGTAATTAGCCAATATAGCAGACGTAGAAGCAGAGATTCAGAAAACTGGAGTCACTTACACAGAGTCATGATGGAGCTGGGGTTTCCAGACAGGTCTGTAGGATTCTGAGGTCCTGATCTTTGAATTATCTTATCTTACCTCTAGGAAAGAATATGCTAATATTTTTAATATAGCAAGAAATTAATAAACACAATTGGCCAAAGGCACTCTAAGATTTGGAAGAACAAGAATGAATGTGGCCCAACTTGAATTTTCAAATATCTTACAGATTTTATGCTTAGAATTCACCATATAGTTTTCTAGGCCATGGAAAACCACGCTCAGATTTTTAAAAGGCTCCTCAGTAGGGTTGAGAAGGAAAAGGATGAATTTAATTGCCAGGTAAGGCAGAGGTCTTTGACCTCATCTCCCACTGGAAGTTGCATTTAATGTGGTTATTTTAACCGATCTGGAGAAAGAAGTGCAGTCACACACCTGCTTCTTGGGGAAGAGTGCTTCCAATTAGTGTCAGGTAAACTGCCGGGACAGCTGTTGCCGTAGTGAGGGAGAAGGGCCAGTGGTGGAGCTGTGGATGATACCTTGCAGTTTGGATGCCTGGACACTCTCGATTTTCCTCACAGCAGGGCAGGTGTTGGCTGGGCATGAGAGGCAATCAATACCCTGTGCTGACAGTGGGGAAGTCTGCTTTGGAGTCTCAGAGGAACACCACTGAATGACAGGAAGCCTCAAGGGAGTCTGGAGCCTCAGCACTAACGAGCTTCAAGGAGAAGTTGAGAATCGCTGTAATGAGCAGTCATTTGTAATGGGCTTTGAACCTGGTTCCCTGTTTGAGGGAAGAAAATACTGGACTTAGAGCCAGCAGGGGCAGTGTTTGTTTATAGTGGTAACTGTCACTTTATAACAGTGTCTGAAGGGTTTATGGGAACTGCCTTATTACAACGATGGAACAAGGAGCACTGAGCCCACACTAATATCTGAAGGTGTAGAAGACCCATAGAGAAACATTGACGGACAGAAGTGAGAAGGGTTTTAGAGGACATCCTCCATGACTAGGTAGGATTTGTTTCATCATTGTAGGAATGGTTTAATATGTTGGATTGAGCAATGGAAAATTGCCATATTTCCTAAGTAAAAAATGGTCAAAAATGAGCATTTCATATAGTTTAAACTAAAAAAATTCACCAGTAGGTCATAATTTCAATAGACATATTGAGTATATGATTCCATTCCAGATTTAAAGTTAAAACCTTCTTTTCCATGATAATAATATTAACCTTATGATGAATATCAGAAAATAATGGCACTTGTCATTTTACATAGAGTAGCAGTGTGAAAAGGATCCCTACAATGAACACTATTATTTAATGTTCATCCAGAATTTCTGCCTAACTCCAAGAGGCATGAAATGAAAATAATAGGGCATGTAACTTGTTAAACAGATATAGAGAAAAATGTAAATGTTCAGCTAAAGCTCACTTGATTAAATAATTTAATAAAACATTTAATGCATTAGTATGTATAATACAAATAAACAAAATTATTTTCTTAAATATCATCAATACTTAGAAAGATTTTTTACCATTTTCTGTCTCGGGGCCAGTGTTGTAGTGTAGTGGGTAAAGCTGCTGCCTGTGACACCATATCCCATATGGATGCCAGTTCAAGTCCCAACTGCTTCACTTCCAATCCAGCTTCCTGATAATGTACCTGGGAAAGCAGCGGAAGATGGCCCAAATATTTGGGTCCCTACACTCACATGGGAGACACAGATAAAGCTCCTGGATCCTGGCTTTGGTCTGGCCCAGCCCTGGCCGTTGTGGCCATTTGGGGAGAGAACCAGCAGATATACAATCTCTCTCTCTCTGTGTCTCCCCTTCTTTGTCTGAGTCCACTTTTCAAATAAAATAAATAAATCTTTAAAAAGATTTTATCTAGAATAATTGTAACAAAGTATAGACTCTCTGTAACCCTATTACTCCATGCATATGAGTTATATAAAGAAAATTATATACTGAGAGCTCTAACTATAAGTCAGCTGATGTTATAAAGATATCTGAATGCACAGAGAGAAGTGCTATATTATTCCAGAAAGGATGAATATTTTAAAGTACTTCCTGATTAATCTAAATTTTAAAAAATCCTAGCAGAAGATAATTAGATGAAAATATAGAATAATAGTTTAGATTCCTTTGTGCTATCTGAGGAACTCTGTATAATATATTATACAGGTAAAGTAATTAAAACAGTGGGTTTCATGTTCAGGAATCCACAGACAGGTTAGAGTAGAATATAAACCCCAGAAAGAGGCAGGAGCACAATGAGAGCATCAGAATGACAGAGGGAAGCCATCCAGGAAAATATGCAAGGAATACTCATCACTACCTGGTCGTAGGGTGGAGCCAGTGTTGTGGTGCAGCAGGTAGAACAGCTTCTTGCAACACCTGACATCCCATAAGGGTGCCGGTCATGTCCCAGCTGCTCCAGTTCCAACCCAGCTCCCTGCTAATGCACCTGGGAAATCAGTGAAAGATGGCCCAAGTACTTAGACCCCTGCTACCCAATGTTGGAGACCTAGATGAAGCTCCTAGCTCCTGCTTTAGCCTGGCCCAGCCTTGGCTGTTATGGCCATTTGGGAAGTGAACCAGCAGATGGAAGATTCTCTCCTTCCCTCTCTCTCTCCCTCTCCTCTCTCTGTTTCTTCTCTTCTGTCACTTTAAATGACAATATCTACCCCAATATGGGATGCCCGCTCTGCAGGCTGCAGCTTTACCCACTACACCAGAGCAGCAGCCCCTCTAAATTATTTTTAATTGCCTGTTTTAAAAACTATCTAGACCAATCATTGTTCTAATTTCTTGCTAAAATACAAATATTTTAGTTGAATTTTAAGTCAATTAAATACTTTTAAAGGACTTTAATTATTTAATATTAGTGATAAAATATACATGTGCATGGTACAGCCTTAATATATAACATATAATATATGTACAAGCACATAAATGAAATATAACATATAAGTCTTTGATGTAGACTGAATATGTAACTTTTCTTATATAAGCATATCAATTACTATATATATGTATTTCCAGCTACATATTCATGTAAAATGGGGCCATATGCCTTGTAAACCAAGA
Source organism: Oryctolagus cuniculus (assembly GCF_964237555.1). NCBI lineage: Eukaryota > Metazoa > Chordata > Mammalia > Lagomorpha > Leporidae > Oryctolagus > Oryctolagus cuniculus. The sequence goes on along the minus strand of NC_091447.1, from coordinate 28,703,783 downwards.
ATGCAATATATCCTTATATAAACTGGAGGACATGGGTGACATGGGTGACATGATTATGCTTCATATAGAGATCATCTCTGTCCACTGCTTTAAGAAGAAATCACCCAGACCACATTCTTTCCACAACTCGAAGAATTGAAAAGAACTCAAAATTTGTCACAATTCAACTATTTGAAATATCTCAGAGTTCTGTTAAGTAACTTAACTCAAAGGGAGGAAAGGAAGACCCCATTTAGAAGACCTGAGAGTGAGGAGATTACACACTAGAAGCCACGAGATTTGTGTAATAGCACACTCACAGAAGAAGTCAATATAGATGCTTTTATATTATACAGGAACAGATGAAATTAATGAAGAGGATTTCTAATGAAGATGCTAGAAAAGTACAGTCTAAGGGTAGAAGGAGAAAGCATGAGGTTAAATGTAGGAGTCAGGGAATAGGATGATATAATAAGATAAAATTAATATTGTAGGACAGTTTTTCAAAGAGGCATAATTATGAGCTCAGAACAAAATCAGGAATAAAGATTCAGGATAATTAATAAAAACGGCTGCTAAGATACAAAATACACTCTGTAAATTGGAAAACTTAAGTGAAAGGAAGTAAGCCTTGTCTTATCAGATATTAAAACATTTCAGACCCAGAAGATAACCTGCACTGACAATTTTAGTGAAAGGAAGTAGCCCTATCATCTCAGGTATTAAATTATTGTAAGCATAAATTCAAAATCTGGGAACATATACAAAGTTGAAATTTAAAGTCAATAATATGTAGTGATTATTCAGAAAATCTATTTAAGCCAACAAATCATAATTTAGGAAAAAAATTATATCAGCTTTACTTTGGATACTGTATGCAAAAATAAATTCACAGCAGAATGAGAATTAATACATGGGTAATAGGATGGATGACAAGTATTCTAGGAGAATAAAGTTCAATGCATATGCAAGTACTTCAAAAATTTCATGGACAATGAAATTAAAAGTTTATTCTGGAAGTGGATGTCTGCCTAGCGTGTAAAGTGCTTGCCTCCCACGTCAGAACGCCTGGTTCAGCTCAGCTCCAGCTGCTACCTCCTGCTTTCTGCCAGTGCAGACTCCGGCGGACAGTGGTGACTGCGCGAGTAATTGTGTTCTTAGCCGTGCACTTGGGAAACCTAGATGAGTTCCCAGCTCCTGGCTTCAGCCTTGGCTTAACCCTGACCATTGTACAGATTTAGAGACTGAACCAGCAAATGGTCTTTCTGTCTGCTCCCCTCTCTAAATAGATCTATAGACAAAATTTAAAGAAAAAAGTTTATTCTGTGCAAAAAGATTTTGAAGTCCATACGTAGTTTTTTTCATGACACATATTTTCCACAAGCTTTTTGAACAGTCTTCTGATGAGAACTGTAGATAGGGAAATATATCTGAGCCAGGTACCGAAGTAAACACTATATTTGAAAAGACTGACAGATCACACTTCATAAAAACAAGAATAAAATTTACCATAAACAAGATTAAAAAGACGAAGATATTTTCAAGGTGTGAGACAACTTGCAGCATATGGTATCATTATGTTCTATTGACTTGGTGAGTGGGTGTCTTTAAGACTAGTTCAACTGTCTGGGAGTCTTTACAGTATTCTCAGCTTGTGAGACAGGATAAAAATTGACTTTAATTGTGGCAAGAAATAGAAGATAATTCACCTCAGTATAGGAAACGTGTATTTAATTGTGCTTAGGAAATCCCAGGTGACGAATTACTTGAGAGCATATTCTCTTGAATTAAAACCAGGAGTCTTCAAAAGTTCATGGAAAATGCTTACACTGGAAAACTATGCATGAACTTCAAAAAATGTTTGCACCAAAAATAAACTTTATTCATTCCACTTTCCATGAACTTTTGAATACCTTTGGATGTATTTCCTTGAACTTGTAGTTATAGAGCTGATTCAGAGCCATCTAGGTCTGCTGAAGTTAGTGATTCACTGTTTCGTAAACCCCTTCTGGGAGGAATACTCACCAAAGAGCCATTACTGAACACAAAATAACTTTCCTAATGATGAGCTCCTGTTGAATGAAAATGTACTCACATATACAAATCTGCATGAATTCCTATGACTGTATGTGTCATTGTTATGTACAGCCTCAAAGCCAAGCAAAATGGATGACCATGAAATGGAATATTTATTAATATTTATTGTATCAAACCTGCAGGCTGAAATGGATGGATGTTATTTTTTCTGCCTTTCCAGTTTACTTTATTCACTGATAGGAACTGTGTATGGGCAGGGGCCCAAGTCCTTGGAACATCATCTACTGCCTTCCCAGGCACATTAGCAGGAAGCTTGATTGGAAGCAAAGCAACTAGTATTCAAACCAGTGTCCAGTATGGGATGCCAGTGTTTCAGGTGGGAGCTTGGCTCACCGTGCCACAGTGCCAGCTCCAATGTATAGAGCTTTTACCTCTTGTTGCCCATATTTCTTCCTGGAACATTTTCTTCTGAGAGATTTAAGAATTCCCTGGTCTCCTGACTTCTGTCTAAAGGACAAGTTCTGTTTGTTTCCTTCTGAAGCTAAAGCTGAGCAGGAGGCCAAGGAGGCCCCCACTGATGGCTCCTGGGAACAGGGCACTTGTGAACAGCTCTGCCCATCTATAGCCTTAGCCCTTCCCTGCCACCAGGCAAGCGGTTGCTCCTGTTTCCCAGTCACTTCCAAATCTCACACATCAGCAGCTTCTCTCTCATAGCTGTTCATGTCCGAGCTACAGTTGGGCGTTTCTGGACACCCTGATTTATGATCTGAATTTCTGTGGGAGGACTCTTGTTCCTGTCTGTAGCCTACCTTTGGGCTTCAGTGGCCATTCTGCTTTCCTTTCTGTTAGCATGAGGAACACGTCTGGAACTTTCCTATTGGCTGTGGAGTCCCCCAGCCCAGGTTCTGGACACTACCTTTTCGTATATTCCTTTTGTTAGCATGAACGTCATCTTTCCCAGTACCTCCCAGACGGTGTGTCTATATGCGCTACTCTGCCCACTGGGGAGAGGAACGATGCAGGATGGAGCCCAGGGGACATCGAGGGTGTCTGAGGCAGAACCAGTGTTCCAGAGGATGATTGGAGCGTTGTTCTCCCTGTCCCTCCCCATTCAGAGCCCTTCCTGCCCTGGCTTCCATGGCAAGTTTCTCTCCTGGAGGGCAAAGGCTATTTGTGTGTCTTCTTCCTGGTACATTTAGTATGTAACACATACTCTGTGCTACAGTGGTACGGATGTCAGTCTTAAAATTCTTAGTCTTTTGAGAATTACTTCTGATCCTGGGTTATCTTTCTTTAGGATTTCATAAATTCTTTGGCTGCTTCTGTATCACCAAGATTGTCATTTGAAAAAATACTGCTTTTTAAAAATTAGAAATAATTTAGCGTTAGCAGTGTTAATGTCTCTATCTTGTTGGAATGGGCTGTCCTTTTGTGCAACTGGTAAGGTAGGTTTTTATGTTTGGCCCATGTGGTATCATTTTTAAAAACTTCATATGTAATACCATGAAAATCCACATAATAATCTAGATTTCTAATTTTTTCTCGAGAAATCTGAAGATGTAGCAATACTGGTTTGGCTTCTCCTTTTGGCTTATCACCTGCATTTACTTAAGTCTCAAACCTTTTAACTATAAAACAGGACAGTAATCACAGCCTCACAAGTTTTTAGTGTGCAACATGTGCAGTTAGATTACCTAGTGTGATGTGATATGGACACACAGGAGTGAATGTGTGTTGTGCCCCCAGAAGCTAGTGTTCAGGGTTCAGAGGAAACATGTGTTCTGGAACATCAGAAGACATACTTGGAAGAAATTTGGGATTCACCTGAATCCCATGTGTGTGCTTTCTACAGACATAGCGGAAACCTGGTCACCCTATACCCCTTTATTCTTGCTCCACATCCAGTCCATCAATAAATCATGGAAGCTCTACTCTCAGAGCACCCCTGGAATTTGACTGCTTCCCACCTCTCTGATGCAGATCAACATCTCTCAGCTGCTTATGGAGCCAGTTTCCCAACTTGGCTTCCTGCTTGTGCCCTTGACCCCTCGCAGTCTGCTCTCCACGTAGCTACCAGGGGGCTCAAGCCAGAGCATGTCCAGTCTCTTCTCACAACCCTCCTTTGTTCCCAAAGCCACCATTCTCTTCATGTCCTATTGGTCCTCATCATGTGGCCCTTACCCCTTCTCCTACCCCATTTCCTGCCACCGTTACCCCAACTCTCTGCTCCATGTCTCTCCTGTCCAGGTTCCTCAGTCCATCTTGAGTATTACTGCTGTCGAACACATTACATATTTACTCACATTACTATTATGCCTCTCCCTTGTTGTATGTAGGCTCTGGGCAGGGATTTGTTACTGTGTGTTCACTACCATATTACCAGAGCCCAGAACAATCTGTGTCACTTCAGTGGGTGCCCCGTAGATGTTTGTTGATGAAGGAGTGAATGTTAATCAAAGCTTGTCACCAAGCGGGACCTAACGTGACATTCTTCTTTCCAAAGCGAAGCTATCAAGTAATGCCACAAATTAGCACTTGCTTTTTACAGAGGCAGTTAGATTCTGTGCTAGAACTGAGATGAATAGAGAGAAAATTATAGGTCCTTTAATATTTTTATTTGATTAAATATGGAGTCACCTAAGAACACAGCTTGTTATCCTTTGGTGTGAGGATATAAGCTTGATTAATTGAGCAGTGCCTGCTCCCTTACAACACACATTTGTCAGGGTACACTGGGAGCCCCTGGAGCTTTTGTTTTTTCTTTTGCTTTACTTTCCTTCCTTCCTCTTTCTTTCTTTCTCTCTCTTTCTTTCTTTCTTTTTTTTTTTTAGAATATCAAAACAAGTTAGTGTAAATGTTCCTACACTGAAAGAATATTCTGTTACACTAGAATGAAGTAGAGGCTTTTATAGATTAAAAAAAAGTTTGACCCATTGTTAAAATACTTTATAGTTTTTTCCTTTAGAAAGCCTTTTATTTGTATCATTTGGACAATATATTTATTATGCTCCTACTGTGTGCCAAGTGCTTTGTAAGAAATAGAAGTGATAAAATAAGGCTTGTAGTTGAATAAGTTTCACTTTAGTAGGAGAAAGAACCGTGTGAGACTGTGTTAATGTAATAAAAGAGATCCAGCATTAATAGACATTGGGGGATTAGAATATGCCAGACACTGCTCTCAGCTAATGAAAGCAATGCCCTTATATATTCAGTATGAGGCAGATTTTGCTACTTCCACTCTATGAATTAGTGAAGTTGGATGCAGAGATCCTGAGCAATGAGTTCAGGATCACACAGGTAGGGTCCCAGAGTGTGAGAAACTGAATTTTGATTGAGATCATTTGGCTCTCAATGTCATTAGATCCCAAGGCCATTTGCGCCCTCCCCCCATCATCAGAACTCAATCTCTTTAGAATCCAAGATAATTTTTCTTTCAAACGTTGGAGAGGAGTGTCATGGTATGTGGAGTGAAAGATCATATCTGTGGTAGGAGACTTCAAAGAAAGCGGAGACTGGCTTTTGAAGGATCTCAATAGCTGGTCTCAGGGGACAAATATCAGGGTAGCAGACAGAAGAGCAGAGGTGGTAAAGGGTCACGCTGAGTACAACTGTGGGTGTGTTAGCAGTTTGGTTACAAGTTTACTGTTGGTAGTGCTGAGGAATTATGAAGATGTGGGAGACTTTGCAGAATCTTCCTACCTTGGAGACCCTTAGAAACCTTTGAAACCCTCTGAAGCAGGACTTACAGAAAGGAGGACTTGGGATCATACAATTTGTTGTTTATTCTCTCTTGGTTTAGAAGGATAAGTTCTACTTGGAATAATTTCTACTTGGAAATTGCCTTAGCTTCAGGAATTGGAGAGTTTGGAGCAGGAGTGAGGATATTTGACTTCAACTTGGAAGAAGTGGCTTTGGGCATATATAAACCTGGATTCTGATTCTCTCTTTAAGTAGCTATGTGATATATTTTATGTAAGGAGATAGTTGTAATTGCCTCCTTCTCCTGAATATAAGTAAATAAAATTTACTCTCAAATTCTCTCCCTGGACTATATATATACATATATATATGTGTGTGTGTGTGTATAGCTGTTTATTTTGAAAGGCAGAGTGATGGAGGAGGGAGGGAGGAAAGGAGAGGGAGGGAGGAAGGGGAGGGGAGAGGAGAGACAGAGATTCAGAGAGAGAGATAGCGATATAGAGAGACTGATCTTCTATCCACTGTTTATTCTCCAAATGCCTGTAATATCTAGAGCTAAGCCAGGCCAAAGCCAGAATCTGGGAATTCCATTCAGGTCTCCCACGTGGTGGCAGGGATACAAGCACTTAAGCCATCATCTGATGCCTCCCAGGGTGTGCATTAGTAAGAAACTGGATCAGAAGCAGAGGCAGGGCTATCCCAGGCACTCCAATAGCAGATTTATGTGCTCTGAGCAGTGGGTTATCCTACTGTACTACAATGCCCACCCTATTATGAACTTTTAAGGCTATAGTTGAGTTCAATGGCACATTATAATATTAATGTACTAATTTAGTGACATGTTTTAAAATCTCATATGAAAACAGATCTTACTTTACAGATACAGCTTTTCTAGTGTGCTATTTTATGAAACTTTTTTAGCCATCCCCATGCATGTTTGATCTGAGTGTCTTTGTTCTCAATAGAAGCACCTTTTGAGTTATCCAGCTCAGTTTCCCAGAACACTTCAATGCCCTGTATTGCTTGAGATAAAGTGCTCTTTGAAGTCCTGTATGATGCTGTTCCTGGAAATTTTATCCCCAAGAAACAAGAATCCATGAGGATAGTTTTTTAATTTTTCTCATCTTGACTGTGATTTCCACCCAATGAATTGTTTTAAGTGGTCATTAAAATCTTGCCTATGACAGGATCCCACATTTAAAAGTGGATGTTCACAAGGGTCTTCTTTGGGCATACAGTTGTGGCATTGACTCAGGTCGTCAGGTTGATATGTCTTTCCCATATTGAAGATTCTCATTTTCAATAAATAATTGAGAGCTATGTAATATGAAATACTGTGTAAGTGATCAAACACAAGGCCTGTGTTCTTCAAAGGATAATTTTGTTTCATCAACCTTGAGCTTCAGTTTCAGCAGAAACAATATTCTACAAGATTGTTGAAATGAAATAACTCCAGTAATGGTGAGAATACGTGACTGTTTTGGTCTCTGTGCAGCTGTTTTGGTGCTGGGATACTTTGATGCAATCTAGAAACCAAGCCATTAAACATTCTGATATTTAAAAAGTCATCCTTATCCTGTGCAAATCTTTCTATTCCTGTCAACACTGAAATGAAAATTAGGGAAAAAGTGAAAATGAGAGATGGTAAGGAGAATTCAGTGAGATCGAGATACATCAGTGATGATGTGAGAATTAGATAAGAGCTGGCATTTGGACTACACCAAACAAAAAATTGTGTTGTGATCATACTTATTTATTCCAGTAGGGACCCCAATCATTCTTTGTGAAACATCTGCTCACACTTGAATAACTGTGACTGTCAGATGATCCAGTTTCTACCATAATGCTTGATAGTCATTGATAGACTTTGGTATCAATAAATTGAAATTGAGATTTGGTTAATAATATGATTATAGTTTCCAAAGAATGGAACCACCTATTTTGGTAGACTTTATTATAATTTATTATGTCATTATTTATCTTGTTTGATTGTCTTATTTATGTAGTGATTAGTAGTTTGGGGGACAGGAGGGAGTATGAAGAAGGGTGTTTGAATTCCATGTATCTAACATATCTTCAATTAAATTTTAACAATTTCAGTAAAGTAAGTATCATAAGAGTCCTTTATAATGAAGACTTTGTGGTTAAAAAGTAGCCTTTAGAATTGAAGCCAGTTCTGAAAGGTCTGTGGAAAATGTTACTCCCTGATAAACATCCATGAGTTAATATAATATATCCCCCTCCCCCACTAATTGGAGAATTGGTTGGGCATAGAATAGAGTCAGGGATATGAGTAAGGGATATTGTTTAAAAAAAAAGTGTTTTAACAGGTTCATTTTTATGTGGTTCTGTTAACATGTCTGGCACATATAGAAGACATTGAGAAATCATGGTACCCTTTGCTAACCCAGGTCAGTCCATCAACAGGAAAAGCAGACTAATGATTATTCATAGGCCTAGAGTACCTTCTGTTCCTTTGCCGCCTTCTTCTTCTTCTCCTTCTCCTTCTCCTTCTCCTTCTCCTTCTCCTTCTCCTTCTCCTTCTTCTTTTTTTTTTTCTTTTTTTTTTTTTTTTAACATCTAGGAAACCTGAACTCAATGGAAAAGATTCAAGATAACAGGAAACCCGACTGTGTATGGGTGATTGACATGTTGATTCAGAACCAAAGCAGGAAGAAAGAAACTATTTGGAATAAGATGGAAGATATTTTAGAAAAAGATAATTAACAGTAATTAATAAACTGTTTCAAAGTTTAGAATTTTGAGGCTGAGAAGGCTAGTTGATTACACAAGACTATAGAGGGGCTTAATATTATTATATTATAGTACATTTTATAATTCAGGGCTTACAGAATGAGTTCAGTTGGCTGTCTCAATAATTTTGAAGGTTTACTTTTGCAGTGGGTCAAAGGAATTGGAAAATATATGATGTGATGTTTTAGTATATCAAAACAGGGTCATTCCTGCACTACCTTTTTATGTTATTTGAAGGTTTCTTCCTTTAATTAAGAAATTGGCTAATTAAATATTTTCTTCAAAGAATTAATTTCAGAGGATTTTGATATACATTTCACAGTCCCCAGTTTTAACCCAGTGCTTTCTCCTTTGCAAGCTTTTATTAGCTAGCTGTCAGAATCTCTCCATATCCCCTTTCAGTTGTTATTTAGATGTCAGTGTTAAGGTGTTTGTTTTTTTTTTTTTTTTTTTTTTTTTTTTTTTTTTTTTGACAGGCAGAGTGGACAGTGAGAGAGAGAGACAGAGAGAAAGGTCTTCCTTTTGCCGTTGGTTCACCCTCCAATGGCCGCCGCGGCCGGCGCACCGCGCTGATCCGATGGCAGGAGCCAGGAGCCAGGTGCTTTTCCTGGTCTCCCATGGGGTGCAGGGCCCAAGCACCTGGGCCATCCTCCACTGCACTCCCTGGCCACAGCAGAGGGCTGGCCTGGAAGAGGGGCAACCGGGACAGAATCCGGTGCCCCGACCGGGACTAGAACCCGGTGTGCCGGCGCCGCTAGGCGGAGGATTAGCCTAGTGAGCCGCGGCGCCGGCCTAGTGTTAAGGTCTTATTACCTGCACTTGAACACCATTATACCTCAGGAGATTTAAGCTGACAGTTTTCCTTGGAAGCACGTCTTCCAAAGCACTTTCACTTAGATGTCAACATTGGTCTTTGGTTTTATTTTATTTATTTTTTACATTATACAGACTGCATTGATTGGAGAGACAGAGAGTGACAGCTAGTTCACTCTCCAAATGCCCACAACAGCTGAGGCCAAAGCCAGAAGGCAGGAAACCAATCCAGGTCTCCCACGTGGGTTGCAGGAACCTAGTACTTGAGCTGTCACTGCTGCCGCCCACGATCTGTATGAGCAGCAAGAGTCAGGGGTGGAAGCCAGGATTTGGCCCAGGCACTCTGATGTGGGAGGTGGGTTTCTTAACTGCTAGCCAACCCGCAGCCCCCTAGTTTGTTTGTTTGTTTTTATTTATTGATTTTAAATTTGGGGCTAGAGCATTTCTTTATTTGAAGGAATGGTGCAAACTTGTACAACTTACAGAAAAGACACGGATAACTCCCTGCCGCCACAGGTGGGGGTGCCTGGCGCCCAGTTGGTTACAAGGATACCTGATTTGATGGATTTTCCCTGCTCAAAAGGCAGTGGAGGCAGCCAAGCAGGCATCATGGAGGCCAGTGGGCATTTGTGAAGTTCATGGTGACCGAGTCACGCTCTTTCCCCAAGTGGAAGGCATGCAGCCCACGCCGTGGCATTCTGCCTGGTATCCCAGACCTCACGTGCTGACTCAGCTCCCAAAGGAAGCTTCGCCTCTTAGTTTCTGAGCTCTTTCCCTGTCCTCACGAGACTGGTGAGGGAAGTATTTGGCAGAGTTCTGCAAAGCTGCAGTAGAATGGACGGGTGGAGGGCTGCTCTGTGGGGCTACTTCCGGTGTACAAGTGAGGGGGCGTGGCTGTCACGGTGGGTGGGCGGCCGGGTAGAGGCACCTGCTGCGTGGCGGCAGGACCCTGGGGCAGTCTGAGGTGCTGTGAGGAAGTGACAAGGCAAAGGGCTGGCTCTGAGCTCTGCCGGAACTGGCGCCCAGTGTTGGTTCCCGTCCAGACGCTACTGAGGCAGGAAATCGTGACCCCTGGGCGCAGGATGTCTCAAGGTTGTCCATTGATGGCACCAGATGTTGACGGTTGCCAAACGTCCTGTCCCAGCTGCCCTAGGAAGCGTTCATGGCAGAGCTGCTCCCTAGTATCAGAGGCGTTCTCACGTGCAGTAAACTGAGTGATGCTCTCACGGAGACTGGCAGGCTCTCTGCTCCTTGATTTGCATTTCTTTTTAAGGAATCAGTTAAATTATCAAGTTAGTAAGGGACCCCAGAGTCTCAGATTTTAACCAGCTGTTACACAGGTACCTGGTTATTCCATTGGTTAGCACTCTAGCAATTCAGACTAGGTATGGGCTTTATTCACGTGAGTGTGGGTATTTATACAGTTCCTCACATTAGGATCAGTGTTACTACCTGGCACCGAAGAGTGTGATAAGGAAAAGGAAGCTGACTTTGAAGTCAGGAGGCCTGGTTTCTAATCTAGACTCTGCTCAGAAGCCATCTAATCTCCCTAAGCCTCCATGTCTTCATCCTGAGATTGAGGATAAAAGTCTATCTTGTTGGAGATTAAAGAGATGTGTGAAGTACTTAGCACAGGGTGCAGGATAGGGAAGGTCATCAGAGAGTGGTAATGATGGGGAGAGTGATGATGAGAAGCAGAACTTGGACCTGGCGTGGCAGAACATAGGCTGCATGAACCTTTGTGTTCCTGACGGAGGTACCTGCTTCCATCTTGTCCACTGCGTTAGCTCCAGCCGCTCCTGCCATCTCTAACCTTGTATTTTCATGTGAGGAAAGAACACTCCATGTTGCCTAGCGCTGACTCACTAGCAGTTAGCACTTTCTATCTTGATTTGTTACAAGCATGAGTTACTATTTAGAGTAGTTTCAGAATTGAGCAGATGCTCTTGATTTGAGATATTCTGTGATTGGCACCACGAGATAGAAGAATCTGAAGGCATTACTGCCACTTCACATCATGCTGTTACACAATACGAAATGTCAGACACCACTGGAATTCTAAAGTAAAATTTGTTGTGCTCAGAAAATGCCCTTTTAAAAAGTTCTGCTGAAAATGGGAGATGCTTCACACAAGAACGACAAAATATTGATCATTGTGGAAATGGAGTGATGGATGGCGATCATTGTGCTGTACTGTTTAGTCATGTGTAAATAGAGCAATTTCCAACATAACAAATCTCTGTCTCAAAGAAATTCGAGGGCATTTACTTTCCTGTTGAAATATTTGGATGTAATAAGCATGTTTTAGTTCCATGTCCGGACTTAATGCATCATCTTTAGGCATAATTTAATGTAACATGCCTTTGTAGGATGAGATTATTTAAAAGAATAAAAAAGATGAAAACTAAATTTGAAAGAAATATGAGAAAGTTCTCAGTGGAAAAAGATGAAGCCTAGAAAAAAAACATTGGTATAGCTGCAGCCCCAGTGTCCTCTGGTTTCAGGATTATGTAAATGAAAATCCTGTAAGTGTCTATGGCTATGCATACATTTATATTTGATGTTTCCATCAGGAGAAGTAATCACTGCTGAGCATTATTGAGATTTAGAAATTCTACCGTATACTGCACTTAAATGATGAAAGATGTTTCAAAAATAGCCCTTGCTGCATTTAAATAGCCTATTAGAGTAGACAGGAAAATTCCACTGGCACAGTGGACTGTGAGGCTGTTATAATAGATCCATGAATTAAAAGCTTAGGCTAAATTTGGGTCTGTGATGTGTAAAGTAACAGCAGAAGCTAGCATAAAACACTTTTGCTGCATTGTTTCCTCAAAGGTCCATGTGTAAAGAGAATGTGATTTTTTTAAGGCAGGTGGATGTGCCACAGATGAGGTCAGAGCTCGCAGTCACCATCAAGAACAACTTCTTACTTTACAAGAGTGCTAGTGAGTGCTTTCTTAAGTTAACAGGCTTTGTGCACCCCTGCCTCCACACTCCCTGGCGGGAAGCTAGACGCCAAGTTCTATCTCTTGTCTTCTGTAATGCCAACTGGATACAGGATGTTTGTTCACTTCCTTTTGCAAGTGTAATCAGTGCACAAACCTTGGAGATGACACACCTGAGTCTGACACTACCTCTTAATAGCTGTGTGACAAACAACATCACAAATTCAGAATCCTCATCATAAAATAGAAAGAACAGTGGCATTTACTCCATGGAGTTTTTGTGAGGGGACATGAGATTGTGTTCTTCACTTCATTGACACCCAATAAACAATTGTGTGAATTATTGTTGTTATGATTGTGAGTATGAATCATTGACTCAGAAGTCTGAGTGTTTGAATATGTTGTTTGCTGCTTTCCAAAGTTAGGGATTGGCATCTTTCTTGATTGCTATGGGAAATTCAGAGATGCGTCTTTTGTAATTCTTACTTGGAAGGGACAGAGTCAGCCTAAAACTGGAAGCTGGTAGGGAATATCCATACCTTGTGGCTATTTGGCCAAAATAAAAGTATGCCCTTGTCCATTGGATCCAAGCCCAGATCTTTACATAATGGCCTTTTTATTTAGGTAGAAGTCGTGAGGATGCAACTCCATCTGCTCATGTCTGTGCTAAGGCAGTGACGGAATCAGGTCACGAACTGACAGCAGTACAGAGGGAAAATTTCCAGGAAGCGTGCTGCTTGTGGATACTGATTTCCCAGTTCTCTCATCAGAAGCCAGCCTTCTAAATCTCTAGAAGGTCCCTACCCTTTTCTATCCCATGGCGTGATTCATGATTAAATGCAAGAATTACCCACAAGGAAGGGATCGGCATATTCCTATGTGGACTTTAATTTCTGACAAAATGACTGCCTTCAGGAATGTTCTCTTATGGATGACATTGTTGGAAGAGGAAGGTACTACGTAGTAATAGATGACTGATCTGCCTGCAGAGGCACTCCATGGGTATCGCTGCATCTAGAATGACCTGGTTGGTTTTGAAGAGGACCAGAAACAGTGATAGCCATGCAATTGCACCCCACTTCCTACTAAAAGGAACCATTTCCTCAAATTTTCTACCACCAGTACTTCTTGGAGAAATAGCCATACTTGCAGGAAGTATATAAGATGAATTGGGAATATCTTGTTATCCCCTAAAGCAGGGAAGGTATCAAAGACTACCTGGAGTCACTTAAAAAAGACACAAATGCCAACTCGAAGGAGTCCCTAGGGAACTAAGATATCACGATAAAAGCATCAAAAGTACAATGACTAGGGGCTGACGCTGTGGCGTAGTGGGGAAAGCTGCCGCCTGCAGTGCTGGCATCCCATATGGGTTCCTATTCTAGTCCCGGCTGCTCCACTTCTGATCCAGCTCTCTGCTATGGCCTGGGAAAGCAGCTGAGGATGGCACAAGTAATTGGGCCCCTGCACCCATGTTGGAAGACCCAGAGGAAGCTCCTGGCTCCTGGCTTCAGATTGGCGCAGCTCCAGCCATTGCAGCCAATTGTGGAGTGAGCCAGAGGATGGAAGACCTCTCTCTCTCTCTGCCTCTCCTTCTTTCTCTGTGTAACTCTGACTTTCAAATAAACAAGTGCAGTGACTAAAATGGATTGAGGCACATCAAACATAAAAACCCATGGACTCCAAATGACTTTTAAAATAAAACGTTGTACATATAAAAATAAACTTTCTGCAACTAAATCTTTTTGTGGAATTATGTAGATAAGGATCAAGTCCTAAACTCTGAAAACACAGTGAGAGTCCCACTTCCCTCTAATTCTGTCATTATAGAGCAAACCTCAGATAGCTGAAGATATGTCAGCCTTGGTAGTAGGAAAAGGTTCTTTGGGGACAACTTTTAAGAGTTGTTGCTCGTTTAGAAGAAGCTGCCTGCATGGGTAGCAAGCTATGCAGTGGCTCCTGGACCCCCTCGCTCTTCTTCTGCATCTCCCGGTGCATCACCCTCCAAGCTTCATCCATCTGTATAGTAGTGCATGGTTTAGGACCTGCTTCTCTATTAGACTGTGAACTTCCTGGGAGGTGGGGGCTCACCAGCCACAGTGACTGGCACATGGTGGTACTCAGCAACTGTGTAATGAACGAGTAAGAACCTGATTGAGAGAATGTGTCTATTCTTTAAGGAGGACTAATCTTCAAGCTGAATGCAGGAATTTCACTATGAATATCTACATGTAAATATTGTCCTCATAGATCGTTTATCATATGTTTCTTTGCTTATTGTGAGTTTGTTTCAATACTATTTCATGTTTATGGTTGTTTATATGGTTTTCTTCATTTGATCCTCACGAATCTATGAAATCCCTACTTTACAGATCTGGGAATTAGGTCTTGGAGATGTTAAGTAACATACCAAAGTCATTCAGCTAAGGAATGGTCAAGTCCAGGTCTGTAGAGCTCCAAGTCAAGTCTGTATTCTTTTTTTTTTTTTTTTTTTGAAGATTTATTTTATTTGAAAGAGTTACAGAGGGAAGTAGAGACAGAGAGAGAGAGGTCTTCCATCTGCTGGTTCACTCCCCAGATGGACGCAGTGGCTGGAGCTGAGCCGATCCAAAGCCAGAAGCCAGGAGCTTCTTCTGCATCTCCTACGTGGGTGCAGGGGCCCAAGGACTTGGGCCATCTTCTACTGCTTTCCCAGGCCATAGCAGAGAGCTGTATTGGAAGAGGATCAGCGGGATTAGAACCGGCGCCCATATGGGATGCTGGAGCTTCAGGCCAGGGCTTTAACCCACTGCACCACAGTGCCGGCCCCTGGATCTATATTCTTCATTCTACACTGGGATACAGAAATGTAACCTTTAACTTTTCAGGTGTTTTGGGTGAAAGGGAGCTCTGATGAAAATCTCTGGGAATTAATAAACAGAGAAGTGTCAACTTTTTTTGAAAAAACAATCTTTGGCATTTTTATTAAGAGAATTCTCTATTCCCATAAGTAATAAGCACAAGATTGTCAGGATGTTGTTCTACTATAAAGCCTGGTGAGGCATTCTAAGCTAAATTTCCCTTTAGACAAAAATCTAAGGACAACAGAGAATTTGAATCTATGAACCAAATTGTTCTTGAATGTGGGGTGGTCATATACATTTTAAATTCAATCCTGAATAAATAAGATTCTTGCAGGGTAGGGCCTGTCAGATAGATTACACACTGAATAGACTCTGCTTTTGACTAGGGCCCTGTGTGTTCTAAAGCTTTGCAGGATGCCAATTCATGGGGCCATTGTGCTATCTCAAGCTCATGGTTGGTTAGTAGTTTAAGAAATGCGTATGAATGGGGCTGGCACCATGGCACAGTGGGTAAAGCTGCTGCCTGTGGTGCCAGCATCCCATATGGGTACCAGTTCAAGTCCTGGCTCCTCCACTTCCAATCTAGCTCCCTGCTAATTCTGCTGGGAAAGCAGTAGAAGATGGCCCAAGTTCTTGGGCCCCTGCACCCATGTGGGAGACCTGGAGGAAGCTCCTGGCTCCTAGCTTTGGATCGGTACAGCTCCAGCCATTGCAGCCAATCGGAGAGTGAACCAGCAAATGGAAGGCCTCTCTTTCCCTTTCTTTCTTTTTTTTTTTTTTAATTTTTGACAGGCAGAGTGGACAGTGAGAGAGAGAGACAGAGAGAGAAAGGTCTTCCTTTGCCGTTGGTTCACCCTCCAATGGCTGCCGCTGCAGCCGGCGCACCGCGCTGATCCGATGGCAGGAGCCAGGATCCAGGTGCTTTTCCTGGTCTCCCATGGGGTGCAGGGCCCAAGCACTTGGGCCATCCTCCACTGCACTCCCTGGCCATAGCAGAGAGCTGGCCTGGAAGAGGGGCAACCGGGACAGAATCCGGTGCCCCAACCGGGACTAGAACCCGGTGTGCCGGCGCCGCAAGGTGGAGGATTAGCCTATTGAGCCACGGCGCCGGCTTCTTTCCCTTTCTCTCTCTCTCCCTCTCTCTCTGTCTGCCTCTCCTTCTCTCTGTATGTAACTCAGACTTTCAAATAAATAAATAAATCTTTAAAAAAATAACTTCGATGCTGTGAACACTGTGAGAACTCTTGGGGCCACCGAGGATGTCTAGACCATACTTTGATTAAATTGTTGATGTATATGGTTTTTCTTTTGCCTCTTTTCTCTTGAGCCCACTTTCATCAGGCTTTCTAATATTCCATGTAAGGTGCTTTTGTCAAGGTTATTAGTGACCTACACATGATTTAATTCAGAGATCAGTTCTCATTCTATACCTTAATCTCTTAGAACCATTTGACACACTATATCAATCATCCTTGACAGATTTTCTTCATTTGGCTTCCAGAGTGCCCTACACTCACCACCACCACCCACTTCCACTCCTTCTCTTTTTTCTTCTCCTTCTTCTTTTCCTCCTGCTCCTCTTCCTCCCTCTCATTTTCCTCCCCATCCCCCTTTTTGGCTGGTTTCTCCTTATCTTCTTGACCTGTTAATATTGCAGTTCTCCATGACTCAGTCCTTGGGCCTCTTTTATTTTTTGTCTATGTTATTCATTTGTTGTGGACACCATCCAGTTTTCTAAATACCATCTGTAGCAGTACTAACAAGCATGAATTTCTAGCCTTGACGTCTGTCCTGAATTCTGGTATCTGTATATGCAGCTGCCTACTTGACATTGCTCCTTGAATGTCTGGTAGCGTCTCAGACTTAATGCCTACACAGCTGAGCTCCCTATCTCCCTCTTCTGCAAGACTTCTCTCAGAGTCTTCTTCACCTCAGCAAGCACCCATTTTTCCAGTGCTCAGTGCAAAAACTTGGAGTCATTCTAGACTCCTCCTTCACACTTCTCGTGCCATCGATCAGCCAGGATTATCTGGCTCAAATTCTAAAATAGATCTAGACTCTCACTGCTTTCCACCATTCAACTGCTACTTCCACCACAGCATCGTGCCTGAGTTACTGCAGGGACTTCACGTGCCCCCGTCCCTCTCTTGCCCCAACGTAAATCTCTCCTTCACACAGCAGGCTGCTCCCGTTGAGCGCCCATCTCCCCATGGTCTGAAGCTCCATCAGCTTTCATGTCCTTTAGAAGGCAAGCTTTAAAAAGACTCACGAAATCCTATCTGACTGTCTTCCGACTTCCATTAGTTTTTATAATTCTTTCTCAGGGTATTTCCTGTCCATCCACACTGACATCTTTGAGGTACCTCTGGGCTTTTGCCCTTAGCATGTCGTTCTCCTATTTTGCTTGTCCCATTTATCTGTAGATTCACTCTGTTGTCAGCCTTAGACTATTATTCAAATATCACTTTTTTTTTTTTTTTTTTTTTTTTTTTTTTTTTTTTTTTTTTTTTTACAGGCAGAGTGGACAGTGAGAGAGAGAGACAGAGAGAAAGGTCTTCCTTTGCCATTGGTTCACCCTCCAATGGCCGCCGTGGCTGGCGTGCTGCGGCCGGCGCACCGTGCTGATCCGATGGCAGGAGCCAGGAGCCAGGTGCTTTTCCTGGTCTCCCATGGGGTGCAGGGCCCAAGCACCTGGGCCATCCTCCACTGCACTCCCTGGCCACAGCAGAGGGCTGGCCTGGAAGAGGGGCAACCGGGACAGAATCCGGCGCCCCGACCGGGACTAGAACCCGGTGTGCCGGCGCCGCTAGGCGGAGGATTAGCCTAGTGAGCCACGGCGCCGGCCCAAATATCACTTTCTTAAGTGAGGCATTCCCTTACTTGAAATTCCCTTTACTGTGACAATTCCCTCATTACTCTCTGCTCCCTTCCTGCTCACTATTGCCCCATGGCATTTTTTTTAACCTCTAAATATACCAGATACTTTCCTTGTTATTTAAAGAACATTATGGTCTTTAACCACAGGTGAAAAATCTAATAAGGCAGTGGTTCATTTTGTCTGTTCCTTCTACTGCAGTTAAGTGCTCAGAGTGTGCCTGGCATGTCCTAGACTCTTAGTAAATATTTGTTAAATGTATGAATGAATGGAAAGTAAACTATTTAATCTCTTCATGTTGAGAAAGAATTTATTGAATATACTAAAGAAGGATTAGCCAATTCTAAACTCCAAATTGTACAGAGTATTTTTTCTTATTTTTATTTTATTTATTTATTTTTTTGACAGGTAGAGTTATAGACAGTGAGAGAGAGACAGAAAGGTCTTCCTTCCGTTGGTTCACCCCTCAAATGGCCGCTATGGCCGGCGCACTTCACGCTGCACCGATTCAAAGCCAGGAGCCAGGTGCTTCCTCCTGGTCTCCATGGGGTGCAGGGCCCAAGCACTTGGGCCATCCTCCACTGCACTCCTGGGCCACAGCAGAGAGCTGGACTGGAGGATGAGCAACCAGGACAGAATCCGGCCCCCCAACTGGGACTAGAATCCAGGGTGCTGGCTCCGTAGGCAGAGGATTAGCCTAGTAAGCCATGGTGCCGGCTCAAATTTTACAGAGTATTTAATGCGTGATTTAAAAAATATTTCCTCTCTCTGTATCTTTCTTTGTTTTCTTTCTTTTTTCTTTTTTTTGCCAGGCAGAGTTAGACAGTGAGAGAGAGAGACAGAGTTACAGACAGTGAATGAGAGAGAGAAAGAGAAAGGTCTTCCTTCCGTTGGTTCACTCCCCTAATGGCTGCTATGGCCTGTGCTGCGCTGATCCGAAGCCAGGAGCCGGGTGCTTCCTCCCGGTCTCCCATGTGGGTGCAGGGACCCAAGCACTTGGACCATCCTCCACTGCACTCCCGGGCCACAGCAGAGAGCTAGACTGGAAGAGGAGCAACTGGGACAGAACTGGCACCCCGACTGGGACTAGAACCCGGGGTGCCAGTGCTGCAGGCGGAGGATTAGCCAAGTGAGCCATGGCACCGGCCCTTTCTCTGTATCTTTCGAATAAACAAATCAGAAAAATGTCTTATAATAATATATGACTTTGGGGCCGGTGCCTTGGCTCACTTGGTTAATCCTCCGCCTGTGGCCCCCGCATCCCATATGGGCACCAGGAAGGCAGTGGAGGATGGCCCATGCGCTTGGGCCCCTGCACCCGCATGGGGCACCAGGAGGAAGCACCTGGCTCCTGGCTTCAGATCGGTGTAGCTCCGGCTTAGCAGTCATTTGAGGGGTGAACCAACGGAAGGAAGACCTTTCTCTCTGTCTCTCTCTCACTGTCTGTAACTCTACCTGTCAAATATAAAAAAAAAATATGACTTTAGCAAGGCTCTAATTTTATGTTGAAGTCAGAGTATGGTTTTGTATCTATATGTTAGGTGCCTTGAATATAAATTGATTTTGTAGTAGAGGAGCTTCAGAGTAGGCCTCTGCTTTGATAATAAGTTCATCTATTCTGGGCTTCTCAGAGCCTAGCCATAATTATCATCACCATCACATCATCTTCATCATCTCATCTGTCTTGTCACTTCTCTTAGGTGAAACCCCTTATTTGGAGGGTGATTATCCTAGGCTCCTTAGGACATTGAGAGTAAATAGACCCAACTACAGATCCAGTTCATATGTACAGGCCTCATGTCTCATGCCTCTGGGGTAACCCAGAGTTTGATACTGGAGGATATACAATCCAGGACATGAGCTGTGGCATTTTGCAATATTGACAAGTGTTATGCAAAAAACAGATGAGGTTCAAGAGAAAAATGATGTGGGAAATAATCAGTTAAAGTTCCTTCTTTCTCAGGGCTTTTATTTTCCTGTTGTACGTTGTAAACCCCTAAGGAGGAGATAGAGGGTTTCACATGCTAATTGCAATATATAATTTTTTGTTCTTAGAGCATCTCACTGGGGGAAATCCGGAATGCAGTAATGAGCCTTTCCTATTTATATATGCTAAATATTTTCATCTTTTCTCCGGCCTCAAACACTAATAAGAGAGTAACATAAATAATCAAAGAAGGGTCATGTACTTCCATGTATTTTCCAGAATGGGATCAAAGCCTGGGAGGGTATTTTATGTACACAGAGCTGAGCAGGGCTCTGATGAGACTCTCTGGATGTGTATGAGCGTCAGAGTTGACTGGACATTTTGGAGATTCACTCAAGGTGAGCTTTTTTGCATAAATGTTTCTTTGTAACTCAGGGACCTGTGTTAGGTTGTGTGCACTTTCTTGCTCCTTTGTGCTTTTTTCCCTCTGCATAACTTACATAAAAGTTTTCATAAGAGAGGAGCTCAGCATTAAATTTAGGCATAGAGATTAATGTCATTAATTCAGATTTGGCTACAGATATAAAAGATGTCTTCCCATTGTCAGTTGTGATTATTCCTTTCCCCCCTAAGGAATTATTCTGAGGGCACAGTCATTGACATTAATGTCCTTGAACTTATGATACAATTAATGCTCTTTTGTAAGAAGAGTCCTCGGCAAGGCATTTCTTAAGCCTTTGGACAGTAAATTATCTCTAATATCTTGGTGCACAAAAACTGATCACTAAATGTGAGTCAGGATAATGTACCACATCAATTGTAGCCATAACTCAGAAGGTAGCCTATACTTGATGTGTTTTCTATTATGAAGTAACTCAAAAATTGTTCATTTAGAAGTGAAGCCAAATTAATTTCATACCTACGTTGAGGCTTAAGAATATCACTCTTTGGATGATATTATTGGCAGAGAAACAAAACCAACAGATGGTAGGGAGACTCAAATGGAGTCTCCAGTGTTCCAGTGGAGAATGACCATTGGAGAAAGCCCTGGGCTGGGGCCAGGAATGGAACTTTCTGTCTCTCTCACAGTTATAGGCATTGTACTCTCTAGAACAACTGGCAGTCAGAAAAGCAGGTCTGAAACCTCAGCTGGGTGATTCATGGTCTTTCTGTTTTCCCTAGTTGGTTTTGAGTGATAATTCTCAGAATTGGGTCCTGGGACCCCTGGGGGAGCCCAAGGCTCCTACAGAGGCCTTGTGAGGCCAGTATTACTTCCCTATTAATGCTAAGATGTTGTTTGCTTTTATCACTCTCATTCTCTTGCAAGTTGTCCCGTGGAGTCTTCCAGAGGGTACATGACATGTGCTATCTCAGCAGCTTGAACACAGAAGTAGATATGAGGATCCATCTGTCTTCTATTAAGCCAGATAGTAAAGAGATTTTAAAAATGTAAAAAATGAGACAAAAACATAAAAATCTTATTCTTATTTCTTATTGATATGTACTGGTTCATTGTTATTTCAATATATATTTAAAATTTTTATTTTTATTATTACTATTATTTTTTTTTAGAGAGAGAGCTCCCATCTGCCAGCTCACTCCCCAGATTCAACACAGACCTGGGCTGGGTCCCAAGCTAAGACCCAGGAATTCAATCCTGGTATTCAGTATGGAGGGCAGGAGCTGAGTTACTTGAGCTATCACTCTGCCTCCCAGAGTCTTCATTAGCAGGAAGCTGGAGTCAGGAGTGGTGCTGGGCATTGAATGCAGCCACTCCCATATACAAGACTTGTGTATCCCGAACACCTGCCCCATTGTTATTTTATTTTTATTCTTTCTTTAATTTTAATTTTAAATTAGTTTTTAACAAATTCAATGTGATTTGTAGACACAATTCTAATAATGATATTCCCTTCCTCTCTTCCTCTTTCCCCTTTCTCCCTCCGATTCCCCATCCTCCTCCTTTTCTTTTTTATACTTTTTGAGATAACATGTTTTAAATTTACATTTCAGCAAAAAGGCTTAATACTTCACCAGGTTAGAAGTTTAGCTAGGAAAAAGCAAAAGACCCTAGTTTAGTGGGAGTGTAGACAATGACCATAAACTATAATTGAATAGAAAAAAATGACCATTTCATAGTAAATTTTAAAGTAGTTATGGATCATTAAAACTATAAGATAATATTCTTAACCATTGGTTTGACAAAGTTATAAAACAAAACTTTACAAAGCTATATTTAAAATAACAAAAGCTATTGCTATTTTAAATGATTGCATATTTAAATTCTTAAAGTTTAATATGGTAAATTTTGATCTAATATTTATTTGGGATTTTTTTTTTGATATAAGTATTCCCCAGATACTGTATACATCTTGATTTGCTAATTGTGGCAGTCTTACCTGCTTGTCCTTTACATCTGCAGGAAGGACTTGCTTTAGTACCTCGTCTTTGGGGCGACGGTGGAGAAACCAAAGCTCTTCTTGCCTGCTTATTCACTACCAACTCAGCAGCCAGTGGAACCAGGTTTAATGACTCAGAGCACATTGGGTTATTCTCAGTGTCTGTCCAGCTTTGCAGTGGCAGCTGGGATTTTCTCCTGGAAAGAGTCAAGGGTTACTTGAAGGCATCACCTGTAAGTGATACATGGTGCGAGGCCTTCCTGTTTCCCTATAGCAGCGTCAGCAGCTGATCCCAGCCTAATCTCTGTCGTTTATTACTAAATACAGCATGATTGTGTCTGTGACCACTCACAGGGCCAGCACAGGTTCTGCACTTATTATGTTTTTTCCCAATGTTAAGCCCTTGGTATTTTCCAAGAGAGGGCTGTTGGGCTGACTCCCAAGAGGCTTCACAGGCATTATCTTGATTCATTCATCCAGTTCTCCATCCTCTCTCTCTTTTTCCACCCTTCCTCTCTTTCTTGCCTCTTTTTTTGCCTGTCACCTTCTTCCTTCTTCCCTTGTTCCTTTCTCTCTTTCACTCTGTAACCCCCTGCCATGTTGGGAGAAAAGCAAAGAGTGATACTGTTACCCTCAGGAAGCTTGGTCAGTAGCAATCCACATGTGCTAATCAAACTCACAAGGAAATGAACGGTGCCTATAGACCAGAATGTAAATGTCTTAGTTTACAGTGGAGGGTGAGTCTTTCCAGTGGATTCCAGAATCTGCATATGGCAAAGAAAAGACACATGAATACCAAGAACTGACAGGGCCAAGGCTGATAAAATAGGAAAGACCTAGGAGTAAGGCAGTTTCCCTCCACGTCATGTGGTCTGAAAATGTGTTATGCCTGGGTGGTATGTTCATCCACCTGTGCCTATTCTTCCTGAATTTCTTCACACTCTGATAAAGCTGAGTTGTATGTGGACTAGAAGAAGGTAGATCTCCAGAACCCCCTACAGATCTCCTTTAAGAGATAATAATTATTACCACTTACTGAGAGCATATCATGAACTTTACATGTATTATTCCACTTGGTTTCCCAAGGCAACCCTGACAGGTGGATGCCATCCTTCCCACTTTGTCCAGGAGAAAACTGATTCCGGAAAGGCTAAGTGAGTTCCCCAAGGTCACACAACCGTGCAGGGCGGAGTCCAGATTCACAGCCGAATGCTCAGCCCATTTTCCTTCTGATAGATACCATGAAGGGATGAGTGGAGATCGCTCAGGTATGCATCTGGGGATTCTGTCCTATTTCTTTAGCTAGCTCTTTAACAGTAAAAATGGAAAAGAACAACAGGCTAGGCTTCATGCCTTCTTACTTGTCGCTCCCCGTCTTCGTGGAGGAACGACACAGGACCCTGCGCTGTTCTTTTGTCTGCTCGGCCCTCCCCGGGTTTGCTGCTGGTTCTTCCCGGGTTGGCTACCGTCCCTTCCACCTCCGTGGAAGGGCGGTTCCCCCTGCCACTTTCCCCACTTCCGCGGGGGAGCGGCACACCGCCGGCCGGCTCTCTCGGGGGCTGCACAGGTGTTCCTTCAGATAGATGTTCCTGGTGCATGTTGTCTCTCTCCTCCTTTATAGTCCTCTTCCACCAATCCCAACTCTGCTACCCACACGCCGAGTACGCTGCTCTCCTCCAATCAGGAGCAAGATCAGCTCCTGCAGCTCAGTCAATCAAATTGGCGAGAGGCAGCTGCGTAGAAGTTGTTACTCCCTTCTCAGCGCCATATTGTGGGAGAGCAGATGCATAGAATAAGTCTTAATTCCAGTAACTTAGTCTAGTCCGAGTTGCTCCCCACACTTACTCTTGTCTTATATACCTTGAATTGAAAAATAAAACAGAGGTCATGATTGTGTAGGCATCTAATTCACACTCCAAATGATTTCCTGAAAGGCCCCAGATGGTTCATTCTGGGTGTTCTCAGGTGGATAAACATGAAAGTAAGAAAAAAAAATAACAAAGACAGAACAGCAACACATTATAAGGGAAATTGCCATGATCTAATATCTGAGGATATTAAATCAAACATTTGAAGGGCTGTCATGTGGGGAAGGGATTACTTCTGTCCTGGGGAGATGAACTGAA
This sequence comes from Oryctolagus cuniculus, assembly GCF_964237555.1. Taxonomy (NCBI): domain Eukaryota; kingdom Metazoa; phylum Chordata; class Mammalia; order Lagomorpha; family Leporidae; genus Oryctolagus; species Oryctolagus cuniculus. The sequence goes on along the minus strand of NC_091447.1, from coordinate 28,679,383 downwards.
AGAAGAACCAATAAAGAGAAGTTACAAGCATGAGCCGTGGAACTCAGTTAGGAAACTGCGTTGTTTTATTTTGTCCCCTGCCCCCATCTCTCAGACTCTTCCAAGGTTAAAGGGGATCCTTCGGGAGACTCGGTTTCCCAGTGTTGGATGGTCACTCAAAGGCATGCTTGCAGGTGTTCTGGTGGTTGGTTGTGCCCTTCAGGATGTGTATCTGACAGCAGTGCTGCATCTCAACAGCTGTTTGGATACTGTGGTGGCAGCCTAGCACACAGACTTCCAAAACGTTTGCCAGTTTACAAGGTTCCTTTGAAGAGAGCTAATCAGGCAAGGGGCATAAGAGCCACAGAGATGAGTAGGCAACCAAGAGCAGGTGCCTTCAACGGTACCTCCTTACCGTGTTAGGAAAGGACAGGTGGGCAGTCACATCCTCTGGCTCTGATGTGCTACAGAAACAGAGGGAAGGTAGCAGAGCCTGGGGGAGAGGTGGGGCAGGCAAGGTGGAGAAGCACTGAAGCAGGCTTTGAAGACTTCCGTTAGAGTCCTGGCTTTGATGTTAGTGCTCACTCCGTTTTGTACATTCATAAACCTGAGAGGTAATGGAGCGAAATATACATTTTGAGATTTAATAATTGTTTACAGCTCTTTGTCTCTTCCATTGAGAAGTAGTATATTTTTTCTTCATACTGTTTGTTGAACTCTTTTCTTAGTGTAGGGTTAATTATATGATCATTAAGTAAGCAGGAAATAGGTCTTTGTGAAAATTAAAAGTGGTAATGGGAGGGAGGAGGAGGAAAGGTTGGAGATTGGGTGGGAGGGAGGGTAGGGGGAGCAGTGTCACTATGTTCCTAAATCTGTATATATGAAATACATGAAACTTGTATAACTTAAATAAAATTTTTAAATTAATATTTAATTACACAAATATTCATAACCACATTCATGGGCTTAAAATCATGCAACTTTTATAGATGAGGCTAAGCCTGTTTTGTTTGGGTCTGTGTCGCCCACGGCAGGGTCTACACAGAAAAGCAAGTTTGTTCACAGATGCACAATGCAGCAGGAAACATGGGACCTGGGTTTGCTTACATTGTTCAGTCATTATGCAGTGTCTTCAGAATGCTTCATTCAGGTAATAATAATGAATGGTGAGTTTGGGAAAGTCTAGAAGAAAATAGGGTAAAAATCTCATCCATCATCCTACTGCAGGAGCATAACATTGGTTACCACTCCTGTTATTCTTTTATTTGTCCCATAAATATTCTTGTCAAAAGTGTTTGTTTGTTTGTCCCTTTTGTCAGAGCGGCCATTTGCTCTCCATTCTAAGTGGCTAAGGCTGTGTGAGCACCAGCTGCAGCTGTGAACCTCATTTCAGTTCTCTAAGTCTTGTAATTAGAGGAAGTCCTAATGAGAAAGCCATCGTTTGGCTGAGATTCTAATTTTCAGTGTTGTTAGGAGCACTCGTTTGTGTCTTGAGGATCCTGTCTTTGGAGTGGGGCCACCAGGGACCCTAATGGACTGGCAGCCAGATGCCATGGGGAGCAGAGGGTGCCAAGTGTGGGTGTTTGATAAATCACCTTCTCAGAGCTCTGAGGTACTGAGTCTGTAAGCGTGTGGTAGGAATAGCGAGGCATTGCACTGTGTCTTCCAACTGGCACAAAAGTGATATCAAGGAAAATAAGAATGTATCTGATAAACTTGACTTCACTAATTGAGGGAAATAAAGATGGGGCAGTATTTTTTTAGTCTTGACAGGGTTGCTAGCTGACTACTCAGGAAAGAAAAATACAGACCTCAAGCTCTTCATCTTATACTTAGCCTCAAGATCGAGTCCAGAGGCCAGGGCATTGTGTTGGAACCTGCATTCAGATCCTGGCTCTGCCATATCCTACTGTGGGACTTTAGTCAAATCACTTCACTTTTATATGCCTCTGTTTTCTCATCCATAAAAAGGGAGTGATACAGTAGCTACTGTCACAGTGTAGTTGTAAAATTTAAGGTGCTACTGTATTAGTTTCTGTTTAGAATTTTATCTGGGGGCCGGCAATGTGGTGTAGTGGTTTCAGCTACTACCTCCAACCCTGGCATCCCATATGGGCACTGGTTTGAGTCTCGGCTGCTCTGCTTCCAATCCAGCTCCCTGCTGGTGTGCCTGGGAAAGCAGCAGAGGATGGCACAAGTCCTTGGGCCCCTGCTTCCGCATGAGAGACCTAGAGGAAGCTCTTGGCTCCTGGTTTTGGACTGGGCCAACTCTGGCTATTGTGTCCATTTGAGGAGTGAACCAGCAGATGGAAGATCTGTCTCTATCTCCCTATCTCTTTCTGTAACTCTGCCTTTCAGAAAAATAAATCTTTCTTTTTTTAAAAAAAATTTATTTATTTGAGAGGTAGTGTTACAAACAGACGGAGAGACAGAGAGAGAGAGAGAGAGAGAGAGAGAGAATCTTCCTCTCTCAACAACCGCAGCTACGCCAGGAGCCAGGAGCTTTTTCTGAGTCTCCCACGCTGGTGCAGGGCCCCAAGCCCAAGGCCGTCTTCTGAGCCACAGCAGAGAGCTGGATTGGAAGAGGAGGAGCTGGCACTAGAACCAGTGCCCATATGGGATGCAGGCACTGCAGATAGAGGATTAACCTATTGTGCCACAGTGCCAGGCCCAGAAAAATAGCTTAAAAATAATTTTATCTGGCACAAACCAAGTTCCTTATGCTTGTTAAAATTATCATTATGCTTTAAAATATTAAAAAACATTAGGAGCCGGCGCTATGGCATAGGGGGTAAAGCTGTTGCCTGCAGTGCCAGCATCCCATATGGGAGCCGGTTTGAGTCCCAGCTGCTCCACTTCTGATCCAGCTCTCTGCTATGGTCTGTGAAAGCAGTTGAAGATGGTCCAAGTCCTTAGGCCCCTAACCCATGTGGGAGACCCGGAAAATGGCCTTGGAAGCCATCGGGGGAGTGAACCAGTGGTTGGAGGACCTCTCTCTCTCTCTGTCTCTCTGTCTCTCTGCCTCTGCCTCTCTGTAACTTTGCTTTTAAATAAATAAATAAATCTTTAAAAGGAGAAAAGATTAAAAACATTTAGCATTTTTATTTAAAGAAACCATAAAACAACCAGGAGGGATTATTAGCTAATATTCAGGTGATCTTAAGATTGGGAAGGGCTCTGTAAGCATGCCATTATTGTAGGATTCTTTGAGGGATTGACATATTCGGTTATATACACACTGAAATCTATATTATGTAGGTTAACAAAGCAAAGCCTCAATAGTTACACAATTAAAAATAAAAGTCACAATAAATAGCTGTAATGTGTCTGACAGATGAAAAGTTAGTATGCTTTAAACTCAGATTGATGGGATATCAAAGACTTGCTTTGGAATTATTACAGTTGTCATTAGTTCATGTTCAAAATGATGCATCTACATAATTATGGGAGTATGTATATTTATGTGTATTTTTCCTGGATTATGCCGTAAACTATTTAAGTAAGCTTACAGCATTGCAAAAAATACAAAATAGAAAATGTTAAAACCAAGAAAAAATAAGGAAACATGGGAACAGTTCTGAGAGGACTGGCTGAGTCCTGACCCAGCTGCGTTTGAAGGTGTAACTTGGACAGCCAGCGCAGTTACATAACCTAGTGTCGTCAGCCCCAGTGATGATAATTACTTAAGGGAAGCACAGGCATCTTTGGTACTGAGAACAGAAAAAAAATCTTTCTCCTCGGAGTCTGGAGAAGAGGCACTGTGTCGTGAATAGCAGTCTTGACAGTATTTTGCTGCTGCTGCTGATGCATTTCGAAGTCTTGGTCTAGGCAGGGGGCAGTAAGGTGCGGCCTCAGAGTTGAGGACGCTGACCCTGTGACACCACTCACAGGCACGTGAGGGTGAGGCGCAGGCTTCTTGTCCTCAGATGCTTCCCCAGCCCTCCGGTGCCCTCTGTGTGGTGACTCTCTAGGTCACAGATCCCAGGCCCTGTGCCAGTTGGCATCCAGCTGGGATCCACCAATGGGAGACTGGAGGGTGAATGCAAGGAATAAACCACCTCACCTTGGGGTGCTGCTTTAGCGGCCACTTCCCATGATCGGGTCTACTGGAGGGCCAGCTTCTACCAGGTGACCTTGGCTCCTGGACTCATTAATAATTAATAAATTGATTATCATCATTGATTACCTCCTTCCTTTGCAGCTCAGGTGTGGGAGCATCTCCCCAACGTTGTCTAATCTTTGGATGCCTCAGTGTTCCCTTTGGACTTCTCCACTCCTCTGTCCCCCATGTTGTCATTACTTGAAGTGCTTTCTGTCTTTGTGGTTGACACATCTGATTTCAGCTGATCTTGCTGGATTCTGGGTGCTAGTACAGCATCTCACTTACTCATCTGTGAAAAAAAAAAAAAAACGAATGAGAAGCTTGAAGACTGGCTTCACCATCAAGTCTTTGCTCATGGAGGGTGCATTATTCATTTTATTTTTTTTATTTTTTATTTATTTTTATTTGACAGGTAGACTTATAGACAGTGAGAGAGGGACAGAGAGAAAGGTCTTCCTTCCGTTGGTTCACTCCCCTAACGGCTGCTACGGCCGGTGCTGCACTGATCCGAAGCCAGGAGCCGGGTGCTTCCTCCCAGTCTCCCATGCGGGTGCAGGGATCCAAGCACTTGGGCCATTCTCCACTGCCCTCCCGGGCCACAGCAGAGAGCTAGACTGGAAGAGGAGCAACTGGGACTAGTACCCGGCGCCCCATCCGGGACTAGAACCTGGGGTGCCAGCGCCGCAGGTGGAGGATTAACCAAGTGAGTCACGGCGCCGGCCACATTATTCATTTTAAAGTTGTTTTCTCTCTTTCTCTCTCTCTTTTTTTTTTTTTTTTTTGACAGGCAGAGTGGACAGTGAGAGAGAGAGACAGAGAGAAAGGTCTTCCTTTTCCGTTGGTTCACCCTCCAATGGCCGCCGCGGCCAGCGCATCGCGCTGATCTGAAGGCAGGAGCCAGGTGCTTCTCCTGGTCTCCCATGGGGTGCAGGGCCCAAGGACTTGGGCCATCCTCCACTGCACTCCCTGGCCACAGCAGAGAGCTGGCCTGGAAGAGGGGCAACCGGGACAGAATCTGGTGCCCTGACCGGGACTAGAACCCGGTGTGCCGGCGCCGCAAGGCGGAGGATTAGCCTATTGAGCTGCGGCGCCGGCCAAAGTTGTTCTCTCTTGTGACTTGTTGCATCTTCTCCAAAAGGCTGCCTTTGTGAGACTGAGCCTTGCCAACAAACCTGTGGTCCTGGGCCTCTACATTCCAGAGCTCATCAAGGCAATTTCCAGGCAGACTGCAGAGTTAGAATCTCTGGAACATCCATTTGCACTGAGCACAGTTATGTAAAACTTCCCTGTCATGGAGAATTACCATTTAGATTGAAGAAATGTAATTCATGTGTTTCAGTAATTTATTTTTGAGAAACTTATGACCTGAGAGATGTAACATAATTGGAACATTTTGGTTCTCTGTTTTGTAAAAATTGCTTCCATCTCTATATTAATAAAAATAAGCATATAAATAATACCTCAAAAGACATATAAATGTCACTTTGCAAACCCCTTTCATGCTGTGGCCAGCCTGTTCAGAATAGTATTCATAAGCAACCTCTTGCAATAAGTATCCTGCCCCTATTTTCCCACCTGCCAAGCCCCTGAGCCAGGCTTTGCTTTTTGTCTCAAGACTTACGAAAGCTAACCTCCCTGCAAATGTCTTTAAAAATCACCTACATATTTTTATATGTAGGTTCTACCAATTCGTTAGAATATGGAAGCAGCCCTATCATGGCCATTATTATTCTTTTAAATACTTTTTTAAAAAAATCTGTTCTGGTTGTATTATGCTTTATGCTGATGGCAAGTACTTCATTCAGGCAGTTCTTTTGCTCATATAATGCAAACTGTTTTCTTTAGTTACAAATACATGACACACACATAAAATACTCATATCTTTAGATAGAAATGAATGTAAAAAGTTAAGCTACATATATTAGAAGATTAGTTCACACTAGAAATTGCTTAATTTATTGTAATTTAAAAGTTACTTTTATGATTATTAAATGCATAATGAAACATCATACTTATTGGTTTACCAGTTCAGAGCATTTTTTTTTTTTATAAAACATTGTCATGAGAGTTTTTATACATATAGTCATTGCTGAGTTTTAGACTGTTGCCTTAGGAACATAGATGATTTCTCAGTGTTTGTACTATGCAGATTATATTTACTATCAAATATAAATGAAGATTGTATTATTAAGTGTATTACCATTTTAAAGTGTAACACAGAACTCCCAGTATCAATATAGTTACCAGCTAAGAGCAGGGACTTTGTTGTTGTCAGGCCTGAATTTGAATTTCATTGCAAGCCAGGTATGCAACCTTGGTTCTTTCTGTTTTTTTTTTTTTTTTTTTTTTAGATTTATTTATTTTATTTGAAAGTCAGAGTTACACAGAGAGAGGAGAGGCAGAGACAGAGAGAGAGAGAGAGAGAGAGAGAGAGAGGTCTCCCATCCTCTGGTTCACTCCCCAAATGGCCACAACGGCCGGAGTTGCGCCGATCTGAAGCCAGGAGCCAGGAGCTTCCTCCTGTCTCCCATGTGGGTGCAGGGGCCCAAGGACTTGGGCCATCCTCTACTGGTTTCCCCAGCCATAGCAGAGAGCTGGAATGGGAGTGGAGCAGCCAGGACTAGAACCAGTGCCCATGAGGGATGGCAGCATTTCAGGCCAGGGCATTAACCCACTGCACCACAGCACCAGCCCCAACCTTGGTTCTTTCTAAGCATTAGTTTCTGCATAGTTCACTAATAATATCTGTTTTACCCTTTGTTTAGAGCTATGCTGTCCAGTACGATACCTACTAGCTATGTGTGATCACTTAAGGTATGGCTGTGGGGCTGGCATTGAGTTAACAGTGGGTTGAGCTGCTGCCTAGGATGCTGTAATCCCATATTGGAGTGCTGGTTTGTGTCTTGGCTACTCCACTTTTGATCCAGCTCCCTGTGCGCTTGGAAAGGCAGTGAAAGATTGCCTAAGTGCTTGGGCCCCTGCCACCCATGTGGGAGACCCAGATAGAGCTCTAGGCTCCTGACTTCAGTTTGGCCAGCCCTGACCATTGTGGCCAGTCGGGGAGTTAACAAGTAGATGGAATATTCTGTCTTTGTCTCTCTGTAATTGCTTCTCAAATAAATAAATATATAATATATTAAAAAGACGTATGACTAGTCAAATTGAGATGTGCTCTTCAGTGCTAATTTGTACTTGACTCAGAAAACTGAGTGCCAAAAATGATATAAACATCTCATAATGATTTCTACATTGCTGGCACATTAAAGTGATATTATTTTGTAAATATCATGTTAAATAAAATATATTACTAAAAGTAATCTTAGCTTTTCATTTTATATGTAGCTATTAGAAAATTTAAAATTCTATGTAAATATGTTCACATGCATATATATATATATATATGTATGTTATTGTTACCTACCCTGTTGTGATTGGGATTTATTTTAATATGCTAGAGGAACTGCCAAAGAACTATTAAGAAGATTGCCAAAACATTGTCTTAATACTGTAGGAGGTTGGAAGCAACCTCAGTGTTTGTCAACAGAGGAATGATCCTATCAATTGGGGTCTATTCATGTAGCAAATATTATGTAATGATTAAAACTTAGATGCTCAACCATGTGCTGAGTATAGAATTCATATGATCTAATCTTAAGGAAGGTATGATTCTATAATGTAAATTGATCAACAAATCAGTGATTGCATTTAAGAAAACAGGGAAAAATGCTAATAGTGGTTTTGTTGCTGGTTGTTGACCTTAAGAGGCTTTTGTGTTCTGTAGACTTTGTTTTCTATAATTGAGATTTTTATATCTAAACCAGAATTGTTCCTAATAATTTGAGATTGTTTTTATTATTTTTAAATAATGATATATTAAAAGTATCTATATTAATGCTCCTTCCAAGATGTTTTAAAATCATGGCTGTTGTATAAATCTTTCACTCAAATTATTGACCAAACCCCTCTAAGAAAAAGAACATGGGGCTCATTGTTTTAGAAGTTCAGGCCCCTGGATTCAAATCCCAACTGTATCGTTTTTTCCATTATATGTCCTCCTTTTTGAAAAAAATTTATGTATTTATTTTCATTTATTTAACACACACACCACATACCTCTTATCCATTGGTTTACTCCCCAAAGGCCTACGAAAGCCAGGGTTGGCCAAGCTGAATCTGGGAGCCGAGAACTCAGTCCAGGTCTCCCATGTGAGTGGCAGGTACTCAAGTACTTGAGCCATCTCCTGCTGCCTCCTAGGGTGTGCAGCAGCAGGAAGCTGACCTCAGAAGAGAAGCCAGGGCTCGAGTCCAAGGACACTGTTATGGAATGAGGGTATCCCAAGTGGTGTCTGTACCACCGTGCCAGATGCCCACCCTGGTTGCAAGACTTTGGGGAAGTTACTTACCTCAGATTTTGTAGAGTTCATAGCTTCCTGGGAAAAGTGGTGTGAGCGCTTACCATGAAATGAAAATACTTTGGTCAAAATCATTGGTGTCTGGTCTAGAAAGTTCTCAATTAGTATTTAATAATAAACAAATGAAAAGGAGTTGATTGAAAAGGTCTTATGCCCTAGAGTAGAGATTGGTTGTTCTTTGGGGCATTGATATGTGTAATTAACCAGCTGCACTGGGTGAGCCATCCATGCTGTCACTCATTCATTCATAATTCAGTATCTAACAGGTATCTAATATGTATGGTGATAGTCCTGGCAAAATCTCTTTCTAATCTCCTTGAAATAGAAAGTGTATTTTAAATCAAATAGGAGGACATAGCATGCTTAACAATTGGTTCCTCAATTGGATGCCAGTGTAGTTGACTCCAGGGTGCTGCCACTAAATCCAGATATTGATTATTCTTAGAAAGAATTTAGACATTCAAGTCATCTGAATCTGAGATTAATTATGGCTTTAAATTCTGTTTCAAGAGTGAAGGTTTTACCCTTAAAAGAAAGGAGAAGAGTAGCTGTTCTTTGCTTATTTTTCTTGCATTGTTTTGTTTGTTTATTCCCTTTGCTGCAGGATTCTTACAATGGCAAAAAACAAATCTATGCTACTTTGATTCTTCCTCTTTTTCTCTTACCCTCAATTCCTGTTCATCTCCACAATCCCTTCCTATCTTTTTCTCCTTTTCATAATCAAATCATGATTACTTTGAGTATTTTTTTTCCAAGCACAGTATTACCCCCCAGGTCCATTGTGAGTCTTGACACCTCTTCATTACTTAAGAAGCCTTTTTGCTTGCCATGGATTTGCCACTTGAATGGAGTGTGAGACCTTCAGGTCTTCCTTTGCATTTCCCCTTCTCTACTTTGCCGGTAAGAGACAATACATATTTATGAATTAGCAGTTCCAGTTTGATGCTGTCATAGTATTATATGACATCATCCATATGCATGATAATTAATTGATTTAGTTAGGAAAGGAAACCACAGAGCAGTCAGCTTGGTCTCATTGTATCAGATAACTTTCTAACATTGCCAGACCCTCAGTGATGGCTTTTTTGCTTGAATGTCAAGGTGTATTGGAAAGAAATTGAAAGACTTTTGCTTAGGATTAGACAGAAAGATAATTTCCCTTCTATTTGGAAAGGTTGTTCTGTGCTTATCTTGCTGACTTCTTTTTTTTTTCTTTTCTTTTTTTTTAATTTGACAGAGTTAGACAGTGAGAGAGACAAAGAGAAAGGTCTTCCTTTCGTTGGTTCATCATCCAAATGGCTGCCATGACCAGCGCACTGCACCGATTCAAAGCCAGGCGCCAGGGGCTTCCTCCTGGTCTCCCATGTGAGCGCAGGGGCCCAAGCACTTGGGCCATCCTCCACTGCCTTCCTGGGCCACAGCAGAGAGCTGGGCTGAAAGAGGAGCAACCAGGACTAGAACCTGGTGCCCATATGGGGTATCAGCGCCGCAGGTGGAGGATTAACCAAGTGAGCCACGGCGCTGTCCCCCATCTGGCTGACTGCTTTCATCTTGTTCTTTTAGCATTAGTTTTCCATCCATGGAATGACTTTCTTTTCCTTTCTCAACTTAGTTTCCACCCATTTCTCTTGCCTACCTTATTTTCTACTCCAGTTTCTCAGCCAAAGTATTTCCTGTCTAGCAAAGGCTTTTGCCTTGGTAACTTGGGCTGCTATTGTAACAAATCCAAGATCAAGATGCCTGTAAATTTTGCGTCTGATGAGAGCCCTGTTCCTGGTTGTAGACAGTTGCCTTCTTGCTGTGTCCTCTCATGGCAGACAGAGCAAGCTCCCTATCTTTTCCTCTTCTTAGAAGGGTGTTAATCCCATCATATGCCTGCACCCTTATGAACTCATCAAAACCTAATTTTGCAAGGCTCCAACTATGAGCACTAGTGATTAAGGAGACACAAATATCAGTTTTTGCACTTCGCTTCGTCTGAGCCAAAAGTAGTAACCCTTCTTTCCTCCTTTAAGGCCTACTCATATGCTAGTCACCCAGTTCTGTGGATTTATCTGCTGTGTTTCCCTATACATGTAATTAGCTCAGTGATACCTGTGTTTTTCCTTCTTCCTTTCTCTCTCTTGCTCTCGCTCTGTTTCTCTTGCTAGCAGAATGCTTGCCAAAATTACTATTCCTTACTATATCTTACTCCTTACTATAGCTTGACAGAGTCAATGACTAACTCATGATAAACTTATGTTTTGTTCCTTCCTGGACTGTCACATACACCACGAAGAAGTCAGAGCTTTACTTTCTGAATACTTGGACTGTGTAACACACCACTCCAAAACTTAGTGGCTGAAAATATCAAATCCTTTATCATTCTTCAACATTTCATGGGTCATATGGGGAGTTCTGGTGGTCTGGGCTGTCTTGCTGCTGAGGGTACAGGTGTCTTCCCAGCACTAGTATTCTAGAATGGCCAGTTGATTTGTGGCTGATTTGTTATTGGCTGGGGTGGTGGGGATGACTTGACTGTGTGTTCCATCACCCAATGAACTATCCTCGGTTTGTCCATGGGAAAATGGGTCCACAGTTCTCAAGGAAAAGAAGTAAGATGATACTGAGCAGGGGCTTTTCAAGCCTCAACTTATATATAGCTCACTAAATTCTCATTGACTACAGCAAATCACAAGTTCAAGTTCAGGATGGAGAGGTAGTTTTCACCTCTTCATGGGAGAAAGCACACGGTCACATTGCTAAGCAGAGTGCATACAGGAGAGGAAAGATTTTTGTGGGCATTTTTGTAGTCAGAATATTCTAATTAATAGAATTCCAAAGGAAACAGAAGTGTGTGGACATACATGTTATCAAATTGTTTTTGTATTTTGAATGGGCTTGTAATAACCTAAGCAAGTCCTTGCTAAATGATCCCAGCCAGCAACAGCCATCCATGCAGTCTCTTGACTAGAGATAATCAAGAAACTCAGCATGGGAAGCAAGGTTATTGAAAGCACAGGCCTGCATTTCTTATCCCCACTCTGTCACGTTCAAGTGTGACATTGGGCCTCGATTTTCTAGTCTGTAAAATGGACTAATAATGATCCCTACCCTATAGGATATTTGTGAGGTTGAAGTGAAATAAAGCACGTAATACTGTTCTTGGTACAGTTAAATGAGATGTTCCCATTTGTCTGTCAGAGGAGGTGGAACTTCCATTTCTTTTATTTAATATGATGCAAGGACCCTGCAGAGCATCTGATCCTGTTGTCCGTGTTGGCCAACTTAGCGTGTTGCTGGGATCCAAGGCTTCCCATTCCATGAGCAAATCCAGTGCAGCTGAAACCACAAGTCTGGCTTTCTTCCAGAACATTTGGTAGAAGCAAATTTCCCACCCTAAAAATTATACTTGCACCTCCTTGTCTTTGTCTCTATTCACCTCGCAGGAGTGAGCTGTAAATTGGGCAGGCCCTTGACTATCTGTTGTTTACTGTTGTCATAATTGAGAGCTGAGCTGGGCACCTGATCATGATTTTAGTAGGATGCCTGCTGGGTTTGCCCACGGGCCACATGACAAAATGCTGGCAGCTGGCAAGCCGCATACCTTGTGCCCACTAAGAACCCAAGGAGGCTGGGAAACACATGCATCGTGCATTTTGCCAACGTGAACATAGAAAGGGCATGTCCTGTGCAGTGTTCATTTTCCATTAAACAAAGCGTGCGTGGATTCAGGATCTGTGTAATTTCTTTACATCTCCCTGTTTCCTGCTTGGAGTGCGGCTGGCAGGATAAATTAAGGAGAATGACTACAGAGGGAAACATGTGAAATAAGCTGGTCTGTATCACACATAGGTGCCAATTCTGAACACAGTGAGCACTGTTATTTTCTTTCATTATACGAGATACCTTTTCCCCAGGTGGACTGGCCAGACTCGCTGGAGTCCAGTGTGCCTGCAGGATGTGTCACAGCACTGACGCCGACACGCACCAGGGCCTTTTTAAGGCAACTTTATTGAAGATGTGAAAATTGTTACATAACATGTTGTTTTGCATCTCTTAACCTACAACCGTTCCTTTAAAAGAACCCACTCATGTCTTTCTCAACCAGATGCTTACTAACAACCTCCTGCCTCCTTCCCATCATTCCTCTCTTCCCACCGCCCCACCAACTAAAAATAGCATTAACCAAAGAGTTTAAAATGTTTCCTCAGTCACAAGAAAGTGGCGTTGGGGGTAGCTCCTGTCCAGATAGGTTTCAGCTCTGTGAGGAAGCCAACGTGCAGCTTCCAGCTAGGCTCCTCACTGCAGAACTAACCTGCTGACAACCAGTCTCTGTCCTGGAGATCCCAGGCAGCAGTTTTTGGCCAGGTGTACCCTACCTGTGTTAATCAGATGTGAGTAATGCAAAGGTCCTCACATCCCAGGTAGCCCCAAACCACCCGTGCACACAGCTGTCAGCTGGTTCGTGTCCCAGCTGTTCCCATCCTGCTCTCTGCTATGGCCTGGGAAAACAGTGGAGGACCCTGCACCTACAAGGGAGACCCAGAGGAAGCTCCTGGCTTCTGGCTCCTGGGTTCGGATCAGTGCAGCTCTTGCCATTGCAGCCATTTGGGGAGTGAACTGATGTGTGGAAGACTCTCTCTCTCTCTCTGCCTCTGCCTCTGCCTCTCTGTAACTCTGCCTTTCAAATGAATAAATAAATCTTTTTTAAAAAGTAAAATAAAATAGAATAAAAAAGTTGTATCTTCTTGAAACGTCCTCAGCATGGATTCAAGAGAAAGGCAGTGCAAACAGGAGCACGTAAGAGATGGCCTAGTCAATAAACAGTTGACACTTGCAGTCCGGGGAGTGGTGTAGTGAGTTAAGCCGTGGCCTGCAATGCTGGTATCCCCTATGGGTGCTGGTTCACGTCTCCGCTGTTCCACTTCTGGTGTAGTTCCCTGATAATGGGAGACCCAGATGAAGCTCCTGGCTCCTGGCTCTGGCCTGGCCAAGTCCTGGTCATTGCAGTTATTTGGGGAATGAACCAGCTGACAGAAGATCTCTCTGTCTCCTCTTTCTTTGTAGCTCTGCCTTTCAAATAATAAATAAAACTTTTTTACAAAGCATGACACTTAGTATGTGCTGTTCAAACTTCTGTTAATTTCTATGGAGATCATATTTCTGTTCCAGGTTCTATGAGACAGCAATTCACATGGCAAAGCTTTCACCTTTGAGGAACTTCTAATGGAGTGGTGGGACTTAATAAGGAAACAACTACATATGTAATGTAGTGGTGACAAGTGATAGTTGCCATGAAGAAAAATAAAGCAGAGCAAGGGAACAGAGTGAAGGGAGGGAGGGAGGTGAGGACTGGTAGCTTTGGGATCCGCAAGGAGGGAAGGCCTACACTTCCGGGAATGGAAAGTTCCTACCTGTACTTCCAGGGAAGAAAAGTCCTTGTCAAGGTCCCCGTGGGTGCCTAAAGGTCAACCAATGAGGATCAGACCCGCGTCAACCTTTAACCCCCATGCCCTGAATCTATAAAAGGAGCCCTCCCAATCTCTGACGCACGACTTCCCCGGCCCCCGCTCTGTTGCTCTGTTGGGACCGGGGAACCTCGCCGGGAGCGGAACCCCAATAAAAGCCTGTGAATTAACTGATTCGTCTGCCTGGGAAGATCTGTTACGCACCGGACACCTTGCAAGGACAACACGCTTTCTCCTTTACCCAACCCCCTCTCTTTCCCCTTCTGCCCCCGACTCTCTCCAGGTCATCCTGCAGATGAAGGGCAGGGCTGATTCACAGCAGAACATCTTCCTTGACTCCTGGCTCAGGTTGAGTGAGGCACCCTCCTGATACCTGGCATGGGAGCCTGTGAGACACGTGTGGGTGTACACCTGTCACATTTCTGAATCCCAGCCTAAGCCATGAGCTCTGAAGGCTAGGACTAGGTCTCATTTGTGTTTCATTCTCTTACCCCTATCAGTTAGTGTGCAGTGAGAGCTGTGTGTGTAGTGAGAGCTGTGTGTGCAGTGAGAGCAGGTTGTCTAATGGCAGTAAAAGGTATATAATGTGCACATCAGTGCTTCTGTTAGTGCTAAGGGGTGGGGAACCTTTTTTCTGCCCAGAACCATTTGGATATTTGTAACATTCACAGACCATATGAATTATCAGCTTAAAAATTACCCTGTTATAGATGTATTGAATTTTAAGTCCTGCCTCCAGTTTCCTTGGCAGAGCCAGACCAAATGATTTCGCAGTTCTTATGTTGACCATGGACTGGACGTTCCCCACCACTGTGTGGACCAAAAGATAGGAGGAATTAGATCAAATGTTTTCTTAAATATTGGTAGGTCCTTTTCAAATTTAAGTTTCATTCAACAACTTTTGTCCCTAATTTCCAAAGTATATGTGCCTTGTACAAGATTTGGAAAATGCTAAAATTGTAACCAAAAAAATACTAGCACCCACAGTTCTATCCCTGTTGGCTATCATTGCATAGCCCCCCATCTTTTTGTCTGACCTATCAATCTCTGCCATCTCCATTTATCTGCTTATCATCTGTCTATATCTGTCTAAATCTGACTGTATCATCTATTTACCAGTCTATATTTCTGTATCAATGTCTCTGACATCTGTATCTAAATCTATTTCTATCATGTATCCCTCTATGTCTAACCTCTATCAATAATCATCTATTTGCCATGGTAATTTTCTTGTTGTCTTATAACTTTTCCCATAAATCAAATAATGTGAACATTTTCTTCTGTTTTTGAAGATTCTGGACATGAATTTATTACTATGAGGTGTGGCATCTTGTATTAGAATGTTCTTGAAAACCTAATTCATGGGAATTCTTTGAGCACAGGGCTGCAGTTAAGTTCCTCTAGAAGGGATTCGTGTTTGTCAAGACCAGGCCCTTGGAGACACCATCAGCCAGGGGAACTATTGATCCATCAACTTGAGACTCCTTTACATTAAATATCCACTTGAAGTTTCATTCGATGACACCAAATACTGGGACTGTGGGTCATACTGTGCTCACCACTGCAAGGAATGTGTTTCCTTCCATTTACAAGGTCAACACAGGTAATTTTTCTTACGAACAACTGCTGGCAACAGGTCGAGTTCTAATTCACTGACAGTGGTCATGTAACCCTTTGGGCAAAATCCCAGCCTTGTGCAGGGAAGATGAGGGGCGTGGGTCTCTGGGCAAGCTCCCCACCCTGAATTAGCCCTGCTGAGGCTTCATGTTTGGTCGGTGTAACTAATGCAGCTGTCAGAACACAGGCAGAGGCCCTCAGGCTAACGCATCCCAGACCATTCTTCATGACCCTCTGGAGTGCCTTACCTTTTTGCAGTGTATCAATACATTGAAAACAATGCTTGTTTTATTTTGTCTAGAAAACTGGAGTGGGAGGAATGGTTTATATTTCGGTGTGAAATATGAGAAATTGCCAGTATGTATTTAGCTAATTTCCTCTTCCTGACCATGTGTCTCTACTATTTTCTATCATGAGTAAAGTCCTCAAGGGCATCCTTGGAGAGACATCCTTGGGCCATCTCTCTGATGAGTTCCTTAGAGTATTCATTGGAGGAGAATTTCTGGGTTAATGAGTATAGACATTTTAAAGGATTTTGATAGATCCTGCCAAACTATACTCTAGACAGACTGAATCAGATTACATCCCCCTATGCTCTTTTATTCATTTGAGGCCTCTAGAGAACTTGACTGTGAATTCTTCTGAGACTAGTGGGAATGCCCATGGAATTATTTAGGTCTCAGATGTATTTAGTTATCTGCCAAGCACTGGAGTCCACCAGCCATCATCAGTGACACAAATCCAAGCTCCCTCTTGGCTTCAAAGGGAAAAAGGCTTGGATGGCCCTGATGACGATTCCCAGAATGAGGATCTGTGCATCTTCCTGGTGTCGGAAGCCAATCCCAGGCAGGTACGTGAAGTAGAGGAGTCTGGGCAGTGGATTGCTATGCAGCAGAAAGGACCCAGCCTAGCCCACTGGTTACCACCAGCTCCAGTGCCTTATGAGAAGTGCTGCTTTGGGAGGCAGAACCTAGTGATGCCTGGAGAACCTGACTCTGGTTGTAACTTTACTGATGAGCTCAATACTCTTTTGATAACTCAACTGAAACCTATTAAACTAGGGGTGGGGAACATCTGGCCCGTGGGCTATATAAGGCCTGCAAAATCATTTGGTCTGGCCCTACCCAGGCAATTGCAGGTGGGATTCAAAATTCAATAAATCTATAGCAGGCTAATTTTTAAATTGACAGTTTTGTATAGATGCCAGCTTCACAATTTATATATTTCAATCCACACCTGTTGGAGTCCAATAAGATGACATGTGTGGACCCTCAGCAACCTGCTTTAAGATACAGATTTTGTTCTGTGACTTATGTATGTTTTCATATGTGCTTTCAAACTGCAGATAGGTTACCTGCACCACCTTAGCTTCAGGATGGGCACATTGGAACAGTGGCCACCAGTGGCCCTACACGTGAGCCAGGACCTGTCAGGAAGCAGATGTCTCAGAGGCTTTAGTGGTTGGACTTTTTAGTGGTTGGACTGTTTGCAGAAGGGAGAATCAGCAGTATGTTGAGGCCAGCAACAACACGAGAAGCTGAAAGTACTCCGGGGCCTGAGAAGGCAAGGGGAGAAGATGATACAGCTGGACCCGTGAGAGCTGGAGTCATAAAGAGGGTTCCCCAGGCAGAGATACGGGACCTGGGCACTGCCAGAAACAGATTGAAGCAGGGATGGAGCAGGGCCTGGCCTTTCCTCTCCTGGTGCCTCCACAGGCCCCCTGGAAGTTAGGAGCTCAGAGAGCCTGGGGGAAGCAGGACAAGGGGTGAGTCCTGCCAGGCATAGGGAAGAGCAGAGGTGTTAGTTAGGGTGGCAGAAAGTCCAGTGTTCACTCTAGAAGCTCTCAGTGTCAGTGTGCTACACAGGTGGTTTCATTTAAATAGTTGCCACTTGATCAGAGAGTGATGGAGGAGAGGAGAGGGAGGAAAGCTTTAGCTTACCCTAGGCAGAGCTGGCTCCGCAACCTTCTCTGAAGCCCTTCTTCCTCTTATTGGAGTCAGGTTTCTATTGAATTGTTAACATGGGGGAATCAGTGATGCTGACATGTGCATCCCACTCACCTGAGCTGCACCCGACAGGAATTGTGATGGAGGGATTCTCTTTGGGAAGGGGTGGTTGGTCTCCAGGACCCCACGTGAGCTATGGGTCCCTAACCAGATAAGGAAAGGAGACTCACTGAGCCCTGGGGATTTGTTCCAGTGGCACAGCTTGTGCTTGGCCAGACCACAACATCTGATTGTCAGTTTATGTTGCTAAGACATGGCTCACTTATGAATGTTGGGAAGATGGGTATCAAATGAAGATAATGACTTCTTGGGAAGAAGCCTAAGGGTTTGCCTGCATCTGAGCCAGTTCTGCTGCTGTCAGAATGATCTGTGCAAACCTGATGCCTCAGGGGCTTACTGCGTGCCCCGTTGCCAGCCAGCTGAGGAGCTCTGGGTCAGAAGTGCAAGGGCTCCCTAGGTCCAGAGCTCCGTACTGCTCCCCAAAGTGCATTTGATACAGATCACTCTTACAAGATACTCCTATGACAAAAGGGTTCCACGGCCAAAACTAAATTAGAAAACAATGTATTCTGTATTCTCCCCTGTGGAGAAATGTACTTGGCATGTTATGGCTGAATGAAATCATCTGGTTTCCTGGATAATTTTGTTTTTAGAGTGAATTACTTAAATTTGCATTTATCTTTTATCTTGCCAACTAGTGATGTAACCCTTTGGTTTTGCCCTTAACACCCAATAGCATGCACGTCCAGGCCATGTTCAGAGAGAAAGGGCTTTCTTTCTGTTGTGCATGCACACTTGGGAATCTTCAGGCACAATGCAGGCAGCACTCTCTTCATTCCATAATGGTTGGTCCATAACACGTCACAAGCAGTCTCTCTGGGATGTGTAGCCATCTCTCTCCCTTTCTCTCTCTCTCTGGGATGTGTAGCCATCTCTCTCCCTTTCTCTCTCTCTCTTTCTTTCTCTCTCTCTCTCTCTCTCTCTCACACACACACACACACACACACACACACACACACATCCATGCCTCCCACATGATCTTGCCTTCCTTAGTTTTTCCCCCAGGGCCAGATCTTTGGACTTTGAGCTTTTGAGATGCTGGACATCCCTTGATGCTTCAGCTGTTCAGGTTCTTTTCTTTAAAATTAATTAATTAGTTAATTATATTTGAAACACACACACACACACACACACACACACACACACACACACGGCATTATCACCTCTCTGATGGTTCACTCCCTAAGTGCTGACAACAGCTGGGGCTGGCCAAGCCAAAGCCAGGAGCCAGAAACTCAGTTTTGGTCTCCCGGGTGGTAGCAGGGTCTAAACTACTTAAATCATCACGTGCTGACTCTCAGAGTGCACATTAGCAGGAAGCAGGACTTTAACGTACAGCCAGGACTCAAACCCAGGCACTCCTTTGTTGGGGGCTGGCATCTTAACCACTGTGCCAAAGAACCACCTCACCCCTTCTGATTCTGCAGAGAGACTTCTACAAAATGAAACTTTCTCCTGCTAATATTGCACATTTTTTACAGCATAACGTAAGTGTATTTTATGCTATCAAAGTCTGCGGTGGAATTTGGAATAAATGGTGAGGAAGGAAAGGCAAAAGGAAAGAAGATGACTAGGAGAGAAAACCTTCACTTTTCACAATCACAAGTTGAGAGAAAACAATAGCTTATTTATATTTGCAGATGCTCAGCTTGGAGCAGATGTGGTGCCTTGCTCCTGGCCAAGTGCTGAGTGCACCTTTGCTTGCTGATTGCTTATTAGGTTTTGGCAGAAGCAGCAAGGATGGGTTCAGGTTAATGATACTGTGCTATGACATGCAGACTTTTGGGTTAAAGCCTTTTTCAGATTTTATGTAAATGATCACCACAGTACATTTGACATAGAGATTTGCTCTTATTTACAAGTATGATTGCTCCATGTTGGAACCTCTTGCTTGCAATCTGAGTGGCTTGCAACTGAAACATTGGTTCTGAAATTCAAAACCTGATGCAGCTTATCTGGTTTCAGTTGATCCACGTGAAAGGGCAGGATCGTTCTTCAGGATATTTATCTTTTTGGGTCATGGACAGGAACACTTCGTGGGTGCTACTGTGTCATTTATTTGAAATTGTAGAATGCCATTGAACTAAAAACTTGAGTTTAATTCACATATTTTGGGCAAAAATGTGTGACTAGTCACAATGATTCCACTTCCTGTGGAACAGTCTGCAGCATTATCTTTTTTGTAATGATTTTTTAATGATAGCTTCATTAAAATGTAAATTAAACTACACGTAACTAGAACCCAGTCCATCATCCAGAACACTTAACCATTTGGAAAATTTTCATCCTTCTGCCTTTAGGGAGTGAGAGCAACACTACACCAAGTCACACATTCATTTTTCATAACCAGCATTCAGAGTATATCCTGTGATCACAACAGCTTCCAACGGATCGTCTGGGCTTTGTCTACATCACATGTCCAGGGTCATGGCTTCTGTTCTTTCATTTCCCTGTGGAACTCAGCATTGAGTTTGCAATTCAGCGCAAGATTCCTACACTTTAACACACAGAAGAATTGCCTGGAATCTTGTTGAAGTGCAGGTTCTGCTGTGGGATAGGTCTCGGGATTCTGCACTTCTTGCAAGCCCCTGGTGAGGCTGATGCCGCCATTGTGAAGACCTACTTTGAGTGACAGGGATTAGAGGGGGAATTGTAAATAGGATAATAGACCTTCATCAAATAAAGGATCAATTATAGTTATATGTACTTATACAATAATATGTTCATCAAGATGACCAATTCATTCTTGGATATATACAGGAACAAAATTTGAGAATGTTTTCTTTGTTTAGGTAACCTGGACATTTTATTGGTTTGACTACAGTGTACTCTTTTATCATTTTGGCTAAATATTTGATACCATCAATTATGACTAACAGTAGAATGGAAAGAACCAACATTTTATAAAGCAAGCAGGTTTGAGTCTTTTAAACAGAAGACAGAGGAATACTTACATGTTATTTCATATCAGCAGGTATGCAGCTGGTGTCTGGTGAACCTAAAGTCATTATTTCAGGAGAATGCAGTCTGTGGAGATAGTTTTTGTCCTAGAAATATTGTCAGTGCATGATTTTTTCTACCTGGTTTCTGTCTTACAGCCTCCATGCTTAATACCAAGACCCCACAGGGGACTAGGTTTCCTCATAGACGTAGGGTGAGGCTGAGTTAGTTGTTTATTGTTTCCTTTTACTAAACTCAGGATTTACTAGGTGTTAAGGTCAAAGTTTTTCTTTTTTTAAATTTTATTTAGGGTATAGAAATTTCATTAATTTCATATATACAGATTTAGGAGCATAGTGATTCTTCCTCCCCTCCCCTCCCTATGTTCCTAAATCTGCTCCCACCCTTCTTCCTCTCTCTCCTGTTCCTACTCATAACTTTTACAAAGATCTATTTTCAGTTTACTTTATACTCATAAGATTAACCCTGTAGTAAGTAAAGAGTTCAACAAATAGTATGAAGGGGAAGGAAAAACACTGTTCCTCAACAGTAGAGACAAAGGCTGTAAGCAATCATTGAATCTCAAAATGTTAGAGGTAACTCTTCACATTCTTAGTTTCATAAAAAGTTTGACTTCTTGTCTATAAATACAGCTTTGGAGTGCAGTGTAGTAGCTTTTATGTATTCTTTTCCAAAAATTGTGTTTTTTGGACATATTTTACATTTCCATATAAATTTTAGAATTAGCATATCAGTTTCTTCAAGGGAGCCTACTGGAATTTTGGTTGTGATTGCCTTGAAATCTCAAAGGTGGAAAATCAGCATCTTAACAATAGTGATGAAACAGTTGTTCGTGAACTCTTATGATAAAATTCTTGCAATCATTAAAAAGGAAAAACAACTTCTACCCTTTCAAATGCATTCAATGGGAGGCCCCAAACTACTAACCACCTTTGAATGATAATTATCCTTTGACAATTGCAGGGCTTATGCTTCTTCAAAGTGTCCTAGTTGGCAAAAAAAAACCCCATTGTTGGGGGATTAGTATACTCAGACTTGCTGATCACACAAATTGTTTCCAGTGGGCTGGATTGTACAGCTTTGGTGTTAGACCATGTCTACCCTGGGCCACAGCTGAAGCACTCTTTTAGAAGTGGAATGGCTTTCATTCATTATTTCTCATAGTTGAGAGGTAAAACACAGTAGTGACGTTTGAGCTGGGAATTTTGAGACCCAGATTCTATTCCAGAATGCCCTGTGAGTAGGAGACTAGGGAGGGATGGTGAAACTGGCGACAGTGAGGAAGAATGGGGGTGTTTTACCCCCATGTCTGAAGAGGAAGGGAAGGAGCTGGTCTCAAAGCATCAGAAAGGAAACATAACTGTTGTGAGGCCACCTAACAGTGCTGGGAATGAGGCTGCTACTCGTGGTGTTAGCTGAGCCAGGGGACCATGCCCCCCTCTCCCTCTGGCTCCACCTCCCTGTCTTCTCCTGCTGGTGTTTCAGGACCATGGCAGGTGCATTCTGTAGAGGTCAGCTTCCTGTAGCACTTAGCGGAGTAGGGCATGGATCTGGATGGGCAAATGGGGAGATCGCACCGAGAAGTGTCTGCCTGTGTTTACAGATGGTGTGAGTAACTAGTGAAAACTAGTGAAATGCTCTTCCGGAGCTCTGTTCACTTACGCATGTGCACTATAGGAGTATCACTCAGCATCTGCGGAATAGTTACCTTCTTCCTACCCTTCTATCTTATGGCAGTTCTGCTTCTAAAATTTTTCTTTTTCTTTTTCTTTCTTTTCTTTTTTTTTTTTTTTTTTTTTTTTTTTGAGACAGACACAGAGAAAGAGAGAACCATTATCATTCCTCCAGTGACCACAACGACTCGGGTTAGGCCAGACTGAAGCCAGAAGCTGGGAACTCAAGCAGGTGTCCCG
Organism: Oryctolagus cuniculus; assembly: GCF_964237555.1. NCBI lineage: Eukaryota > Metazoa > Chordata > Mammalia > Lagomorpha > Leporidae > Oryctolagus > Oryctolagus cuniculus. Next base: position 28,656,884 of record NC_091447.1, on the reverse strand, counting down.
TGTGAGTGACATGAATCTAAGTAGGCAGGCATCCATGTTAAAATCGATTAGGTTTGTGAGCTGGAAGACCACGCCTTTGCCATGCCTCTGTGTGACCTCACACCCTACCTGATACCTTCACCAGGGCTCTGTGTGACCTCATGCTCCTACCTGGCCACACCTGAGTGCCCTCTGGCCAATCAGGTTAATTAGCCACTTCCCTTTGGAAGTGAGTTAAAAGCCTGGGACATGGGGTGTCGGCCTCTTTTCTTTTCCCTGGCCACTAGTCAATAGGGGGCTGGCTGCAGCCATGCACCCCCAGGGCGCGTGGCCTTCGGGCCACCCGCCCTAGGCTTCCTGGCCTAGATGCTCTTCCACATGGCTGGTTCCTGGTACTCGGTATGAACCCAGATTTACCTCTCTCCTATAAGTAAAGCTCTCACTCTCCTATGATTTCTTTCACTGAATAAAAGCTTAAAATGTACCATGCTGCCTTGATTATTTATGCTTGTATTTAGAATTCTTTTCTAAATATTAGGCAAGAACCCTCTCAGCCTTATTAATATTGGGGATTTATTTATAAGCATATGGTGATATCGTATGTCACCCCAAATTTTATAACATATGTGGCACCCCAGATAGGACTTCTGGGGAATTTTAAGGGGCCACATTTTTGTATATGTTTTAGGGGATCATTTCCAATATCAAATCCAGCCACTCGAATCATCACCACTGCCTCCCAGGGTCTGCATTAGTAGAATACTGGAGTCACAAGTGGAGCCAGGAATCTAACTCAGTTATCCAGTGTAGAACCCGGGCATCCTAACCTGTGGCTTAACCACTAGGCAAAATGCTAAAACATCTCCCTAAAGTATTTACAAATAGCAAATGATACAGTATGATGATGTAGTCCAAAGAGTGGGTCTCCTACAAAACTGGATTTAATAGATCTGTTCTTCAGTAATTCACCTCGTGCTAATCAGATGTAAAATAGCTGAAGACAACTAAAAGTCAAGGCATAAATCAAAGTACAGAAATGTGTCAAAAAATAATTAGTGCTTCTTGATTTCCTGTTCATGAATCAAATCATTCATCCATCCATTCACTGATTTGTGCCAATAGCCCACGGCTGAACAGTATATTTTCAGCTCCGAGTCCACTGGGGAAGGAGGCTGGGCGGGGACTCAGGGCCCTTAGCCAGAGGAGAAGCATCTGTGTGGGGCCTTCTGTAGCTCTGTGTTCAAGGGCCCGAGAAGTTTATGAAGGCACTCAGGGCTCCTTCCTGAGCCCAGATCTTTTGTTTATTTTTATTATTATTATTATTTTTATGAATATAGGCACATGAACAAACTGAACAGAAAATACCGTGTAGAGCCCTGAGTTAGGAGTTGTTTCAGGAGAAAGTGTGCTTTGGCTTTTCAGTCTATTAGCAATCTTTGACTTTTTTCCTAAACTTTTGTTCCAACTTGCAGTTTGTGTAGATATATGTAAGTGTTTTAGAAGCAGGCCGGTGCTGTGGCTCACTTGGCTGATCCTCCACCTGCGGTGCTGGCACCCCGGGTTCTAGTCCCGGTCAGGGCGCCAGATTCTGTCCCGGTTGCTCCTCTTCCAGTCCAGCTCTCTGCTGTGACCCAGGAAGGCAGTGGAGCATGGCCCAAGTGCTTGGGCCCTGCACCCGCATGGGAGACCAGGAGGAAGCGCCTGGCTCCTGGCTTCAGATCAGTGCAGCGTGCCGGCTGCAGCACCCCAGCCATAGCGGCCATTTTGGGGGTGAACCAACGAAAAAAGGAAGAAAGGAAGACCTTTCTCTCTGTCTCTCTCTCTCACAGTCTAACTCTGCTTGTCCAAAAAAAAAAAAAAAAAAAAGGTTTTAGAAGCAGATTATTTTTATTTTTGAATCAATCAGTGTTAGACAACTCATCAGTGAAATTGGCTTTGGGATCACACCCTGTTGGATCCATCTGAAATCTATGCTAATTGTGATCCCTGGCATTTGGGGTGTAAGCATGGCTTTTGAGGGAGCATTTAAAGGCCATGCAATTTTGGTGCTCCTCCAGATTGAGATTAAACAGATTATCTCCCAACCTCCCAATCTGGGATCCAGAGACCTTTATTTTCTTTTTTTATATTTATTTTTAATTTGTGTTTGTCTCATAAATACAACATTATGTACATAGTAAATCTTCCCACCATGCCCACCCTCCCACCCATTCTCCTCCCCATTCTTACTCCCTTCGTACTCTGACTCTTATTTTATCCAATAAAGAGAAATAGAAAATAAGAAAGAAAAAGAAAAAAAGAAAAAAGTGAATAAAAAGCTTAAGTGTTCCTCAACTGTCTGTACAAGGGTTGATTTATATTATTGCTTCTCAAAGGTGATTTTGCTTTTTTTCCCCCTCTTCCTCTTTTCCCTTCCCTCCTCCCCCTTCTTTCCTTTTAGAAACTTAATTTTCTTTAAAGAAGAACCCACAGATGTCACTTCTTTTGTGAGCTCTGGACATAACTATAACTAATGAGACATAGTAATAGCCTCCTTTTAATATACTAAAAGGAAGTGATTCTTGAGAACAACTTTTACTATTAAGTTTCACAGTACAACTCTTTGGGGATAGAGGTCCTACATTGGAAGTTAGTGCACAGTGACACTTGTGTATTGTGTAACAAAAAACACTCTTAATTATGACATCAGTAATCGCCCAAGGCTCTTGATCTTTCTCAGGTATGGAAGCCTTTTGGATCCACAAGGTCAACAGAGTCATAAGCAAAGTGGAAATTCTCCTCTCCCTTTAGAGAAAAGTGTATCATTCTTTATTGGCCTCTTCTTTCCTCTGGGGTCTTGCCAATAGGGATCCTTTGTGGAAGATGTCTTTTGCAAGAGTGTCTTGGCTTTCCAGCCTGACTGGAGTGCCTGGAAGGCTGATTCCGAGGTTGGAGTTCTGCCTAACGCAGTTGTACTTCTATGAGTCTGCTGAGTGGACTGCTTCACATGTTGGAGCCTTCTCTCCTATTTAATTTTATTATTGTTTCCATACACTTAGTCCTATTTATATGATCACTTGTTCACTGGATCCTATCTATATGGTTACTATAGTACTTAATCCTATCCATTTGGTCTTTATAATACTTAAGCTGCTGGATTTTGGTGAAAGGTGTCAGGTAAAGGTCTTACTTCATGATTCTGTGTGTGGCGATCCAGTTTTCCCAGCACCATTTGTTGAAGAGACTGTCCTTGCTCTAGGGGTTGATTTTAGCTCCTTTGCTGAAAATTAGTTGGTTGTAGATATTTGGGTTGATTTCGGATGTTTCTATTCTGTCCCATCAATCTATCCATCTGTTTTTGTACTAGTCCCAGGCTGTTTTGATTATAACTGCCCTGTAGTGTATCTTGAAATCTGGTATTGTGATGCCTCCAGCTTTGTTTTTGTTCTAGAATATTGCTTTAGTTATTTGGGATCTCTTGTGTTTCCAAATGAAATTCAACATCATTTTCTCTATATCTGAGAAGAATGTCTGGTATTTTGATGGGTATTGCATTGAATCTGTAAAATGCTTTCACCAGTATTGACATTTTGTTGGTATTGATTCTTCCAATCCATTAACATGGAAGATTTTTTAATTTTTTTGTGTCTTCTTCTATTTCTTTCTTTAGTGTTTTATAATTCTCATCATAGAGGTTTTGACATTTGGTTAGATTTATTCCAAGGTATTTGATTTTTTTGGTGGCTATTACTAATGGGATTGATCTTAGAAGCTCTTTCTCAGCTGTGGCATTGTCTGCATAAACTCTTCTATGAGTTACAATAGTCTCTTAGTGGAGTCTTTTGGCTCCCCTATGTATAGGATCATGTTATCTGCAAATAGGGATAGTTTGATGTCCTCCTTCCCAATTTGTATCCCTTTGATTTCTTTTTCTTGTCTAATGGCTCTGGCTAAAACTTCCAGGAATATATTGAAAAACAGTAGTAGGAGTCGGCACCCTTGTCTGGTTCCACAACTCAGTGGGAATCCTTCTAACATTTGCCCATTCAATAGGACACTGGTTGTGGGTTTGTCATATGTTGCTTTGATTGTGTTGAGAAATTTTCCTTATATTCCCAATTTACTGAAGGTTTTCATCATGAAGATGTGTTGTATTTTATCACATACTTTGTCTGTATCTATTAAGATAATCATATTTTTATTATTCAGTTTGTTAATGTGATGTATCATATTGATTTTGTGAAAGTTGAACCATCCTTGCATACCAGGGATAAATCCCACTTGGTCTGGGTGAATGATCTTTCTGATCTGTTGTTATTTTCAATTGGCTAGTATTTTGTTGAGGATTTTTGCATCTATGTTCATCAAGAGATGGGTCTGTATTTTTCTTTCTCTGTTGTATCTGTTTCAGGTTTTGGAATTAAGGTGATGCTGGTTTCATAGAAGGAATTTGGGAGGATTCCATCCTTTCAATTATTTTGAATAGCTTGAAAAGAATTGGAGTTAGTTCTTTAATTTTTGGTAGAATTTAGCAGCGAAGCCATCCAGTCCTGGGATTTTCTTTGTTGCGAGGGTATTTATTACTGTTTTGGTCTGTTTAGGTTTCTGTGTCTTCCTGGTTCAATTTAGGTAGGTTAAATGTGTCTAGAAATCTATGCATTTCTTTCAGGTTTCCCGGATTGTTGGCATAAGCTCTAATAATTTCTGATGATTCTTTTTATTCCTGTGGTGTCTGTTGTAATATTTCCTGTTTCATCTCTGATTTTGTTAATTTGGGTTTCTCCCCCCTTTTTTTGGTTTGTTGGGTCAATGGTGTGTTAATTTTATTTTTTTGAAAATCCAGCTCTTCATTTTGTTGATCTTTTGTATTGTTCTATTGGTTTTGATTTTATTGATTTCTTCTCTGATTTTATTGTTTCTCTTTTCCTTCTAGTTTTGGGTTTGGTTTGTTGTTGTTTTTCTAGATCCTTGAAATGCAATGATAGCTTATTTATTTTGTGCCTTTCCATTTTTTTAAAGATTTATTTATTTTACTTGAAAGAGTTACAGAGAGAGAGAGGAGAAGCAGAGAGAGAGAGAGAGAGAGAGAGAGAGAGAGGTCTTTCATCCGATGATTCACTCCTCAATTGGCTGCAATGGCCGGAGCTGCGCCAATCCGAAGCCAGGAGCCAGGAGCTTCCTCCAGGGCTCCCACGTGGTTGCAGGGGCCCAAGGACTTGGGATATCCTCTACTGCTTTCCTAGGCCATAGCAGAGAGCTGGATTGGAAGTGGAGCAGCGGGGTCTCGAACTGGCACCCATTGGGATGCTGGCGCTTCAGGCCAGGGCATTAACCTGCTGTGCCACAACACCAGACCCTCCAATTTCTTTTTCTTTTTGTTTTTGAGTTAAGTTGTCCCTTTGAGGCAGAGTTAGACAGTGAGAGAGAGAGAGAGAGAGAGAAAGGTCTTTCTTCCGTTCGTTCACGGAGGGGAGGGGATGGGAAGAGAGGGGAGGGGAGGGAAGAAGAAAGACAGCTATCCAGTAATCTTCCACATGGATGATAGGTGTCTAAGTGCTGGAGCCATCACCACTACTTTCCAGGATGTGCATTAACAAGAAACTGGAATCAAAAGTGGGGTTGGGACCAGCGCCGCGGCTCACTAGGCTAATCCTCTGCCTGCAGCGCCGGCACCCCGGGTTCTAGTCCCGGTCGGGGCACCGGATTCTGTCCCGGTTGCCCCTCTTCCAGTCCAGCTTTCTGCTGTAGCCTGGGAAGGCAGGTCCTTGGGCCCTGCACCCCCATGGGAGACCAGGAGGAGCACCTGGCTCCTGGCTTCGGATCAGCACGGTGCGCTGGCCGCAGCGTGCCAGCTGCAGCGGCCATTGGAGGGTGAACCAACGGTAAAGGAAGACCTTTCTCTCTGTCTCTCTCTCTCTCACTGTCCACTCTGCCTGTCAAAAAAATAAATAAATAAATAAAAGTGGGGTTGGAACTTGAATCCAGGCACTCTGATCTGGCAGGCATCTTATGCTGTGTCTTAACCGATATTTCAAATGTTTGGCTTCCAGTACACTTTTAATCTGGAAAATAAAACTTCAGCAGGAAAAAAGCAAGCTATCCCTGATGTGAAGCCAAATTCTATTCTCAGTCCCCAGGCCCAACTTTTCTTGATTCAGGAGGACATGCATTAGTAGATCTGATGGCAGAATTTGTTCTTCCTTTCTGAGGAAGGATCATGCAAAAGGATTCCATTTCCTGTTGCTACAAAACTCTCCCTAGATACTTTGGGTAATGTGAAGTATTCCCTAGTATTGATGGTTTCTAGGAACATAGATAGCCACTCTGGGCTTTCTTGGTTGTGTTCATCACGTTGCTGGCATATGTCTGGTTCTTGGAATAAGAGAGGTCTTGCTCATGAGATATTTATTAAGGTGCAGAAAGATGATTGCCAGCATCTCATGCCAAAATAAAGACGAATTTATAATCTTTACAATGTCCCACTGGTCCTAAAATATCTGTCTCTTTCAAGAATGTTACAGACGTGACCTTGTCAATGCACTTATGTTTCTATTGGATTGATGAGCAGGACTGTATAAAATCTAAGCTTCTTGTCAGCTCTTTCATATTGCAATTGAGCCAAGGAGAAGAGAACGAATTAAACACTTTTTGGTTCAAGCTGGATGCTGTGGTCTTGTGTAATTTTCACAGATGTGGAAACAAGGTCTTAACTAAGTAAAAAATTTTGCAAAGGTTATACAGTTCTCAAAAGTGATGGCACAGAGCCCAATTTTGCTTGACTTTACCATTTATTTATTTTTCTTCAGTACTAATACTGTCTGTTATCATTCACAGCCCCATAGCCCTGGTTCTTCATCTTATGGAAGCCAAGAACTCATTCCAAATAAACCATATTATTAGCTATGTAATTTTAGGTCATTCCTGGATACCTTGGGAATCTTTCCATGGCCTGCAGATGTAGAGCCCCTTGTCTAGAGAGAAGCCATGGGCATTTTTGTTTTTCTCAAAGAAGACAGCCAGTCAGTCTGCATGCTTTTCATTCTTTAGTATTCAACTGGAGAGGCACTGTGTTGGTGTGATGCTTCCTATAAGTCTAGCTTCATCAAACCTCTAGGGAGTAGCTGTGGAATCACTGAATCTGAGGATAGGTGTATACCTTAGGAATCATCCACAAACCACTATCTTCAAGTGCTTAAAGATATATCAAGTGATAGATCGTTAGGACATCAATAATTCTTATTACTAATATTTTGAACATGTATTACCAGGCATGGAGATAAAAATTTTCAATGCATTTTATCATGTAACCATTAGACTGTACAAGAGTACCATCCTTAGTTTACAGATTCATACTTGTTCAGGTCAGACTGTGAGGGTCACATCTAGGATGTGTCTGTGGAGCTGGAAACCATGCCCTCTTTGTCACTCTCATAGGCTTGCTTGTCACTTCCTTCCTGAGTGGTGAGCAGTCACCATTTCAGTTCTCTCTAAAAACTCATTTTCTTTAAAAACTTATCTGAAATTAGAACTCACATGCCTGTGGTACCTACATGTATATCTGAGCTGATCATCAAGAATTACGTATCTGCTTCCATCTGAATTCTTCTCATTCTTAAATTTTTATTTTATTATTATTTATGAATTTCACCTGAATAAGGATGTGTAGGAGAATCAAATCATGTTATACTTGCTTCTTTGATGTAGGACTCTCTGGAGCTTTTACTATGTTTATGCTGACAGAATCATGTATGCTTCTGAGCTGTGTAAGGTAGGGTGCAGTTAATTATTGTTTCGTATACTTTCTATCTCTGTGAATTCGCTTCAGCATTTTTACTTGCATGTAGTCTACAGAAGTTCATGGACAATACACATTGTTTTATATTTTTTAGAAAACTTTTATTTAGTAAATATAAATTTCAAAAATACAACTTTTGGATTATAGATGTTCTTCCCCCCATAACCACCCTCCCACCTGCAAACCATCCCATCTCCTACTCCCTCTCCCATCCCATTCTTCATTAAGATTCATTTTTAATTATATACAAATTGTCAACTTAGTATATACTAAGTAAACATTTCAACAGTTTGCACCCACACAGACACACAAAGTATAAAGTACTTTTTGAAGACTATTTTTACCATTAATTCTCATAGTACAACACATTAAGGACAGAGGTCCTACATGGGGAGTAAGTACACAGTGACTCCTGTTGTTGATTTAACAATTGACACTCTTATTTATGATGTGAGTAATAACCTGAGGCTCTTGTCATAAGCTGCCAAGGCTATGGAAGTCTCTTAAGTTCACAAACTCTGATCTTATTTAGACAAGGCCATAGTCAAAGTGGAAGTTCTCTCCTCCCTTCAGAGAAAGGTACCTCCTTCTTTGCTGGCCTGTTCTTTCCACTGGGATCTCACAGAGATCTTTCATTTAGGTCATTTTTTTTTTTTTTTGCCACAGGGAAAATACATATTGTAAAGCAACTATCCCAGGCCCTCAAAAACTTTGCACCTAATAAATACATCTGTCTTTGTGGATTCCTTGAATTCTTCTTGTAACCTGTTCTAACATCTCACCAGTTCCTTTATTAACTAATGTGTTAAAAAAAAATTGGTACATGCTTGCTTTATGTTTTATGAGCATTGTGGCTTTACTTTTTTGTTCTTTAGCAATATTTGAAAATTTATAATATAAAATGACAGAGTATTTGCTATTTTTCAAATGTACTGACCCTGATTTTTTTAAAGATTTATTTTATCTATTTTGAAAGAGTTAGAGAGAGGGAGAGACAGACAGAGAGATCTTTCAGTTGCTGGTTTATTCCCCAGATGACTTCAACAGCCGGGACTGGGCCAGTCTGAAGCCAGGAGCTTCTTCCAGGTCTCCCACCTGGGTGCAGGGTACCAAGTACTTGAGCCATCTGTTGCTGTTTTCCCAGGAACATTACCAGGGAGCTGGATTGGAAGTGAAGCAGCTGGGTCTCGAACTGGTGCCCCTATGGGAAGCCAGGGTTGTAGGCAGCTGCTTAACCCTCTATGCATGGTGTCCAGGTCTTGAGCTGTTTGCAGTTCACCTGCTTGTTAGGAGGTTTCTGTGAAGTGAGGGTAGAGTTGAGGGAAACACACACTTCCCTGTAACTGGCTCCCCCACTCCCAGGATGTTTGGATTAATGCAGTAACTTGTTTGGGATAGAGATGATCTCCAAGGGCTTACAGTTATCAATAGCATGGATCAAGCAGTTACCATGTCAGCATTCCTGACTATACGAGATGGTCAATCACAGTGGAATACACTATAAAATGGTAGCAAAGGACTTAACTGTGAACCGTCAATAGACTGTTCTTTTCTGTGTTGCTATCTTTTATCTCTAGGATATTATAGCCCAGTGGTTAGAAACTAGCCAACATCAGACCGTGTGCTTTAAATCTGGGCCCGGTTACATTACACACCAGCTGTGTGACAGTGGCCAGTTACTTCCCTTCTCTAGTGCTCTGCATTTTCAGGTGAAGTGAAAATAATCATAATAACCTAGCTCAGAAAATTATTGGAGGGTTAAGTAGAATTTTATATATGAGGACACCTTGAAAAGTTTGTGGAAAACAAAATTAAAAGCTAAGCTTATTTTGGTGCAAAGTTTTTTGAAATCCATAGCAGTTTTTTTCATAGTAGGCATTTTCCATGAAATTTTTGAATATCTCTCTTCTATGTGGATTTCAACACTTTTGCACCAAAATAAGCTCATCTTTTAATTCCGTTTCATAAACTCTTGCTTTTCAGAGAGAGAGAGAGAGAGAGAGAGAGAGAGAGAGCCTTTATCCACTAGCTCACTACTCAATGTTTGGGCTGGTCCAGGCTGAAGCCAGGAGACAGATCTCAGTCCAAGTCTCCCACCTGAGTGGTAAGGACCCAAGTGCAAGGCAGCAAGTGATGCCTGCCCTGGTGCACATTAGCAGGAAGCTTGGATCTGGAGCAGAGCTGGGCCTCAAATCCCAAGTACTCTGTTATGGGATTGAGGGCATCCCCACTGGTATCTGAATCACTGGGCCCAGTGCTCACCCCTCTGCAGACTTTCTTTATAAAGCATTTGGAACTATGCTTGATATATTTTAAATTTCCATGGATGAGAGCTAATAAATGAGAAAATTATAGCATTATTAAAGTGCGTATTTTAACAAGAAGAAGACACGCAAGAACACATTCTCTCTTCCCTGGAGTACCCCCTTTTCATCTGCTTCCTTCTCATTAGCACAAACATCCCTCTCTTTCCTTAGGCAACAAGCATGGCTCAGTTGAAGTCCTGGGTAGGGTTTTGTGGGCTTTTGTTCCGAGTCAACATTTAAAACGTTCTGCTGTAGGTCAGTGTTTTCAGGTGGCTGGTCCGTCTTCTCTTGGTGCATAAAGACCACCCAGAGAATCTGTGTGTGGCAGCCAGGAGTGGAGCTGTTCTGTGCGGGCTGCTGGATAGAACCTTCCCTGGCTTCTGTGTGTGTAACAGCTCCTCCATGGGGAGATGGCAACCCGTCTGGCAGATATGCATTTTCTCTCAAGCATTTGGCCCACAGTAGATGGAGGAATCTCTTTTGCTAGCCAAAGAGCAGGAAGATTAATTTGAACGAGCCAGTGAGTTTGGAGGTCATTGGATTACTCTTGTACTATTACTGTAAGGCAATCGGTTTGTCTTCCTTAAAGAAAGCTGATGGAGAAGGAAACTCTGATCCCTCTCAAAGCCTCAGTGGACTACCCCTGGATTTCTCAGACTTCCACTAAATTTTGATCTGCACGTGGTACTCTAGGTTGGATACTAGAAGTAGGAGGTCTCATGGAAGAGTGGTTTTGAGACAAGGTGACCTACCCTGCCCAACAGGAGAGCAGCAGTCTGGCTCCTGGAGAGGAGGAAGGCCCCAAGTGCTGGAGTTCAAGATCATTGAACTTTTTCTAAATCAGCGTCAGGTGAAGTTTTCCCACCAAGGTGATCTTCTTTCTCTTTCCCTCCCCTCCTCCTCCCCTCCCCTCTCCCCCCTTCACCTTCGCTTCCCTTCCCTTCCCCCAGAAGACTAGATGTCCTGTTGTTCAAAGACTGCTAGGAGAGAAGACAGTGGAGTTCTGGGACATGATACCTTGCCAGGTCTCTGCGTGATTGGCTGGTGCTACTCTCACTGGATTTTAGGGGTGTTTCTCACCTCCGTTCCCCTTCTACACCCCTGAATTGTCTTTGTTTCATAGCTTTCTAGCTCCTAGTTGCCTCCATCATACTTAGGATAAATCTACTCATTGTTGAAACATGTAAGCTCCCTATACTATGCTGTTCTCAGACTTTTAAAGTCTAAAGGATGCCGCCAGTGCTGCAGCTCACTAGGCTAATCCTCCGCCTGCAGCGCCGGCACACCGGGTTCTAGTCCCGGTGGGGCACCGGATTCTGTCCCGGTTGCCCCTCTTCCAGGCCAGCTCTCTGCTGTGGCCCACTGCGCCGATCCAAAGCCAGGAGCCAGGTGCTTCCTCCTGGCCTCCCATGCGGGTGCAGGGCCCAAGCACTTGGGCCATCCTCCACTGCACTCCCGGGCCACAGCAGAGAGCTGGACTGGAAGAGGAGCAACCGGGACAGAATCTGGCACCCCAACTGGGACTAGAACCCGGGATGCCGGCGCCGCAGGTGGAGGATTAGCCTAGTGAGCCGCGGTGCTGGCCAAAGCTGCTTTAAACCCTGAGATACATCCAGAAGGAGTTCCAAGGACTTGGAACCTGAAGTTTGGGAAACAGTTCAGTACATGCCCAGTAGGATGCTTCAGGACAAGTAGTGACATTGCACTGACCCTCTTCTGATGACCTCCTTCCAGTCTGAGATTCTGGGACTTTGTGCTGTCAGAGTTAGCCCTGGATCCATTCTCTCTGAATGAGCAGAAGGGCAGGTGTGTTTATGGACAAATGAATGAATGAGGGTGGATGGTCACACCTCTGTGTTCTGTCCAGAAGTGGCCATGGCCATCCTGTGCAGATTACTCATGGAGTTAGTGAGAAATGTATACATAATTCTATGTTCCTTATTTTGGAAACCACATAATGTATGAAGAGAAGAGAGTGTCCTTGTTCACAGAAGACTAATTAAATTCTGTGATTCTCTCCTTGACTGTCAGAGCCTGGCACAAGGAAGCATGAGTCATACAGAGTTGGAAGTTTGGTCTGAGCCCTTGTCCATTGCGGGAATACTCTCCAAGTCATCCTAGGAGCCAATCCTGCCAACATTCCTTTAGCCATTACTTTTGTTGCAGTAGGAAGTTGAGCATAAAAGCCTCCTTCCTGTACTCTGGTATGCCTTGATCTTGAACCACTTTGTAGTCGGTGTCTTCTCTTCTTACTGACTTCCCTGCTTCTAATCATAGAACTAGTTTTATCCTTGATGTCACACCTCGCCATGGCTTGACCTTGCTTTCATCTTCCCCCTAATTAACAAAAGTAATTTCTCTGTGAAACTGAAGGATGTGATTTTTAAAACTTGACTCAGAATACCAACTACTGGCATGGGTGTTTAGCACAGAAGTTAATACAATGATCGGGATGCCCGCATTCCATATCAGAGTCCCTGGGTTTGAGTTCCAGCTCCGCTTCCAGACTTGAATTCGCTGCTAGTGCACACCTCGGGAGGTAGCAGAACGTAACTCACATAGCTGTGTTCCTGTCTCCCGTGTGGGAGACCTGGGTTGAGTTTCCGTCTCCTGCCTGAAACAGTGGGCTTTTGAGAGGTAAACCAGTGGATGAGAGATCTTCCTCTTCCTCTGTTTCCCACCCTTTCTCTTTCTGCCTTTCAAATAAATAAAAATAAAGTGCCAACTTCTGTTTTTCTTTGAAAGCTGCATAGTATTCCATTCTTAACTTAAGACATTGAGTGGGCAGTTGTTCTCTTACTACTGCAATAGTCAGTATGTAGTTTACACTAACTATGCGAATTTGAAAATCCATCAGAACTTGGCTTTACAGTGTGAGGAAACTGCCAGAATCAGAGATGTACATTGTTAGAGTCATCATCTAGGCAGTTGCTGTGGAATAGTATGTGAGACCCCTATCGTTAGGGTGGCCCTCAACCAGTCAGGCTGAGGAACTGACTTGTTTAGGAGATACTGACAGAATTTGAGATGGAATATTTCTGGTTACTGCATTGTGATTTTCCTTCCTCCTAACTTTTTCTGTTTGCCTGTTGCATGATATCTTTTTGGATTAGATCAGAACTGCTAAGCTTGGGCTGAAGGCATAAGCCCACCACGCTGAGAGCATGCTTCAGAATCTCATCATCTAAAGGAAGTGCAATTTGAAAAGAGTATTGAACTTAGTGTACATGGGGTCTTCTAAATATTCATGGAAAATGAATGAGATGAATATGAATATTAAAAAATTGTGCATATGTTTCAGATTTTAAAAAAGATGTATTTATTTATTTATTTGAAAGGCAAAGTGAACTACACAGAGAGATATTGAGAGGAGTAGAAGGAGAGAGAGAATGTTCCATCTGCTGGATTACTTCCTAAATGCTTCCAACAGTCAAGGCTGGGCCAGGCCAGGCCAAAGCCAGGAGCCCACATCAGAGCCTCCTATGTGGGGGGCAGGAGCTCAGTATTGCAGCCATCATCCACTGCCTCCCCAGACAAGTTAACAGGGTCCTAGACCGGAAGCAGAGTAGCTGGGACTCAGATCAGCACTGCAGTATGGGATGCAGGCATCTCATTCAGAGGCTTAACCCAGTGTGACACAACACCCTCCCCTCAAAACTTTTTCTCATCAAAGTACTTATGTTTTAGTTCTATTTTTTCATGACTGTTTTGACGTACTCTTGTATTATTTCCCATTTGAAAACAGCAGCATAATGTTAAAATTTAAACACCTAAGAATAATTGTGTGTTAATTACAGAGTTCAACCAATGGTACTAGAACAAAAAAAAAATACTAAAATGGATAAAGTATTACATTGTACATCAACCAAGGGACAAATACCACTTGTTCTTCCTGATAGGTGACAACTAACTGAGCACCAAAAAGGAAACCTATTAAAGTGAAATGAACACTATGAGAAATGGTGACTTGATCAGCCCTTGCCCTGACTGTTGATGAGCAACTTAATATGTTATCCCTCTTAGTATTTTTTTTGTTTGTTCTACTTAATACTTTTGGTTGAATACTGTAATCAATACACAATTATTCTTATGTGCTGAAACTAAAAAAAAAAAAGCAGCAACAAATGCAACAAAAAAATCCTATTTTTTCACAATAGTAGTGTTTCAATAAAGATGCAGTTATCTTTGAAATAAAGATCTTAGTCCTGAACCAAACATCATAAGCATAAAGCTTTTTTCATTTTGCCTGTGGATGGAAAATGTGTCACATTGTTGTCAAAAATCTGAATATCGGGACCAGCGCTGTGGCTTAGCGGGTTAATGCCCTGGCCTAAAGCACTGGCATCCCTTATGGGCACCGGTTCGAGACCCAACTGCTCTACTTCTGATCCAGCTCTCTGCTGTGGCCTGGGAAAGCAGTAGAGGATGGCCCAAGTCCTTGGGCCCCTGCACCCGTGTGGGAGACCTGGAAGAAGCTCCTGGCTCCTGGCTTCAGATTGGCTCAGCTCCAGCTGCTGCAACCAACCGGGGAGTGAACCATCAGATGGAAGACCGCACACTCTCTCTCTCTCTTTGTGTAACTCTGACTTTCAAATAAATAAATAAATCTTTTAAAAAATCTGAATATCAAATACATGTGTAGATAGTAATCCTCTTGTAATATTAATGATGGCAGAAAGTTCAGACTTAACGGCTATTTTCAACATAGCCAATGGAGAGAAGAGTCCTTCTAAGTAATCAAGTCACTGTCAAATAATAGTCATGTAAAACATGGAGAAAGATGTGTTTTTAGTCATTTCAGTTCTAGGTGTCCTTATCTTTGCTGCCTAAAGATATTTTCCATGTAGTGGATCAATCTCACCGCCTGTATTAAGGCTGCTGGGAAAGATCACAAAACCACTGTGCAGCCATGGTTCCCCCTCAGCCGGCCCTGCAGTTCCACCCAAAAGCCCTGCTGTGTGTTCTGCTTAGTATCTTTCCTAGTTCCACATCTGAACCATTTCCCTTTCCCTGGAGTCTTTTTTTTTTAAAGATTTATTTATTTTACTTGAAAGTCAGAGTCACACAGAGGAGAGGCAGAGAAAGAAAGAGAGAGAGAGAGAGAGAGCGAGCGCGCGCGCACTAGAGGTCTTCCATCCGATGGTTCACTCCCCATTTGGCCGGAGCTGCACCGATCTGAAGCCAGGAGCCAGGAGCTTCTTCTGGGTCTCCCACATGGATGCAGGGTCCCAAGGACTTGGGCCATCTTCTACTGCTATCCCAGGCCATAGCAGAGAGCTGGATGGGAAGAGGAGCAGCCGGGACTTGAACTGGTGCCCATATGGGATGCAGGCGTTTCAGACCAGGGCTTTAACCCGCTGAGCCACAGCGCCGACCCCTCCCTGGAGTCTTTACCCTGACCAACTCCTCCCTGCCTCTTGGTCTTTCACCTTGTTGGAAAGATGGATCCGCCATGTTTGTCCCTTCAGACCTGGCCTCTGCACAGGCAGACTTCTCCGCCTTCCGATTCACCCTTCCTCGTGTTTCCGAGAACCAGTTGAGCCTCTTCCTGAGCAAGGTGAACCCTTCCATTCCTGATTCACACCCCACCCCTGTTTGTCCTACTGTGCAATCCTCTTTCTCAGAGCTCTTGACTCTCACTTTCTGTGGCCTGGTCTTCCTGGTATAGAAACAGGTCAAGCTGTATCCATTTTAGAAAGTCCTCATTTGGCTTTCTTTGCCTCAGGTTCTGGCAGGAGTACCTGCTCCTTCCCTCTGACTCCACCTCGATATTTGCTCAGTCTCCTAGGATCACTTTTCTGATTCTACCCACCCCACTAAGTAGCCCTTGGCAAGTCAAAAGGGTTACTGAATCCAGAGGACACTTTGGGTCTTTTAGTCTTTATCTTCCTTGAATTCTCTGCAGCATTAGAAGCAGTCTTCTTTGGATTTTACGAATTTACTCCTGGTTTGACCATACCTCTTGGTCCCCTGTTTCCTGTCAAGGATCCTCTTAGGCCTGTTCTTCAAAGAATGATTTTCCTGGATTTTTATCTCTGATCCACATCTTTCTTCCCACCCTGTTTTCTCTGATCTTTCTCATCCACTGCAGTAGCTTCACTGCTGCTGATTTCTGGTAAGTTCCCAGGAGTCTCTGGGGCTAAGAATATTCTCTCAGAACCTTGCTCACAGACCCTAGGATGTAGCATGCTTTTCCTCTAGTCTCTTCACAGAGTAGAATGAAGTTTTTATTTTAGTAAATATGAGGAGACCTTCTTAGCTTACTATCCACTGTGATTTGCATTCCTCTCCAGGGAAAATGTCTAATATGATAAATTTATTATAGAGCCCCAGAATTTGAAAGTACTTGAGATAAAATTTATTCCACTCATCTGTTTGATGAGTAAATCTCTTCTTCTGCACTCTCACTATTGGTTTAGCTCAAATAACTTCTAGGACAGTGAGCTCATTCCTTCTACCAACAAACTTATTTCCAGAAAACCATGATGGCAATTTCTTTTGTGGAAAAGTTTTTCTTTGTATAGGTTTTACAGGCATATGCTAGTTCTTATTTTTAAGATATTTATTTCTATTTCAGAGACAGAGACCGAGGCAGACATGGCTCCCGTCTGCTGATTCACTCCTCAAATGCGTGCAGGAACCAGGGGTAGGCCAGGCTGAATCCAGGAGCTAAGAACTCAATCCAGGTCACTCATGTGGTTGGCAGGAACCCAATGCATCATCCACTGCCTTCCATGGTCTGCATTAGCAGGAATTTAGAATTGACAGCGGAGCTGGGACTCGAACCCAGGCACTGTGATGTTGGGTGTGGATGTCCCAACTTGTGTCTTAAGCCCTGGCGCAAACATGCATCCCTGAAGCTAGTTCTTTTCTTTTCTTTTTTCTTTAGGATTTAAGTATTTATTTGAAAGTCAGAGTTATACAGAGAGAGAGAGAGAGAGAGAGAGAGAGAGAGAGAGAGAAAGGGGGAGAGAGACAGAGACAGAGAGACAGATGGAGAGAGAGAGAAATGTCTTCCATCTGTTGGTTTACTCCGCAATTGGCTGTAATGGCCAGAGCTGTGCTGATCTGAAGCCAGGAGCCAGGAGCTTCTTCCAGGTCTCCCACGTAGGTGCAAGGGTCCAAGGACGTGGGCCACCTTCTACTGCTTTCCCAGGCCATAGCAGAGAGCTGGATGGGAAGTGGAGCAGCTGGTGCCCATATGGGTTACAGCACTGCAGGTGGTGGCTTTACCCGCTATGCCACAGTGCTGCCCCCTGAAGCTGGTTCTTGATCATGGTTTCTGACAGAACAAGTCTGATTGTTCTTTACTATTTACTTTTTAGACAGCTGAACTCTCTTCCCTTCTCCCTGGCAATATACCAACTTACCTCAAATCTTCTTCTTACCATGTGGTATCAACTCTCTGTGCCTTTGAGAGTACCTTGAGTTGGCTCCAGGTTGTCTGTATATTTGTATTTCCCAACTTGCCCATATCTGAAAGCATCAAAGACTGCTTTCTTGGTTGTTATTAAGCTCTAATGGTGCAACCTGAGATTACATTAGATGCTTTGTTGATTTGTCTATTGCTTTAGTAACACATACTCTCTGCTAAAGTCATTCCTTATTTCTAGTTAAGGGTAGAAACCACACACTCCTGACTTCCATGCTGTTGCATTTTGGTTGAAAGTCAAATACATAAGTCTAATTATTGTACATTTATATTTTTAACATTTTAAAAGATTTATTTATTCAAAAGTTAGAGTTACACAGAGAGAGGAGAGGCAAAGAGAGAGGTCTTTTTTTTCAACTTTCATTTAATAATTATAAATTTCCAAAGTAAAATTTTTGGATTATAGCGGCTTTTTCCATAACCTCCCTTCCACCCGCAACCTTCGCATCTCCCACTTCCTCTCCCATCCCATTCTTCATCAAGGTTCATTTTTAATTATCTTTATATCCAGAAGATCAACTTAGTATATACTAAGTAAAGATTTCAACAGTTTAGCACCCACACAGACACACAAAGTATAGAGTACTGTTTGAGTAGTAGTTTTACCGTTAATTTGCATGGTACAACACATTAAGGACAGAGGTCCTACATGGGGAGTAAGTGCACAGTGACTCTTGTTGTTGATTTAACAATTGACACTCTTATTTATGATGTCAGTAATCACCTGAGGCTCTTGTCATGAGCTGCCAAAGCTGTGGATGCCTCTTGAATTCTCCAACTCTGACCTTAATTAGACAAGGCCATAATCAAAGTGGAAGTTCTCTCCTCTCTTTAGAGAAAAGTACATCCTTCTTTGATGGCCCATTCTTTCCACTGGGATCTCACTCACAGAGATCTTTCATTTAGGTCATTTTTTTTGTCACAGTGTCTTGGCTTTCCATGCCTGTGAAACTCTCATGGGCTTTTTAGCCAGATCTGAATGCTTTAAGGGCTGATTCTGAGGCCAGAGTGCTGTTTAGGACATGTGCCATTCTATGAGTCTGCTGTGTATCCCACTTCCCATGTTGGATTGTTCTCTCCTTTTTAATTCTATCAGTTATGATTATCAGACACTAGTCTTGTTTATGTGATCCCTTTGACACTTAATCCTATCATTATGATCAATTATGAACTTAAACTGATCACTTCGACTAGTAAGATGACAATGGTACATGCCACCTTGATGGGATTGATTTGGAATGCCCTGGCACATTTCTAACTCTACCATTAGGGGTAAGTCCAAGTGAGCATGTGCCAAACTGTACTTGAAAGTATCTATATGAACTATGACTTATTGGATAAATATTTTGATACTTAGGTTTATTTAAAACATTGCAAATTGAATCTAATGGGAGAGATAAAATAGCTAAGAAGATATCAAGTAAAATGTGGTGTGTGTTGCTTATTTTATTAATCAAGGATATGAGTTTCTGTGTTTCTTCCTAATGGATAACATTATCTTACTCCTTCCTATTTATTTATTTATTTTAAAGATTTATTTGTTTGAAAGGCGGAGTTACGGAGTGGTAGATACAGAAGAGATGTCTTCCATTCACTGGTTCACTCCCCAAATGGCCGCAATGACCAGGGCTGGACCAAGCTGGAGCCAGGAGCCAGGAGCCAAGAACTTCTTCTAGGTCTCCCATGTGGGTGCAGGTTCCAAGCATTTGGGTCATCCTTTGCTGCTTTCCCAGGTGCCTTAGCAGGGAGCTCAGTCTGATGTGGAGCTGCTAGAACTCATGGGATGCCAGCACTGTAGTCCAGGGCTTTAACTTGCTGTGCCACAGTGCCGGCCCCCTGCCTTCCTATTTAAACACAGCAGGTTCAGTTTGTTCCTTCTGATTTGTAAAACACTTTGCTAGAAGAAATCATTTACACATTTTGGGTGATGGTTGTTTTTACCATTTCCTCTGTACTACTTTCCTTTCTAAAATGCTTTTGTTCCTAACAGGAACAAAAACTGATTGAGCAGCACTGGCATGAGATCTATCTGGGTGTCTGTCCTTTATCTCTTTCCTTTATGTGAACCTACAAAGTGTATTCTATCTTTTGGTTCACTCATTTTTCCTCTCCACTTTTCCAGTCTGTTCTGGAAATCATTGTTGAATCCAGTGAGAATTTCATGCCCCAGGTTAACTCCATCAATGCATTTTCCTTTTCCTTGGAGAATATTGGATCCGTAGCCATCCAGGCTGTTTCAGAGTAGCTGGTATTTCAAGGTTTGTAACTGTATTGGATGGGGATGAATCCTATTGCCTGGTGCTGTGTTTGGCAGGAGGGATGGGTACAGTAGAGTTCCCGTTGTCAGTCAGTGTGTCTGAGCTCGACACCGCACAGCAGTGAGAGTCACATTCCTTCTAGGGGTATAGCTTCAACTTGCAGTGGCATGATGCCTGCATATGTACGTAAAGTAAATAAAGTAAGGTGATGGTGATAATAATGGTAACATTTAACTACCAGAGACTCGATTCAGTGTTTTATTTAAGGTCTTAATAAAATCTTGTTAGTAATTTAAATCAATCCTATGAAGTAGGCAGCACAGCTCAGGAGCGTTGCGTGAACTAAAGAGGTGAAGTATAATTCGTCTTCTCTAGTCCCAGGCACATAGGAGCCCTGTTTTCTGAGTTTAGGCCAATAGAACTGTTCACACCCAGGCCTGTAGTACATAGTGGCTTTCCCAGTGATCTTCCCTTTGGCTGCTTCCTTGGCTGGCATGTGCTCTGCCACATTCCTATCTATAGGGCTTTCTAACAAAATTTAGAAACTCCATAGAGCTTTCTATGAAGACTTCAGCTTTCAGAGATATTGCTCATAACACTTTGAAAGCCTATCATTTTTTTTAAAATTTATTGTCTTTGATTTGTTATATGTGGACCTGACTTGTCTATTCTACTAAATTTGGCAGGGGTATAAAGTGCTGCACCTCATTTTATTCTCCGCTGTAATTTTGGTTGACCAGTATATAACATAGGCCTTGTGTATCCGACAGCTTTATTGAACATTTAATGAACTAAAGGGAGTATTAGAAGATGGCAGGGGAGAAATTACCATGGGATTTTGCTCCAGCAGTTCTAATGCTGTCCTAATGAAGTAGATTCATACCCTTTGTCACATAGCTTTAGCTCACTGTTTGAGAAATAATCGAGGCTGGTGCCACGGCTCACTAGGCCAATCCTCTGCCTGCGGTGCCGGCACTTCGGGTTCTAGTCCCGGTTGGGGCGCCGGATTCTGTCCCGGTTGCTCCTCTTCCAGTCCAGCTCTCTGCTGTGGCCCGGGAAGGTAGTGGAGGATGGCCCAAGTGCTTGGGCCCCTGCACCCGCATGGGAGACCAGGAGAAGCACCTGGGTCCTGGCTTCGGATCGGCGCAGTGTGCCGGCTGTAGCGGCCATTGCAGGGTGAACCAACAGAAAAGGAAGACCTTTCTCTCTGTCTCTCACTGCCTAACTTTGTGTGTCCAAAAAAAAAAAAAAAAAGAAATAATCAAGTACCTGTTATATGCCAACATTGTGGTCGATGCTTTTGGCAAAAAGATGAGTAAGTCATGGCTTCTGTCTTTCAGTCACGCAGAGAGTTTTGTGGAGGAAGCAGAGAATGCAAATAAGTAAATGCAGTGTACATGATGCTTGTTCCAAGTCACACAGCCTGTGGGTGGCACAACTGTGGTTAAATTCCAGGTCTCTTGCACTCCAGAGACAGAGGCCAGGAGGCTTCCAGGACAGCCCTGAGAGTGGAGTCTCCACAGTCAGAGTGAAACATGTCACTCTCGCCTCTACCTGGAAAGGCACAGCTTCCTTTGAGAGATGACTAAATCGAACTGTTTTGCTTTGTTCACGAACCAGGTGCTCCAGAAGCTGGGGAAAGCTGATGAAACCAAAGACGAGCAGTTTGAAGAATATGTCCAGAACTTCAAACGGCAAGAAGTGAGTCCATTCATCTAGTGTGCTGAGTGAGGAAGGGTTTAGCTACGCTTATGCTTTCGTTTATGCTGTGGTTTGGATGTGGTGTGAGTGTGTCCCCCAAGACTTCGTGCGTTGAAATCACCTCCTCATTGTGAGATACTAGGAAGATAGAAAGTTAATCTAGCTATTATGTTTAGGGCCTTAGGCGGTAATTAGCATTAGATGAGGTCTTTAGATTGGAGCTCTATGATTGGTTGCTGTGGCTTTATATAAACAAGTGCAGAGACCAGAAGAGATACATCCATACTCCCTGTCTCTTGGCATGTGGTGCCCTGGGCCACCCTGGAACTCTGCCAGCAAGAGCCCCATCACCAGATACCATCACTGTACCCTTCATCTCTAGAACTGTGAGCCAAAATAAACCTTTCTTTATAACTTGCCCAGTTTGTGGTATTGTGTTATTAATGAAAGAAAGTAGACTAATACAGTATATAACCAAGATGAGTTCACATTGAAGAAAGAACACTTGAGGGTAATACTTGCTATTTTTGTAGACTCTTGTGGAAGACAAGGGAAGAGGCAGTAGGCACTATGGGAAGAGAATCTGAGTTTTAGAATCCCAGTAGACAAAGACTGCAGCTCTGGACTGCTTCCTTACAGATGATTGATCCAGAAGAAGGATGGTTTTTTAAATATTTATTTATTTATTTATTTATTAGAGAGAGAGAGAGAGATGCATGTTGATATGCTGCTTCCCAAATGCCTAGAATGTTTTGCCAGGCTGGAGCCCAGCTGAGAACCCAACCCAGGTCTCCTGGGGGAGTGGCAGGGACCAATTACTTGAGCCATCCCCTGCTGCCTCCCAGGTCTTTTAGCAGGAAACTGGAATTCGGAATGGAGCCAGGACTCTAACCCGGGCACCACAAAATGAGATGTAGTGTCCCAGGTGACATCTTAACTGCCAGGCCAAAAAGCCTGCCCATAAGATAGTGTTTTTGATTATTTATATTCCACTAAATATTAGAGCAAAGTAAAAAATGCTTCTGGCAAAATGGCTTTTGTTGTTGGATGCTTTAAGATCATGTTTTCTCAAAAGGGATTCTATCTCTCCCAAGGAGGTAAAAATTGGTTCTTGAGGGAGGAACAAAATCTCACCCTTTAAATGTATTAGCCTAAAGGAAAACACACATTACAGAAATAAACACACACACACATACATAGTATTAAAATTTCAAGGGAGTATGATTAAAAATGTCTGAAAAGACTTCTTAGGGGAGGTATTAATGGGGGAAAAGCCCTAGAAACACAATTTTTGATGTTTGTTTCTTGGTAGACTATTACATGAAAAACACGTAGATAAAGAAACAAGCTATTTCTTGGCATCTGCTTTGATCTCTAAGGCTTGGATCATTATCTAGAATATCGCTCCATAGAGAGCATGCATGTGGGTTGGAGAGAGGAAGGTGGGAACTGGATCTTCTGAGGTTAGAAGTCTTAAATCTAAAGGTCATGCTACAGTGGGGGTTGGAAGGACCATGGGCCAGCAAAATTCTAGAAAATAGGATTTGGACATAGGAAGTGTAAAGATATGTAAATATTTTCATAGTGACATTGGAGCTACCAATCCATGTTCACAGAGGAAATTGTGGCCTCAGGGATGACAACAAATAATGAAAAATTATAAAGTTACTACTGTGCCCCCTTTGGCTTTATGTAGACCCCGGATCTTGGTGATTTCTTTCTTCCCTATGTTTATTGGGGTACCTATTATTTCTCTCACTGAAGACATGTTGTTTTCTTTTCACATCAAGCGGGGTTATAAAATCTAGCAGGTACAAATCCATGTAGACCACTCTTCACCAACACACATTTTTTAAAAATGTCTTCAGTTTCATGCCAAAGCTAAGGATTGACAAGTGCAGAGAGGCATTCCACTTACTATGAATGATAGTGATCCTGTTCTCTGAAAGTTTGAAAGAGAGTGAGTTGGAGAATAGAAGAGTAACAGAGATAAACTGATCATGCCCTACTGATGAACATTGTAGGGAGCTTTGCCTTAATGAAGGTGGGAAAGAGAATCCTAGAGGAATGGTGGATCTGGGGCTGCAGAACAATT
Organism: Oryctolagus cuniculus; assembly: GCF_964237555.1. NCBI lineage: Eukaryota > Metazoa > Chordata > Mammalia > Lagomorpha > Leporidae > Oryctolagus > Oryctolagus cuniculus. Next base: position 28,633,339 of record NC_091447.1, on the reverse strand, counting down.
TGTCACCTGATCTCCCAAACAGTCTGCAAGTCAACTGTTCTCATTTGGAGAGTTCTCATGCACTTTCTCCTGTGCTTGGGTCATGCCCATGTAGATCATCCTCTGAGTTGCAGGAAAAAATCCAAGGGAAAACTTATCAATCAGTGCCTTGTTACTTTGCAGGACAATGTAAGTGTCTGCTTTAAGGGGTGGAATGTAGATGGGGGAATAGACTCATATTTACAGATATTCCCTGTTTGAAAATTTACGCTCTAGCTCTGAAACCTAGTCTCTCTGTCTGGCATATCCCTTTGGAGCTAGTCACTGCTTTGCTCAGATTTCCTTTTCTATCACTTCTATGAATGTTAATATTATTAGCACTCCAGAAGTCTAACTTGGGAAGCATCAGCTTCAGTAATGCATTTGTGCCTTGGAAACACTGTTTTCCAATTTCAGTGAATTTCTCTTGATCATTTTTTGACTTTCTTGGCTGAAACAGGTAAGTATTGTTCTTTGTTTCAGAAACTAATGAAAAGTATGGTGGTTCAGTGATCTGTGCCACTAGGAGCCCACCCATGAGGTGCTTTGATAATGTTTTCTGCTATTTATTCCTGCTGCTGTATATATTTTTCAGATGTTGCAGGGGGGAATAGTATATTATCAGTCTTTTTTTTAAAGATGTATTTATTTATTTGAAAGGCAAAGTTACATAGAGGCAGGAGGGGGGAGAGAGAGAGAGAGAGGGAGGGAGGGAGAAGAGGAGGGAGGGAGGGAGAAAAGGGGAGGGAGGGAAGGGGGAGGGAGGGAGGGAAGGAGGGAGGGAGATGTATTCCATCCTCTAATTCACTCCCCAAATAACTGCAATGGCTGGAGCTGGGCCGATATGAATCCAGGAGCCAGGAGCTTCTTCCAGGTCTCCCACATGAGTGCAGGGGTCCAAATGCTTGGCCGTCTTCTACTGCTTTCCTAGGCCATAGCAGGGAGCTAGATCAGAAGTGAAGCAGCCGGGACTTGAACTGGCACCCATATGGGATGCCGGCATTACAGGCAGTGGCTTTACTCACTACACCACAGCTCTGGCCCCATGTATTATCACTCTTAAATACCAACACCTTTGTTCTCTCAAGAATATTAGGAGATTTCAAAATCTGGGTCAATCTTCAAAATTTGAACAAGCAGTTCCATTTTATTTACATACTGAAGTGCAGCACAAGCAAGGCCTTGGCCATGACGGAATCTTCCATCTGTCTGTATTGGAAGGGAAATGTACGGGATTAAATGCTTACATTAGAAAAAAAGGAAAGGTCTTACATCAATACTCTCACTTCCTATTTCAAGAAACCAGAACAAGAAGAGCAAAATAAACCCAAAGCATGTACAAAGAAGGGAATAACAAAGGGCAGAAATCAATACAACTGAAATAGGAAAGCAGTAGAGACAAGAAACAAAACGCTGAGGCTTTTTAAAACTCAATAAAATTGATAAACCTCTAGCAGGGCTGACAGCAATAACAAAAAGGACACAAATCACCAATGTCAGTAATGAAACAAAGGATATCACTAGGAAACTCTGTAGACAGTTAAAGGATAATAGGGGAGAGAACGTATGATCAACCTCATATTTATAAATTTGGCAACCACAAGGGATTAGTGCCTCCACAACCACAAACTACCACGGCTTAATCAAAGAGGAATACATAATCTGAAAAGTCTTATAACCATTGCATAAAGTGAATTTGTGACTTAAAAATCCGAAAAAGGAGACAAATGTTGCGGCACAGTGGGCTAAACTACTGCTTAGGGTGTCCGCATGCCATATCAGAGTCCCTGTTCAAGTCCCACCTAATCCGTGTTTCCGAACCAACTTCCTGTTAGTCTTCCTGGGAGGGAGCAGATGATGGTCTTAGTACTTGGGACCCTGCTACCCCCATGGGAGACCCAGATGAAGTTAGTGGCTCCTGACTTTGGCCTGGTCCAGCCTTGGCTGTTGTGGGCCTTTGGAAAGAAAACCAGTAGAATAAGGTATCTCTGTCTCCGTGTCTCCCTCTCTGTCACTCTGCCTTTCAGATAAATAAATAAATCTGAAAAAAAAATCTCTAGACCTGATTAGTTTCACTGGAGAATTCTGACATTTGGAGGCTAATTAATACCATATTTATACACTTTTCCAGAAAACAGAAGAGAAGGAAACACTACCCAACACTACCCATTTAATGTGGCCAATATTTCCTTGATACCAAAAGCAAACAACAACAGTAAGAAAAAAAAAGATACTACAGACAAAAATGTATTATGAACTTAGATGTAACAATTCTTAACAAAATATCATATAATTGAGTCCAACAATGTACAAAAATGACTCTATAACTTGACCCATTCAGTTTGTTCCAGATATGCAAGGCTGGTTTAATTCTATAATTCACCATATAAACAGAGGAAGGAAGAAAAAACATTATATAACCATGTCAATTGATGTAGAAAAACCATATGCCAAAAATCTAGCATTCATTCATGATAAAATTGTTTAGCATGTTATGAATGGAGGGAAATTACCTCAGCTTATTAAAAAAATCTGCAAAAAAATCTACAGCTAACATCACAATTATTGGCAAAATACTGAGTGCATTTTCCTTAAGATTGAAACAAGGTAATGATGTAATCTCTTACCAGTACTAATCAGTGTGGAACTGGAGATTCTAGATGGTACAATAAGGAAAATGAAAGGAGATAAGAGGTGGATAGATCAGATAGGAAGGAATAAAATTGTGTATGTTTTCTTTTTCACCTGATGTGATTGTGTACTAAGAAAATCCCCGAGGCATCAACAAAATACCTCTAGAAGTAATAAGTAGATTTAACAAAGTCACAAGATACAAACTTCACACTTAAAAATCAATCCTATTTCTTCATACATCAATGAACATGAGCCTGTGTAAACCAAAATAAAATAACATTTATAGTCATTTCAAAGAAAATGAAATATTTATATACACCCCTAACAGTACATATATAGAATCTGAATGCTTATAATGACAGAATGGTAATGAAAGAAATCCAATAAGAGCTGAATAAATGGAGGACATATTGTGTTCATGAATTGGAAGATTCAACCTTATAAAAATGTTCTCACCAAATTGATCTATAGATTTAGTGTAGTTTCCTTCAATTCTTATAGTAAGTTTTTAATAGACATGGATGAGCTTAGTATACAATTTATGTGGAATTGTACAGACACTAGAATAGTTAACATAATTACAAAAAAGATGAAGTGGGGAAAATCACTCAACAGAATATCGTGTCTGTGCACACACACACACACACACACACACACATACACGTTCTGTTATTGGCAGAGAGATCGACTCATAGATGAAAAGAACTGAAGAAATAATGCAGAGATAGAGTTACGTGAATATGCTCAACTGATATTTGACAAAGGTGGAAAAGCAATTCAAAGAAAGGTAGAATATGATTTTTTCAACAAATGATGATGTAGAAATTGAGCATTCATGTACCAATATATGAAGTTTGACTGAAACTTCATTTTTATATAAAAACGAATTCTCAACTGGACGAAGAACATAATGTTAAACATAAATCTTTAGCACTTTTGGAAAAAATTATTGAAGAAAGTCTTTGGAATATAGGTCTAGACAAAGATGTCTTTGATTTGACACTAAAACAGGAAAAATTGGTAAACTGAACATGTCAAAATAAAAAACTTTTGCTTGGCAAAAGAAATGCTAAGAGGGTGAAAACACAAGCTAGAGACTGGGAGAAAATATTTGCACAGTGTGTATCCAATAAAGAACCGGCGTCTCACATACATGACGAACTCTCAAAACTCCATAGTAAAAATACCTAGACAGTTCAGTTAGAAAAGGTACAAAAGATAGGAATAGATATTTTATTGAAGAGGGTAGAAACATGCCAAAAAATACATGAGAAGATTTTCACCACATATGTAAATCAGAGAAATGCAAATTAAAACCTCATAAGGTATCACTACACATTTTTCAGAATGACTTAAATAAAAATTACTGGCAAGTATGTGGAGAAACTGAATTAACAATACATTGCAGAAAGAAGTTTGTTTCTTCAAAAATTAAGTATGCATCTCATACTTCCTGACAGCTACACCCTTATGCATTTATCCCAGATAAATGAAAACTGGTACTCACATAAAATCCATACACAAATACTTATCCTGGCTTTATTTGTAATATCCCAAACTGAAAACAACCCAGCTCTCCTTCAACAGTTGACTGGAAAAACACAGTGATGCATCCATACTATGGAATGCTACTCTGCGATATAAAGAAATGTCTGTGAGTACACATATTAGTGGATGAATATTCAGAGAATTATGCCATATTAAACAAAACCAATCTGAGAAGTTTGTATACAGTAAGATTCTATTTACATAACATTTTGGTAGGACAAAATTATAGAAATGCAGTGAAGACTAATAATAGTTGGCCATAGTAATAGATGAGGAAGGAGGAGTGGATTTGTTATAAAAATTCAACAGGAAAAATCCTTGTCCAGAGAGAAGAGGCCTAGAGAGGAGTCCTGTAACCTCGCTGTGACAATGGATACATGAACCCACATGTGATAACATTGTATAGAACCCAACAAACACATAAATGAGTATGAGTGAGCCTGGGAGCTTGTGAATAAGATCAGTGCATCTATGTTGTGATATGGCACTATAGTTTTGCAAGACATTACTGCTGGGGAAGATTAGGTTCAAAAGACAAGAGCTTATTTTCTAAGTGTTTTCTTACCTGCTGAAACTACAAGTAATTCTGTGATTATCTCAATAAAAATTTCAATTAGAAAATATTCTTTCACAGATTTACCTAGAAAGACCTTATTGCCTCACTGCCTACATCGGAATAAATACACCTGAAGGCGGAAGTCACAAACTCACATTCTTACTGAGATGGCACAGGGGTCATAAATAAGATCAATGGGCAAAGTTGGAACAAAGGAGTGGTGAGCATTGTGTTGAATTACAGAATGCATAGAATCCATAGAAGAATTTGGTATAATTCTTTTCATAATACACATTTTCATGAACTTTTTAAAAAGATTTATTTATTTATTTATTTGAAAGTCAGAGGTACAGAGAGAGAGGCAGAGAGAGAGAGGTGTTCCGTCTGATGGTTCACTCCCCAAATGGCCACAATGGCCGGAGCTGCGCTGATCTGAAGCCAGGAGCCAGGAGCTTCTTCCAGGTCTCCCACATGGGTGCAGGGGCCCAAGGACTTGGGCCATCTTCTACAGCTTTCCCAGGCCGTAGCAGAGAGCTGGATGGGAAGAGGAGCAGCCGGGACTAGAACCAGCGCCCAGCCAGTGCTTCAGGGATGCCAGCGCTTCAGGCCAGGGTGTTAACCCAGTGTGCCACAGCGCCGACCCCTCATGAACTTTTTTTTTTTTTTTAATTTTTTTGACAGGCAGAGTGGACAGTGAGAGAGAGAGACAGAGAGAAAGGTCTTCCTTTGCCGTTGGTTCACCCTCCAATGGCCGCCGCGGCCGGCGCGCTGCGGCCGGCGCGCTGCGGCCAGCGCACCGCACTGATCCGAAGGCAGGAGCCAGGTGCTTCTCCTGGTCTCCCATGGGGTGCAGGGCCCAAGCACTTGGGCCATCCTCCACTGCACTCCCTGGCCACAGCAGAGAGCTGGCCTGGAAGAGGGGCAACCGGGACAGGATCTGGCACCCCGACCGGGACTAGAACCCGGTGTGCTGGCGCTGCAAGGCGGAGGATTAGCCTAGTGAGCCGTGGCGCCGGCTCCTCATGAACTTTTTAAAGACCACTTTTATCCATGAATTTCAAATTCATTGCACCAAAATAAACTTATCTTTTAATTCTATTTTCTATAACTTTTTTTTTTTTTTTTTTTTTTTGACAGGCAGAGTGGACAGTGAGAGAGAGAGACAGAGAGAAAGGTCTTCCTTTGCCGTTGGTTCACCCTCCAATGGCCGCCGCGGCCGGCGCACCGCGCTGATCCGATGGCAGGAACCAGGAGCCAGGTGCTTTTCCTGGTCTCCCATGGGGTGCAGGGCCCAAGCACCTGGGCCATCCTCCACTGCACTCCCTGGCCACAGCAGAGGGCTGGCCTGGAAGAGGGGCAACCGGGACAGAATCCGGCGCCCCAACCGGGACTAGAACCCGGTGTGCCGGCGCCGCTAGGCGGAGGATTAGCCTAGTGAGCCGCGGCGCCGGCCTATTTTCTATAACTTTTAAAAGTACTCTCATACACAAATCTATACCCACAGACATCTGTATCTATCCATATCTCTATCTGAACTATTACACTTTCAGTTATACTTTACTATCTCCTACTTTATTTGAGCCTTTCTCCCTTCTGTATTTGTGCTTTCTTCCTTGAGAACAACTTGGGTTGTGTTCTCAATATATGCATTTCCTTGTGCAATCTTCTTCATGTAACCAACCAATCTTCTGACCATGGGGGCCCTCTTCCCGTGTCTCCTGTGTTACACCAGTCAAGAGTGTCCTCTGCTTTAGCTGTGCTGCTGTTCACTATATTTCCTCCTCCCATCCTCAGCCGCAAACTTATGGGCAAGAGTCACCTCCCACTCTGTGTCCCCCTTCCTGGTGGTCTTTCTGCTCCGAGCTGTCCCCTGCCCCCACTTCTGGATCATGTCTACTGAGAGCTTCCCTCTTACCTCTGCTAACTCTGGCCATCTCCCAGTGGGAATATCCTGATTATTAAATGTTGGTACCTAATTCAGTTTTATTTAAAAAAATAATCTTGTCTGCTGGACAAAATTCACCCATCAGCTACACTATACTAAAAGTATAAATATGACTACACATGTATGTATACCAAATGAAGTCAGTATTATTAATGTCCTAAAATAAAGGAAGTAGTTATTACAGATTTGGTAACTTCCTGGACTGTCTACTCTTAGAATTTTACAAGATTGGCAGTTACCATTTTTTAAAGTATGGTTTGTTTGCATTTGCCCTTAAAAATTCAATGTGGTTCTTGGGTTTTGGAGATATAAGATATCTGCTTGAGGTCAGTTTGTCCCCTCATCATGCGAAAACCTCAGAACTCCCAAGCAGCTCATTTCTGGCCAATGTCCCTCCATTCCCACCTGCTCAGCAATCTCTTCTAGAAGTATAGGAGTGACTTTCAGTGCAGCAGAATTGACTGTAATTACCCCCTGTTCCACTGTAGCCACTGAACTCACAGCAGAATTCTCAATACTGAGATTAAAGCTCATGCATGCTAGGGAGACTCAGGGACAAATGACAGATTTGCTATTTGCAGAGCATATACTGTTGTCTGTTTTAAATACTTTTATTAAAACATTATCCAGATCATGTATTTGAGAAAAGAAATTATTTATTCAGGGCTAGGGAGGGTAAAAAAATAAGATATTTCAATTATGGCAATACTGATAATAGCAGTGCTATTTATAATCACAGTGGTCAAATATTTGAAGCAGTGTCACAGCATTTGTGACATTCACTCAACAGCAAGTTATTAAGGGTGGAATTAAGTGGCTAATTACTTTCATCTTCAGTTTACTGCCTGTTGACCAGCCGTTTTTAGCAGAACATAACATGTCTAAATTGTATCAGGCTTATCTTTCGCTCTTTATGTAGTGGACAAGGATGTTAAATGGAGAGAAGGACAATGTTTTGATGCCAAATAAGGACCCATCAAGGCCCTAAATGGGCATGGCAAATTAAGGACACAAGATTCAGGTGGCATTTCAAGAAAGACTGGGTAAATTAAACTCCTACTGAAAGTCACAGCCTCATATGAAATCTCTCCAGCAGAATCAATGATCTGTAGGTCAAAAAAGAAATATAGCAATGGGGTGGTGTTAACATTTCTTTTCCTTTTATTTCCTTTTCCATTTATAAAGTGTTACTATGCTTCCGTCATTATGACATATTTTTAGTATCCTGCTCCCATCAGTTAACAATAGTGCACGAATATACTCTCATCTGAAATGATAGCAGACAAAATGATTTCTACCCCTTCCCACAAACACATTTCTAGCTAAAGTCACAGACTCAGCCAGTGTCTACTGGTTGTTACTGCAAAGACACTCACCAATAAAGCTGCTCACATGGCATGCCAAATAATCATGAAATAACTATGTGATTGTGCAAGTCTAGTTTTACTGATTCACCATCTATCAAAAAAGTAAAGAAATTTTGTCATTGTGTTCTTAATTAAGGCTGCCACTTTCCATTTTAATACTGTTTTGAATGGAAAAGATGTGTTTTGTTTGTACAATCTTGATTTAGAGTCCTATTTTATAGGTGAAACTCTCTCTCTCACCCCCACACCAGTGCCATGGTTGTTAGCGCAATTTAATTGAGTGAAGAAGCAGATAGTAGGGGGCTATAGCTGTCAAAAGAATGTATTGGCCTTGTCTTCAACCTTTTCTGCATTCCTCTATGGTCTCTCTATTTATCTTAGTTCTAACACATGCATTAAATGTCTTTGCTCACCAACAAAATTGATCTGCCAGCTTCCTGTGCGTGGGAGGGCTGCTGTCCATAGGGCCAGATGGGAGAAGGCAAAGACATTTGGTTCATTTCTTGGAGAACTTATCCATTTATTAATCTCTTCACTCTTACTTGTTTTCATTCTGTCAGCAGAAATATTTCTTCAGTTCTAGCCTACCTAAATTGAAAGCTTCCTGATTGAAACAAAACTGAAATTTAGCCCGGTTGAACAGTTTATGCCATTTCCTATGGAGCCTGTTCCCAGTTTGAGAAACTGCTCTTAGAAGAACCTCTAGATGTTATTTCTCTGACAGTTTCGTTTTTCTATTCTATTACCTGCTTCTTGCCTTTGGCTTTATTTTACCTTATGCAATTAACTGTCCATGCCAACTGGAGAAGTCTTCATATCCTATTCCAAAAATTCACTTAGAAAACAATTCCACATATCTTGCATTTACTTGTGAAGTAAGCTCATTACCTCGTTTGGATGGTTCTCTCTAAATGATCACCAGATTGATTTTAACATTCCATAATGGGAAGTGGGAAGCCGAGAATTCGGTATGCCCCACATCCAAGTCTGGGGAGATATTCTAACGTGGCTGTGAGCATCTGAATAAATGAGCTACTGTTGATTTTCAGATTTGTGTTCATTTTATTGGTTCCCATTGGCTGTAATTCTCTCTCACCATGTAAGCCCTTTGGTTAATTTTGCCATTGAAGTAGCAATCTAAATAAATAAGAGATCTTATAGTGACCAACTGAAATCTCTTGCCAGTGTCTTTAAAGCAGTCTCCTACTAGAAGTTAATACTACAAGGTCCATCAACATAGTAATTCTCCATTAAGTGATAGACAGTGAAAACTTACGCTAGAGGTTCATAATAATCATCATCTTGATATCTTTTAAAAATTTAGGTTCCTGGTTCCTCCCTCAGATTTCTGAATCAGCTCACACATCAGACTTGTGTCTCTAAAGAACCATCCATCCTATGCTCTTAACAATTTGGATACAAAGCCAAGATTATACATATGTAGTAGTAAAGACAATGGTTTCCTTAACTGTGTATTTATTTGAATATGTTCCTAAACCTGATTAATTATAAGACTCTTGCAGGGAGCCCTGCCATTTTTCAAGTTTCTAAATCCTACTTGACTGGCTTAGGCAAGAGCAGTGATAAAGTTTTTTATATTATTATTATTATTAAGACTCTCCACAAGTGGAACTTCAGCCTGTAACTGATACTCTGTCTTCCTGAGTCTCATGACAATCCCTTACTATAATTCTGCTTTTCATATGAGAAAACTGAGTATGTCATAAAAAATTTATTTTGAGATTGAACTTTATTATTCCTTTGGCTATTGATACTCATGCTTTCTGGTTTCCTTGAGAATAGTTTATCAAATTGGCTTGTTTTTCTCATATCCATCGTTATGTTATTGTGAAACTTCTGCATAATTTATTCCCATGTACTTTGGGAATATTCTATTACTGCAACATTTAAAGTGATAATGAAAAAACTTTTCTGAAAAACATCCCTGTGTATCTGATACTTAGAAGTGCAAATAGAAAACAAGAATTAATTCGCAAGTAGCTTGTTTGAGGGAGGTTTTATATATTTTTTGTGATGATATTCCTTTGTGTTTTCATGTGTAGCAGAACCTAGTTCAATCAAGTATTTATGAAATATTATTTGTACAGTTTATCAGTTAGAAAGGATTAGGTGGAATGGGAAGAGTGACAACCAACATTTGCTGAGTACATGATGTGTGCGAGGTAATCTGCCGAGCTTTGACTTGCATCATCTCCTTTGACCTTCATGATAGCTGTTAGCATCATTGTTCTTGGATGCGGAATCAGAGACCACTTCCAAGTGCTGCAGAGTTAGAAGTGGCAGAGCTCAGGTGTCAATGTTAGGTGGTGTGATCCCAGAGCACACAGGCTAAATTACTATGTGATGTAGCTGACCGGGAATAAAGTCTGTGTGAGCTTTTGAGAAAAATGAGTGAACAGCTGGTACCTTTGTTTGCAGAGAAGAACTGTATCCTAAGCACACAGAGAATACTGCCTTTAGTTAAGCTGTCCTTATTGGTCAACAATTTATTCTGGTGGGGCACCCTCATCTCTCATCATCTGACATCTGTGTCTTCACAACCTGGGGTGCAAAGGTGCTGTGGAAACAGCTGTCAAGCACATGTGCACTTTGTGCACTTGAGGCATGTATGGAGCTTCAGAAACCCAGACTGCTTGGATTTAAACATTGGCTTGCCATCTATTAGTAGTGTGACTTCAGGTGCGTCTTCGACCTCTATGTCTTAGTTTTCTCCTTTGTGAAAATGTTCTGATGTCTGGGGGTTATTTTGAGGATTATGAGTTAATAGAGTTGTGATGTTTAGGATGGTTCCTGGAACAAAGTGACCGCTCAATAAGTGTTAGAGTTCCTGATGCTATTGCTATATTAAAGGTTTCCATTGGGGACACTTTCCCTCTAAGTACTGAAATGTGCCCCCATTGCATATATTGAAGTCCTTATCCTCAGCATACCCCAGAATGTGAAATATTTGGAGACAGGGAATTAATGAGGTTAGGAGTAAGAGAAATCAAGTGGATGATACTGAATCCAGTATTACTAGTGTTTTTATGAGAAGAGGGAGAGAGAACAGAGATATGTGTGTGCACACACGCACACACACACACACAAATACCACATGAAGACACACTGGAAAGATAGCCATCCATACTCCAAGGAGAGAGAATTCAGGAGAAAATAAACATGCCAGCATTTGATGTTGAACTTCAAGCCTCTATTAACTTTGAGAAAATAGATTTCCATCCTTGAAGCTAACCAGTTTGTGATATTTTATTATGGTAGCCCTTCCAAAGTGATACAAACATCACAAATGGCAGTCTTGAATGTTTTATTGTAACTAGAGTAATGACAGACAATAAAGGTCACCCTTCCCTTCCATTCTTGTATCTCTCAATCTTGAAAGACCAGTTGCTTTTCTAGTGCTTTTGATTCTTGTCCAATTTGGGTATGAAAGAATATTGTTCATAGAGTTAGCATCTATACTCCAGAAGGAGGCATGGAACAAATAGCCATAGCAAGAGTTGTTTGAGTAGGGGCTTCTTGAATTTCCCTTGACATATTTGTCAGTCTCTGCTCCCTCCAATATATTCAATACTTTGCTCCACATATTAAAGCAAAGGTTGAAAAGGTATTTTTGAATAATGCTCCCAATGTACCTTATAAGCAAATTCATGCATGTGTACACACACAGACACAGGGAAAAAATGTGAATGACTTTTCAAGGTCACAAATTCAGTTGCCTAAAGACGGTAAAGTGTATTTTCCAGCTGTATCCAGGCTGCACACAGTATTGAGTTTGCTAGATCTAACTAGACAGTTCTGTCCCTGCGCATATATGACGGGTTGGTTTTTCCATATAACCTAAACAGAAGTCAGTGTAAACTCCACTCAGTTGGCTTAAGGGAAATAAATGGAGAGGTTTTACGAGTGATTATTAATAGAATTCTAATTTTGTATTGTTGAAAAGATATTTGGTTTAGTTTTCAGATCACAGGTGATCTTGGAATTGATGACAGGGAAATTGGGTATTGGGTGAATTATGAATACAGTCATGAAAATGTATGTTCCCTTTGGAGTTCCTCTCCCTTTCATGCATACCCTTCCCCATCAGCCCAGGAAAGTGATTTCAAACATCCACTCCTGTTTCCTCTCTGTTTTGCATCTGTTGCATTAATATCTGCCAAAAGGAAATACAACAAGCCATAGAAACTGTTCTGCAAAATAAGTACCAGGTTCTTAAATGGCAACTACACCAACTATAAAGAACTCAAAGTAGGAAAATGGAATGCTTTTACCTTTGACACACTTGCCTCTTCCAATTAAACAGCACCTGGACTTGTCAAAGAGAGAGCTCCATTTATTAGCATATCAAGAGTACCTGATGTACCCAGTAGGCTAATGTCTTGGATCATGAGTGGATTCAGATATTACACCTTATTAGTCACCCATTCATCAAGGTGATGATTATGGCCTCATTAAATCTCATCTCCCTGATAATCTAATTTTCTCCTAAGCTTCCAAAATGATAAGCAAATTTATTAACATTGCTGTCAATATCGAGTCAACTTGTTTGAACTCTGCAAAAAAAGGAGAATATTTTAATTTTGATATGTAATATTGAACATTCTAAAGAGAAAATATCAGCGAAGGCCAAAAATAATATTGTAACTATGGGAATTTCTGTAGGCTGATGACAACAGGTGGAATAAGGAGACCTACCTCTCTAAGATCACACCATGATGAAGTTCTGTGTGCACAGATCTGCATTTCCTACATATCTTAGTATTTCTTGATTCTCACCTTAATCCCTTTCTAAGTATCATCTCAGTTTCTGAGTTAGGCAACTCAGTGAAAAAAATTCTATGCAATGCTGTTTTTTTTTCTGTTGTATCTTTTCCTTTTTCCAGCAAAAGTTACCCAGACACATCAATACTTCACTTAGCATATTTTAATATCTCAATTCCACAAGCTGTTGCTTATTTAACAGACCTGCATAGCACTATAACTTAACCATTGAGGTTGGTTTTATGAATGTAATCTGCAGACATGCAGGGGCATTTTTTAAAATTTTTATTTATTCATTTATTTTAATTTGAAAAGCAGAAAGATAGGGAGAAAGAGATTGATATATTTTTCCATCACTGGTTCACTCTTCAGTTGCCCTCTAAGATCCAGGGCTGGGCCAGGCCAAATCCAGTAGTCAAGAACTCCATCCAGGTAACTAATATTGGTGTCAGGGACCCAGGAACTTCACTCATCACCTGCTGGCTTTCAGAATGCATCAGTAGGAAGTTGTGTTGGATGTGGAGTGGCCAGAATGCAAGTGAAGCACTTTGATATGGGATGCAGGTACCCGAAGCAGTGGCTTATCACACTGTACTACAGTGCTTGCCTGTACACAGGTGGTTTCTAAAAGTTCCTAAAAGAATGGAATTAAGTTTGTTTTGCTGCAAAAAATTGAAATTGATGTACAGATTTCTTAATATTAATTTTCATTAACTTTTTCACATTTCACATTTCACTTTTTAACATCCTGTATGCAGGAATGTCAACATTTTTTCACCAAAATAATCTTATTCATTCATTTACTCATTTATTCCAGAAGCAGAGAGGTGGTGCGATGGGGTGGGAGAGGTAATACAATCTGCTGGATCATTCCGAAAAGCAGTGGCCAGGACTCAGTCTGGGACCAAAGCCAAGAGCCCGTAACTGTATTCAAGTCTCCCATGTGGGTGGCAGGGATCCAACTACTTGCTGCCTACCAGGGGATATGCATTGGTAAGAAACTAGAATTGGGGTTTGGAGCTAGAAATCAAACCCAGGTACTCTGATACAGGCACTAGGTGTCTTATCTAATGTCTCAGCCACTAGGCCAAAAGTCCATCCCTAAACTTATTTTTTAATTCAACTTTTCTTTGAGCTCTTTTGAGCACCTTTCATGAACCCATACCCAAGGGTATCATAAACCTAGTATTATGGGAGACATTGTTCCTAAATTGTTCAGTGGTTGCTGCTGCCAGTTTAAAGACATTGTTAACTCCTTCTGTACATTTTGTTCAAATTCAATTAAATTAATGCCTTAATTATGGCTTCTTTCTTTGATAAAATATTAGTAACAAAATTATAGCTCTTTATTAACTCTTGAAGTGGTAGGCATAATTTTTTCCAAAGAAACTTTTTATTGAATGAGTACAAATTTCATAAGTAAAACTTTAATAATGCAGTGATTCTTCCCATTATACCCAGCCTCCCACCCTCACTCCCACCCCACGTCCTCTTCCCTTTCCAATTCCCACTCCCATTCTCCATTAAGATTCATTTTCAATTAACTTTATACACAGAAGACCAACTCTATACTAAGTAAAGCTTTCAACAATTTGCACACACACACAAAATATAAAAAGCTGAGAATAAGTTTTATGAGTTTTATGAGTTAATTCTAATAGTTAATTCACAATTGTCATAGTTAATTCACAAGTTTTATGAGTTAATTCTCATGGTACAGCTTAGTAAAGACAGAGGAACTGCATGGGGAATAAATGCACAGTGACTCCTGTTGTCAGTTTAACAATTAATGCTCTTACGTATGACATCAGTGATCACCCAAGGCTCTTGACATCAGCTTCCAAAGCTATGAAAGTCAATAGCTGAGTCCACGATCTCCTTAGTATTTAGACAAGGCCATAAGCAAAGTTGAAGTTCTCTCCTCCCTTCATGGAAAAGTATATCTTTGTTTGATGGCCCCTTCTTTCCACTGGGGTCTCACTCACAGAGATACTTCATGTGGGACAGTGTTTTGGCTTTCCATGCCTGAAATGCTCTCATAGGCATTTGAGCCAGACCAGAATGACTTCAGGGCTGATTCTGAGGTCAGAGTATGATATAGAGTGATTGTCATTCTATGAGTCTGCTGCATGGACTGCTTACCATGTTGAGACAATCTCTCCTTTTTGATTGTATCTATTGTTATTACCAGACACTTGATCTTATTTATATGATCCCTTTAACACTTAATCCTAGCTATATGATCAATTTAGCACTTAATATGATCTCTTTAACACTTAAGATGTTATTATTACCACTCAGCTTAATGGGATTTGGAGTCCCATAGCAAGATTTTAGTGTACCCTTAGAAAAAGTCCATAGGAATGTATGCAGAATTATACAGTTCTTCCATCTCAGAATCCCACTGTTATTTTTTACTGGGATCTGTTTTTAATTGACTTTATACACATATGATTAATTCTATGTTAAGTAAAACGTTCAACCAATGGTATTAAGAAGGAAACAACCCACATAAGAGATGGGCCAAGGACCTCAATAGACATTTTTCAAAAGAGGAAATCCAAATGGCCAACAGACACATGAAAAAATGTTCAGGATCACTAGCCATCAGGGAAATGCAAATCAAAACCATAATGAAGTTTCACCTCACCCCTGTTAGAATGGCTCACATACAGAAATCAACTAACAAAAGATGCTGGTGAGGATGCGGGGAAAAGGGGACACTAATAAACTGTTATGGGAATGCAAACTGGTAAAGCCACTATGGAAGTCAGTTTGGAGACTGCTCAGAAACCTGAATATAGCCCTACCATACAACCCAGCCATCACACTCTGTGGAATTTACCCAAAGGAAATTAAATTGGCAAATAAAAGAGCTGTCTGTACCTCAATGTTTATTGCAGCTCAATTCACAGTAGTTAAGACATGGAATGAACCTAAATGTCCATCAACAGTAGACTGGATAAGGAAATTATGGGATATGTACTCTATAGTATATTATACAGCAGTAAAAAAAAATGAAATCCGGTCATTTGTAACAAAATGGATGAATCTGGAAAACATCATGCTGAGTGAAATAAGCCAGTCCCAAAGGGACAAATATCATATGTTCTCCCTGATCGGTGACAACTAACTGAACACCTTGACAGTCAAGACAAAGGCTATTCAAGTCATTGCTTCTCAGAGTGTCAATTGCACTTCTATAGGTTTCCTTTTAGGTGCTCTGTTAGTTCTTACAGATTGAGGAAAACATATGTTATTTGTCCTTCTGGGACTGGCTTATTTCACTAAGCCTAATGTTTTCCAGATTCATCCATTTTGTTGCAAATGACCAGATTTCATTTATTTTTACTGCTGTGTAGTATACCTTAGAGTACATTTTCCATAATGTCTTTATCCAGTCTTCAGTTGATTGGCAAATAGGTTGATTCCATGTCTTAGCTATTGTGAATTGAGCTGCAATAAACATGGGGATGCAGATAGCTCTTTTATTTGTTGATTTCATTTCCCTTGGGTAAATTCCTAGGAGTGGGATGACAAGGTCATATGGTAGGACTATATTCAAATTTCTGATTTATCTCCAAACTGTCTCTGTAGTGGTTTTACCAGTTTACATTGCCACCAACAGAGGATTAGGGTACATTTTCCCCCACATCCTCACCAGCATCTTTTGTTAGTTGATTTCTGTATGTAAGCCATTCTAACAGGGGTGAGGTGAAACTTCATTGTGGTTTTGATTTGCATTTCTCTGATGGCTAGTGATCCTGAACATTTTTTTATGTGTCTGTTGGCCATTTGGATTTCCTCTTTTGAAAAATGTCTATTGAGGTCCTTGGCCCATCTCTTATGTGGGTTGTTTGTTTTGTTGTTGTAGAATTTCTTGATCTCTTTGTAGATTCTGGTTATTAAACATCTATTGGTTGCATAATTTGCAAATATTTTTCCATTCTGTCAGTTGCCTCTTCACTTTCCTATTTCTTTTGCTGTTCAGAAACTTCTCAATTTGCTGTAATCCCCTTTGTAATCCCATTTGTTAATTTTCGCTTTTATTGCCTGTGCCTCTGGGGTCTTTTCCACAAACTCTTTGCCAGTGCCAATGTGTTACAGGGTTTCCCCACTGTTCCCTAAAAATTTTACGGTAGCAGGTCATAGATTTAGGTCTTTAAACCATTTGAATGGATGTTTGTGTAAGGTGTAAGGTAGGGGTCTTGCTTCATACTTCTGCATGTGAAAATCCAGGTTTTCCCTGCTCCATTTGTTGAATAAACTGTCCTTGCTCCATGGATTGGTTTTAGTTCTTTGGTCAAATGTAAGCTGGTTTTAGATGCTTGGATTGATTTCTAGCATTTCTGTTTTGTTCCATTGGTCTATCCATCTGTCTTTGTACCAGTACCAGGCTATTTTGTTTATAACTGCCCTGTAGTATGTCTTAAAATCTGGCATTGTGATGCCTCTGGCTTTGTTTTTGTTGTATAGGATTGCTTTAGCTATTCGGAGTCTCTTGTGTTTCCATTTGAATTTCAACATCATTTTTCTATATCTGGGAAGAATGTCTTTGGTATTTTGATTGGTATCACATTGAATCTGTAAATTGCTTTTGATAGTATGGACATTTTGTTGGTATTGATTCTTCCAATCCATGAACATGGAAGATTTTTTCATTTTTATTGTGTCTTCTATTTATTTCTTTAATGTTTTGTAATTTTCATTGTAGAGATCTTTGACATCTTTGGTTAGATTCATTCCAAAGTAGTTGATTTTTTTTTGGTGGTTAGTGTTAATGAGATTATTCTTAGAATTAATTTCTCAGCAGTGGCATTGTCTGCCTATATGAAGGCCATTGATTTTTGTATGTTGATTTTATATACTGCTACTTTACCAAACTCTTTTATGAGTTCCAGTAGTCACTTAGTGGAGTCTTTTGGATCCCCTATATAAATAGAATCATGTCATCTGCAAATAGGAATAGTTTGACATCCTCTTTCCCAATTTCAATCCCTTTTACTTCTTTTTCTTGCCTAATGGATCTGGCTGAAACTTCTAGTACTATATTGAATAGCAGTTGTGAGAGTGGGCATCCTTGCCTGGTTCTGGGTCTCAGTGAGATTGCTTCCAGCTTTTCTCCATTCAGTAGTCTGCTGGCCGTGGGTTTGTCATAAATTGCCTTGATTGTGTTGAGGAATGTTCCTTCTAAATCCTATTTTCTTAGAGTTTTCTTCATGAAAGGGTGTTGTATTTTATCAAATGCTTTCTCTGCAACTATTGAGAAACTCATATTGTTTTTGTTCTGCAGTTTCTTAATGTAATGTATCACATTGATTGATTTGCGAACATTGAACCAACCCTGCATGCCAGAGATAAATCCCACTTGGTCTGGGTGGATGATCTTTCTGATGTGTTGTTGCATTCTACTGGCCAGAATTTTACTGAGGATTTTTGCGTCTATGTTCATCAGAGAAATTGGTCTGTAATTCTCTTTATTTGCTGCATCTTTTTCAGGTTTAGGAATCAAGGTGATACTGGCTTCCTAGAAAATTTGGGAGGGTTCCATCTCTTTCAATTGTTCTGAATAGTTTGAGAAGAATAGTAGTTAGTTCTTCTTTAAATGTCTGGTAGAATTCAGCAGTGAATCCATCCAGTCCTGAGCTTTTCTTTGTTGGGAGGGCCTTTATTACTGATTCAATTTCTGACTTGGTTATGGGTCTGTTTAGGTTTTCTTTGTCTTCATAGTTCAATTTATATAGGTTGTGTGTGTCCAGGAATATATCCAGTTCTGGTAGATTTTCCAGTTGATTGGTGTACAACACTTTGTAGTAATTTCTGATGACTTTTTATTTCTGTGGTATCTGTTGTTACATTCCCTTTTTCATCTTTAATTTTATTGATTTAGATCTTCTTTCTCCTTTTTTTGGTTAGTTGGGTCAATGGTGTGTAAATTTTGTTTATTTTTTCATAAAGCCTGATCTTTTTTATTTTTTATTCGATTCTGCTGATTTCTTCTCTAATTTTAATTATTTTTTGATGTAGGCACCTATTGCTATAAACTTTGCTCTTAACACTGCTTTTGGTGTATCCCATAAGTTTTGATATGTTGTGTTGTTATCTTCATTTACTTCCAGAAAGTTTTTGATTTCTCTTTTAATTTCTTCAATGACCCACTGTTCATTCAAAAGCATGTTGTTCAGTCTCCATGTGTTTGCATATGTTCTAGAATTCCTGAGCTGCTGATTTCCAGCTTCTTGCATTGTGGTCCGAGAAGTTGCATAGTATGATTTCCATATTTTTGAATTTGCTGAGACTTGCCTTATGGCCTAGCATGTGCTCCTCTCTAGAGAGAGTTCCATGCACTAGTGAGAAAAATAAGTATTCTTTGGCTGTAGAGTGTAAGTCTCTAGGTATCTGCTAGGTCTCTTTGGTCTATGGGGCCAATTAACTTGTTATTTCCTTATTGATTTTCTGTCTGGTTGATCTTTCCATTGCTGAAAGTAGAGTATTGAAGTCTACCATTACTATTGTATTTGAGTCTATATCTCCCTTTAAACCATTAACATTTCTTTTAGATAGCCAGGTGCCCTAAATTAGGTACTTGTACGTTTATAATATTCACATCTTCCTTTAGAATTCATCTTTAAATCATTTTATAGGGCCCTTTTTTGGCTCTTTTAAAAGTTTTTTTTTTTGTGTTAAAGTCTATTTTGTCTGATATTAGGATGGCTACACCATCTCTTTTTTGGTTTCTGTTAGCATGGATTATGTTTTTCCATCCTTTCACTTTCATCTTGTATGCATCTTTGTGGTAAGATGTGTTTCTTCTAGGCTGCAAATAGATGAGTTTTATTTTCTAATACATTCAGCTAGTATGTGTCTTTTTAACTGGGGAGTTGAGACCATTTACATTCTGCATGACTATTGTTATGTCATGACTTTGCCTTATCATGTTTCTGTAAATAGTCCTAATTTTGTATTTTGATTTTCCTTTGTACTTTTATTTGTTCATTTTCTATGTTCATCTTTGTAGTGATGTTCCTGTTTCTGTGTGTAGCACATCCTTGATCATCCTTTTCTAGGGCTGGGGGAATAGTTACAAATTCTTTTAATTTCTGTTGGCTGTGAAAGATCTTTACTTCTCCTTCATTCATAAATGAGAGCTTTGCAGAGTACAGTATTTTGGTTTGGCATTTTTTTTCCTCTAAGACTTGGAATATATCTCGCCATTCTCTCCTTGCCTGTTGTTTCTGTTGAGAGAAGTCTGCAATGAGTCTAATTGGAGTTCCTCTAAATATGGTTTGGTGTTTCTCTCATGCACATTTTAAGATCTTTTCTTTATGTTTTACTGTGGAGAATTTTACAGTACGTCATGGTGAAGGTCTTTTCTGGTCATGTTTATTGGGAGTTCTTTGTACTTCCTGTACTTGGATGTCTCTTTCTTTCTCCAGATTGTGGAAGTTTTCTCTTATTATTTCATAAAGAAGACCTTCTAATCCCTTCTCTCTTTCCACACCTTCTGTAACTCCTAGGATCTGTATGTTGGGTCATTTGATATTATCTTGTAGATCTCCAACCGTGTTTTTTAGTTTTTTAATTTCTTCTTCTTTTCTTTGTTCTGACTGTAATATTTCCAGAAATTTGTCTTCTAGTTCTAATATTCTTCCTTCTGTTTCACCTATTCTGTTGTTAAGAATTTCTACTTTTTATTTGATTTATTGAATTCTTCATTTTTAGTATTTCTTTCTGATTTCTCTCTCTTTTTTTTTTTTTTTTTTTTTTGGACAGGCAAAGTGGACAGTGAGAGAGAGAGACAGAGAGAAAGGTCTTCCTTTTGCCGTTGGTTCACCCTCCAATGGCTGCTGCGGCCGGAGCGCTGCGACCAGCGCACCGCGCTGATCCGAAGCCAGGAGCCAGGTACTTATCCTGGTCTCCCATGGGGTGCAGGGCCCAAGCACTTGGGCCATCCTCCACTGCACTCCCTGGCCACAGCAGAGAGCTGGCCTGGAAGAGGGGCAACCGGGACAGAATCTGGCGCCCCGACCAGGACTAGAACCCGGTGTGCCGGCGCCACAAGGTGGAGGATTAGCCTAGTGAGCAGCAGCGCCGGCCCTGATTTCTCTTTAGTATCTCAATTTATTGCCAAGAAACTGTGGCAAAACTTGACCTAAATGAAAGATCTCTGTGAGTGAGATCCCAGTGGAAAGAACAGGCCATCAAAGAAGAAGGTACCTTTCTCTGAAGGGAGGAGAGAACTTCCACTTTGATTATGGCCTTGCTAAATAAGATTGGAGTTGGCAAACTCAAGAGGCTTCCATACTGAAAATTGACCTCTCTTAAATATAAGAGTGGGAATAAGAGAGGGAGGAGATGTACAATTTGGGACATGTTCAAGCTGACTTGCTCCAAATGGTGGAGTTAGAAATGTGCCAGGGGATTCCAATACAATCCCATCAATGTTGCATGTTCCAATGCCATCTCACTAGTCCAAGTGATCAGTTTCAGTTCACAATTGATCATACTGATAGGTCTAAGAGTCAAAGGGATCACATAAACAAGACTAGTGTCTGCTAATACTAACTGATAGAATCAAAAAGGGAGAGAATGATCCAACATGGGAAGCGGGATACACACCAGACTCATAGAATGGCAGATGTCCTAAACAGCCCTCTGGCCTCAGAATCAGCCCTTAAGGCATTCGGATCTGGCTGAAGAGCCCATGAGAATATTTTAGGCATGGAAAGCCAAGACACTCTGACCAAAAAAAACAAAAAAAAAAAAAAAAAAAAAAAAAACCCAAACTAAATGAAAGATCTCTGCGAGTGCGATCCCAGTAGAAAGAACAGGCCATCAAAGCAGGAGGTACCTTTCTCTGAAGGGAGGAGAAAACTTCCACTTTGATTATGACCTTATCTAAATAAGATCAAAATCGGTGAACTCAAAAGTTTTCCATAGCCTTGGCAGCTCATGACAAAAGTCGAGGGAGATTTCTGATGCCATAAACAAGAGTGTCAATTTGTTAAGTCAACAACAGGAGTCACTGTGCACTTACTCCTCATGTAGGATCTCTGCCCTTAATGTGTTGTTCACTGTGAATTAATGCTATAACTAGTACTCAAACAGTATTTTACACTTTATGTTCTGTGTGGGTGCAAACTGATGAAATCTTTACTTAATATATACTAAATTGATCTTTAATATATAAAGATAATTGAAAATGAATCTTGATGTGAATGGGAGAGGGAGCGAGAGATGGGAGGGTTGCGGGTGGGAGTGAAGTTATGGAGGGGGAAAAGCCATTGTAATCCATAAACTGTACTTTGGAAATTTATATTTACTAAATTAAAGTTAAAAAAAATAAAAAAGAGGCTTCCATAGCCTTGGCAGCTCATGACAAGAACCTCGGGTGATTACTGATGTCATAAGTAAGAGTGTCAATTGTTAAATCAACAACGGGAGTCACTGTGCACTTACTCCCTGTGTAGGACTTCTGTCCTTAATGTGTTGTACTATGATAATTAATGGTAAAAATAGTCTTCAAACAATACTTTATACTTTGTGTGTCTGTGTAGGTGCGAACTGTTGAAATGTTTACTTAGTGTGTACTAAGTTGACCTTCTGTATATAAAGATAATTAAAAATGAATCTTAATGAAGAATGGGATGGGAGAGGGAGTAGGAGATGGGATGATTTGCAGGTGGGAAGGTGGTTATGGGGGGAAAAACCAGTATAATCCAAAAGTTGTACTTTTGAAATTTATATTTATTAAATAAAGATTTTCTAAAAAATGTATCTCAATTTCTTGGGAGCACTTTTCATTTAGATTGTGCATTTGCTTTTGTTTTCTTCTAAGTAATCTGACACTAATTTTCTGAATTCCATTTCTGGCATATCCTCGATCTCTTCATCTTTACCTTCTGTTATTGAAGAGTTGTGGTGTTCCTTTGGGGGACTCATAGTTTCTTCCTTAATCTTATTTAGGGTTTTTCCTTTGCCTTTCAGCATTTGTGTTTTCTTTCTTTCTCTCTCTCTCTCTCTCTCTCTCTCTCTCTCTCTCTCTTTCTTTCTTTATCTTTGCTCTTCTCTTAATTTGTGTCTTTATTCTTTAGTAGGACGTCTGTACTTTTAATGAGTTCCAAGTGGTGTGTGCTGGATGTGGCCTGGGTGCTCTGTTCAGTATTCTCGAGTGGAGAGGGTATCCAGTGTAGGGCCCCTGTGGGACTTTGTATCTTTTCTTTCCTCTGTTTTTTGTTTGTTTGGTTGGTTTTTTTTTTTTTTTTTTTTTTTTGGTTAGAAGTCGTTCACTTCTGTTGATGTGACCCACCCTTTTTCTCACAGCTGTGGGATGCCTCGTTGTTAGTCTCTGGTGTGTTCAGGGTTATATTGCCTTGCTTAACAAACTGCACCTCTAATCTGTGGAGATTTTCTTGTGATGAGATTTCCCTCTGTTATGAGCTGCTATGTGTCTGTGCATTTCAAGTGAAACCACACAGCCCTGCCTATGGGGGCCTGGCTTGCTTCTCACTGGTGGATGGAACGAGCTCGAGTTTTTGATATTCAGGACTTTTCCTTGTTGCACAGCTTGTGTGGTGCAGAAGAAATTATTCTGAAAAGTTTTGGTACTCATTCCTGGGTTGGAGGTGTGATGAATTGATGGGCGTTTGCACGGGAGGCAAAGGTGGGAGTCCCCTGCTTACAATCAAAAATGTAAGCAAATTATATGGCTTCTCCCTAGCAGCTTTAGGTATGTTTGGGGAGAGGGAGGAAGCAAATCGGCAGGGGGGTTTCCGCCCTCTCTGTTCCTCTATATCTTCTCTTTTTTGCCACGTGGAACTTTAAAAGCAGTTCACCAAGCTCCCCCTCCCACTGCTATTTGCAGCTCCATGAACCCGTGATTTCCCATCTAACCTGGTCCACTGGGGACTGGTGCCAGCCTCCCTGGTCCATGCCTCCGTGGCACCTCTGCAGCTTCCCTTTCTTGTTTACACTTTCAGCATGGACATGCCCAGTCTCTGTTGTTCTCCTGGGCTTCCTGTCATGTATTTCCCATGGCTCTTTCTCCAGCATGTATCTTCTCTCCTTTTTAACTATCTATTTTGCCCCATGTGAATCAATTCATCCTGTTGGTATACTGCCATCTTGGGACCCCCCCCCCAGCATAATTATTAACTAATCCTAATATATTTTTAGGGATGCACATTTGGTTCAGTAGTTAACATACTGCTTGGGATGTCTGCATCCAATATTAGAGTGCTTGGGTTCAAGTCCCAGCTCCAATCCTGATTTCTGCTTACTGCTAATGCATACCCTCAGAGGCAGGAGTGATGGCTTGGATAGTTGGATTTCCACCAACTGTGTTGGAGACCTAGATTAAATTGCTGGCTCCTGGCTTTGGTGGTCTAGCCATGGGCAGTGAACCAGTGTGTGGGAGATGTGTCTCTGTCTGCCTAAGTCTGTTTTACTCTGTCTCTTCAATAAATAAAGTAAAATAACCACACATTCTAATGCTTCAGAGTTTAGTATATCTAGATAGTAAGCAAGCTAACTCATTAATTTTCAAATGTCATCATACCTTAATGCAGCCCTTGTTAGCACAATATCTTGATCAACTCTGTGGTATTTTTTCTTATCATAGACTTGGCTCACTTTGGAGAAAATTTTTATGTAACTCTTCTTCAGTTTTATCAAAATGTGGTAGGAAATGTTAATGCAGTACCATTTACAAAATTGTTTAAATGTGTGAGACGCTCTCTGGCCTCAGAATCAGCCCTAAAGGCACTCGGATCTGGCTGAAAAGCCCATGAGAGTATTTCAGGCATGGAAAGCCAAGACACTCTGGCAAAAAGATCTCTGTGAGTGAGATCCCAGTGGAAAGAACAGGTCTTCAAAGAGGGAGGTGCCTTTCTCTGAAGGGAGGAGAGAACCTCCACTTTGACTATGACCGTGTCTAAACAAGATAAGAGTCGGAGAACTCAAGGGGCTTCCATAGCCTTGGAAACTCATAACTGGTGCATAGGGAGATTACTGATGCCATAAACAGGAGTGTCAATTGGTAAAGTCAACAACAGGAGTCACTGTGCACTTACTCCTCATGTAGGATCTCTGTCCTTAACGTGCTGTACACTGAGGCTTAATGCTATAACGAGTACTCAAACAGTATATTTCACTTTGTGTTTCTATGGGGGTGCAAACGACTGAAATCTTTACTTAATGTACACTAAACTGATCTTCTGTAAAAAAAAAAAAAAAAAAGAAGAAGGAAAGAAATTATCAATTCCCAACTTGACTCTCACTGGGATTAAACATGACAATAGGTCTGATCTGATTTCATCATCATTTAAAAAAAATCATCTATTATTTTTCACTTTATGTTTTTGTGTGGGAGCAAACTGTTGAAATACTTACTTAAGGTATACTAAGCTGATCTTCTGTATATTAAGATAATCGAAAATGAATCTTGATGTGAATGGAAGGGGAGAGGGAGTGGGAAAGGGGAGGGTTGTGGGTGGGAGGGACGGTATGGGGGGGGAAGCCATTGTAACACATGAGTCGTACTTTGGAAATTTATATTCATTAAATAAAAGATTAAAAAAAAAAATGTGTGAGACGCTAATAGATATGGAACTGTCCATGGTGCTGAAGAGCTTACATAAAAATGAGAACTCTCTAGGAGCTCAACATGTCTAGGAATCATTCCCTTCATCCCCTTACCCTGCCAAACAAGGAAATAATTAAGAAGCTGATATTATTGGGGACCAGCCTGATGTGTAGCAACTTGGAAATACATTTAATTAGGTATAGCATGTGATTTCTTTGTATTCAGTTACAAAGATCTCAGATACATTCCTTTCTGAAGATGTGTCTGCCACACTGTTTCTCTGACTGTTTAATTAGATTTTTAACTTCATTGCAGTCCTTTGGGGAAGATATGATGAGAAGTACTCACAGTAGTACGGGAAGAAAGCTGCAACTTCAAGGGATCACTGAGTAGGAGAATTAAAGGACTTTTTGACTTGAGGCAGTGATCCTCAGACTTTGCAAGGCTTTTTAACTGTGTGTGCTTCCTGCGTGCATTTTTATCTTCATTATGAGACCTAGAATGACCCTGGCTTGTTTTCTAGGACATCTGGAAGCAGGGACCTGGGGATACTGCATCCCTCTAATCCACTCTCTGAGACCTCAAGAGAGCAAGTGGATGGGAAAAACTTTAATTAGGAAAGAAAAGGAGACTCCCTTGGGATGTTTGGGAAGAGACGAGGCCTGAGGGACTGGCTGGGCTTGAGAAGCATCAGCTCCTGACACTGATAAATGATTTAGTTGAAAAAACCTAAAGAACCAGAGCTGTTATTTTGCTAGTGTATGGCTGGCAAGGGATTTTGTAGGTGGTGGATCCTTGCTTCTTGTCTAATGAAATACTTTGCAATTCAGACAATTTAATTATAATATGCTCCTTCCCTCATGTTGCCATGAGCCCTGAAGAGAGTGTGGTCTGGAGATAGAATAATAATTTCATCTTACCTTGAAGAGAAAGACATAATTGAAGAGAAAATATGGGCATGTAGTGCCAAGGTTGCATGTAGTGCCAAGGTTATAGCTGTTCATGTCTGTTTTCTGTGCACATGCATATGCCACAATACATAATTTACAGCTAAATTACTGACATACTGACTTTAAGAGGAGTTTGTAATGAGCTTCGAATTCAGTAAAATCAGAAAATCAGAGCAGTACTTTAAGAATTTGTAAATTTAAATCAAAGATAGCCAGGCATTGAATGCAGAAACCTGTGAAGATGCAGAGGAAACATTAAAGGAAACAGGAATCATTAGAAATGGATGGAGAATGCAAACACTGTGATCCTGTAATGCTGTGGAAACAAACCAGTTTCTTGCCAATGTCAACCCTGGGAGTCAATAGTGATGGCCCAAGTAATTGGGTTCCTGCCACCTACTTGGGAGACCTGTATCAAATTCTTGGCTCCCAGCTTTGGCCATTATTCAGCCCCTGCTCTTGTAGACATTTTGGGGGAAGGTGAATAAGCATATAGAAGGCTTCTCTGACTGTCTCTATCTCTCTGCTTATCAAAAAAATTAAGAAAATAAGGAGTAGTATGTCAATGATGCCATATGCTGCTGGAATACAGAAATAAATGGTATGAAGGGCAAAATGAACGATGGAAAGCAAAACTACAGTGTATTATAGAATAATACAGGATCATACTAAAGGGGACCATGATGCTATTTTTCTTTTTTAGATTAAAAAAAAACAAATCTGAGAAATTGCAAGACTCTCCTCAGATCACACAACTAATTCATGTCAGAGATCCTGGCATAGATTAGTATCAAATAAGATGTATAAGCACATGTAAAGGCTCTTTAAAATGTTTGTGGAGAATGGAATTAAAGTGTGAGTTTATTTTATTGCAAAAAGTTTTGAAATCCATGCATTTAAAAAAATTTATTTACTTGAAAATCAGTTAGAAAGAGAGAGAAAAGACAGAGAGGTCCTTCATCTGCTGGTTTACTCCCCAAATGCATATAATGGCTGGAGCTGGGCCAATCCAAAGCCAGGATCCAGGAGCTTCTGGGTCTCCCACAAGGGTGCAAGGATCCTTAGACTTGTGCCATCTTCTGCTGTTTGAACTGGATCAGAAGCAGAGCAGCTTGGACTCAAACCAATGCACATATTTTTTTTTTAATATACCCAGTGTGCCACAGTGCTGGCCCCCATATTTTTCAATAATACACATTTCCGTGTACTTTTTGAAGACTCTTTATATAAAAAACAAAGTTGTTAATTTAAAACCTCTGTGATTCACACAGAATAATAATATTAGGGACTTTTTTTTATGCAATAGGTTTTGTGCAGAAAGGACTTCCGTATGGCATATTGTAGGTGAATAATTTCTTTTGAGAATGTTTAACTTTATGATTCACACAGATTTTTAGATGAAATTCAGTATAGTTGTTATTGAATGATTTATGAGACCTTAGTACTCATGCAGGAAATTAGAGATTATAATAATTGGGAAAGGAGAAAGTCATTTAAATTAGCCTCCAGTAACTGCTTCAATTGAACCCAATCTATTTAAGCCATTATTGTTCAGTTTCAACTTTCTTCCACTCTAAAATAAAGAAAGAATCTCTTCTGGGATTCTAATTTCACTTTTTGAAAACCTTTAGTGTATTCATTGGAGATTTGGATTATTTCATTCTCTTTCTTGTTCTAAAAGACAGGGCAATAACTTAATTGTGGGCTTAATTTAACATACAGTATTCCTTGAATATTTGGGAATAGAATGCTCTTCTCTGCCACTCTTTGGCTAACCCCAGATACTCTGACAATTCCAATGACTTGTAACCACTGGTTTTCATGGCAGGTGTGGTATGGCCTGCCAAGGTAACAGCACTGTCCTGGGTGAGCAGTGAGCCCTTCTTTGCACAGTGCCTCTCAGACATATCCATGTGTGAGCAAAGAATAATGAATCAGACAGTAGGGAGCAGGAGCCCTCTGTGCGGTTCTATGTTCCATCTCTATGCAGTTTTTCAGTCTACTTCATAACAGGTGTCTCGGTAGTTACAAAATAATGGTTACTCTTCCATTTGCTCACCTCTAGCTCAATAAATTGTTCCAGAAAGATGTTTTAGGTTTATTTTGTGGCTCTCTGTGCCCTATACAAACCATTAAGTACCTCACATTCTACACTTACCCCGTCTGAGAACTGTGTTCTTGGAGGAGTCACACCCTCCTAATCGCATCTTTTGGGGCTTTCGAGTGTTTGGGGTCTTGATGCGTCCAGGAAAATCACATCTGATTTCAGATATGATTCTCTAAATTATCTGCTGTCTGATGGGATGACTGATCCTGGGCCTTGCCTTCCTCTGAGTACCATTCCATTACCTCCCATCAGCCAGACTTCCATTTACTACCATGGTCCTTCATCTTTTCAATTTGCTTTCCTTTCTGAAATGTTTCTGTAAATGCTTTTAGTGCCTTTCTGCTCGCTGACTCCATGGGCTTTTTTTTCTGTTAGGTTTCAGCCTTCTCTGTATTTCAGCATTCCCAGTGTCAGTGGTGACTCATCTTTTCAGGTGGTTCAGGCCAGGATGTGCTTTGGGAGCAGTGTCTTAGTGGCTGTCAACCACAGAGCTTTATTCCTCACTCATGACGACGTGAATGGCAGCCGTGCTTTGTTTTCCCCTCATTTGGGGATATGGGTTGGAGAAAGAACCCCTGTCTGGAACATTGTAAGACTCGTGGCAGTGGGAAAAGCAGAGGGAGGACCATGTGGTGCCTCAGACAGCCTTGTCTCAGAAGCAGCAGGAGACGTTTTTGCTCATGTTGCATGAGCCAAGGCAGGCCTGCTGTGAGCTTGGTGCTCCCAGGCAAGCAATGTAATCCTCCCTCCAAAACACGTCTTGTAGGGAGGTGCAGTCCACATGGACAATAGCACAATTTCCTAAACTCTGAATGCTAGTTATGGAAAACCTTGTGTAGAGCTTATTATACTAGATTGGCTTGTTACAGGTGGTTGCAGGGGGTTAGTCTAAAATTTAATTATGTGAATTGTCTTTTCTCCTTTGTGATAGGAGATCTGTGCTCTTATATTTTCTTAGTAAAATTTTCCTATTCATAAAGAAAAAAAAACTTTTTATATTTGATAGCCTGTCCTTATTGGAGAGGGAGTCGTCCCGAGGCTCCAGGAGAAACCAGCAACTACAGATAATACTGAACCACATGGGCACTGATTTTCCTATATGTGTGAGAGACCTTTAATAGGTAAATGAAAAATTCAGAATATGAAAAAATGGAGATTTAAAAAACTGCCTTGTACCCATGTCCTTAAATTCCATTTTCTGTGAGCTTTTTAAAATACCTTTATTTTTACCTAGAGTTCAATTTATAAGTTAGATACAGTAAGAGACTCACAATTCACCATAGCATAGATCTTAGCAAATTAATTAACCCTAAGTTTTTATCTTGTAGGACCTGAGTTTACAGAGATGCAAAAATAGCTTGAGCTTAATTTAAATACAAAAAAATCTTATCTGAATTCTACATAAATTTCATAGCAATAATGTCACTATATCTGCCCTCTACAAGTGCTATATGAAATACACTGGGAGTCAAGCATAGTGTTAAAACAAACACTTCGGCACGGGCATTGTGGCACCATGGGTTAAGCCACCACTTTATGATGCCAGTTTCCCATATCAGAGTACCAGCGTGAGTCCTGGCTGCACCGTTTCCAATCCAGCTTCTTGCTAATGTGCCTTGGATAGAAGTGGAAGATGTCCCAAGCACTGCCCTTGCCACCCATGTGGATGACCAGAATGGAGTTCCTGGCTGCTGGCTTTGATCTGGCTACAACCTGTCTATTGCTGCCCATTTGGAGAGTGAACCAGTAAATAGAAGATCTCTCTTTCTCTCTCTCTCCCTCCCTCTTTCCCTGTTTGCCTTTTTTTTTTTTTTTTTTGACAGGCAGAGTGGACAGTGAGAGAGAGAGACAGAGAGAAAGGTCTTCCTTTGCCGTTGGTTCACCCTCCAATGGCCGCTGCGGCCGGCGCACCGCGCTGATCCGAAGCCAGGAGCCAGGTACTTATCCTGGTCTCCCATAGGTTGCAGGACCCAAGGACTTGTGCCATCCTCCACTGCCTTCCGTGGCCACAGCAGAAAGCTGGCCTGGAAGAGGGGCAACCGGGACAGAATCCAGCGCCCCGACCGGGACTAGAACCCGGTGTGCCAGCGCTGTAAGGCGGAGGATTAGCCTAGTGAGCTGCGGCGCCGGCCCCCTGTTTGCCTTTAAAATAAGTAAATGTTTTGAAAAACTGAATGTTTATTTTCAGAGTTTTTTTATGTTAATCTCCATTAATCTTTAAATATGGTGGGTATTTTGTCTTAGTTTCATGCCCCCAAAGTACTTTGAGTAAGGCAATTATAGAGCTAAGTGTAACCTTTGCAATGCAATATTTTTGATGAAATATTTTCAATCCACTACAAGATTGTAGTTTATTTGTTAGTTAAAAACTGACAGGCCGGCGCTGCGGCTCACTAGGCTAATCCTCTGCCTACAGAGCCAGTACTCTGGGTTCTAGTCCCAGTTGGGGTGCCGGATTTTGTCCTGGTTGCTCCTCTTCCGGTCCAGCTCTCTGCTGTGGCCTGGGAAGGCAGTGGAGGATGGCCCAGGTCCTTGGACCCTGCACCCGCATGGGAAACCAGGAGGAAGCACCTGGCTCCTGGCTTCGGATAGGCGCAGCGTGCCAGCCACAACACACCAGCCGTGGCGGCCACTTGGGAGGTGAACCAATGGAAAAGGGAAGAACTTTCTCTCTGTCTCTCTCTCATTCACTGTCTAACTCTGCCTGTCAAAAAACATATAAATAAATAAATAAATAAATAAATAAATAAATAAATAAAAAATAAAAACTAACAAATGCTTGTTGAAAAGAATATGAGTATTATAGTTCTCTCTCATCATTACACTTGAGGTAGAATTGAGCTCTGTGAAATTTTTTTAAATTATTATGTAATTACAGTGCAACTGTTTTTAGAGTTTGTTTATTTTCAAGTCAGTATGAGAGAGGGAGAGAGAGAGAGATGGAGAGGGGGGATTTGAATGCAATATCTTCCATATACTGGTTCACTCCCCCGGGAGCCAAGAACTCCATTCAGGTCTCAGATGTGTGTGGTAGGGACCCAAATACTTGAAACATCATCTCCTTCCTCCCAGGGGGTGTGCATTAGCAGGAAACTGGATCATAAGTGGAGGTAGGATTGGATCTCAGGCACTCCTCCCTATATGGAATGTGGGTGTCCCAAGTGGCAGTTTAAACTGCTGTGCTACAACACCCAAGTGAATGTATTTTTATTTTTCAGCTGCAGTGTCTTAGAGCACAGTGGGTGCCCCTAGCACCTAACTTTTCCAAGCCTGATAGTGTTTTGCACCTGCCAGCATTGATTATTCTTTGCCCAAGTGCTTTCTTTGATTGTTGTAGACTTCTCTACCTTTGTGTACACGTGTTGGAGAATTAATGTTCCCTCAACCAATGGCTTACAGCAGTTGGAGGACAAACACCCAAGCTCCCTTGGCCTTCAGAGCGTGGATAAGGTGTTTGGTTGGCACCATCTCCTGGAGCTTCCCAGTGGGACTGAAGCCTGGTTGCCCACAGTGGTTATTTGCTTGGTGGTGTACCCCTCAGTGGCTCTCTTCACTTCTCCACTCCTCTCTTGGCATTTCCTACATATAAATATAATCTGCATTTTTAGAGTCTCCGGAACCCGAATTAAAATAAGCATTTATATTTCAAAATTAATATTTAACAATTTATTTTGGTACAGTCCAATAGAAATGTTAACTACAGAGGTAATTTAAAATTTCCTATGGATTACATTAAAAATGGAAAACAGGAGAAATTAATTTCAATCATATAGTTTAACCAAATACATCAGAACTATTATCATTTTAGCATGTAATAAGTACAAAATATATTAATGAGACATTTCGTATCTTTTATTGTAAGTCTCTGAGATTTGTTGTATCGATTACACTGAGTCTGTAATATACCTCCAATACATCTTCATTTGAATTAGCAGCATTGCAAGTGCTCACCCGCTGCACGTGGCTAGTGGCTACCATGATCCACACAGAGATGATCAGTTCCATGTTGTTGTCCCCTGTGTGTTAATTGTATTGTCTTGAATATGTAGGAACCTGACTGGTGGATTGTATTTTCTCCTTGTAGCAAAATATTCCTTGCCTTTTCCTTTTCTTCTTCTAAGTTGATTAAATTCTTTATTAATAGCTAGACTGATGGGCATTACCACTTTCTTTAGTCTGTGTACACGTATTTGCATCATTCCAAGAATGAGTCTCTGATAATAATGACCTTGAGATTTATTGCTTCTTTCATGCTTGCATGCCAAAATGAAGACAAGGTGTTTAGCATCTCTCTGCTTGTATGTTTTTCAGGCAGAGGGTACCAGACTTCAGCGAGAACTCCGAGGATATTTAGCAGCAATCAAAGGTAATGTGTATTAGTTGTTTACTGCATATTACCCAGCACAGGTTGTTCTTGAAATTTACAAGTGACAGGAAATGTTAATTACAAAGCCACGTGGCTTTCTGGCAAGTTGAATCCTTGAACACAGGTGTCCCAATCTACCCACCCTCGCATTCCCTTTTAAATGAGATCCAAAATATATAAGGACAAAATATATCTGCCCTTATGCTGGAAACTAAGAATAGGTGCCACCTCCATGCCAGGGATTTCTAGGAAGCTTTGTTAGAGAGAGTAAGCTTGAGACTTTTTTTAAGAAAAACTGCATCTTGCTTGCATCCCAAGGGAGAGAGGATGCCAGATCTAGAACCTTCACAGACTTAGACTTAAGTCCTCCCACTGGAAGGGACAGGAGTGGTAGTAGAGCCTGGGGAGGGACATCAGGAAACAAGGACCTGCACTGCCCATGACTTGTGTGAACCTGCATGTACGGCTGCATGTGCAGCTTTCTCATATGCAACACAGGGACACAGAGACCCTTTCCTTGGCTTTGGGTCTGTGCTGTAGAAAGCAAAGAAATGAGGCTAGTAGGGGAGAGGAGAGACCTGCAGTCGGGAGTGAGGGGAGTGCTCTGACAGTGTCTGCCCATCATTCATCATTAGACTCCCTGCCCTGAGTCAGAGCCGAGAGCACCCACGGTCGTCATATATCGGCAGGCATGTTTTGAGATCAGAGAGGGAGACAATGGATTCTCTGACAAGGGGTCTTAGGAAAACTGGCCAAGCAGAAAAAAGTGAGAGTCTTGCCTCAAACAGAGTACCCACCATTCCAATTCCAGACGAAGATTTAAATATGCACACAGAAATGCTGTCAAGTACTAGACAGAAGGCTGGTAGATTTAGTCTCTCATCTTGGGTAGGCGAGGTCTTTAACTCAAAAGGCAGGAAAGAAAATTGGGATATTTGACCTCATAAATGATAAAAGATCAATGTTTTTAAAAAGCTATTGTTTTGGGGCTGGCACTATGGCACAGTGGGTTAAAGCCCTGCCCTGAAGTGTAGGCATCCCATATGGGCGCCACTTCTAGTCCGGACTGCTCTTCTTCCGATCCAACTCTCTGCTATGGCCTGGGAAAGCAGTGGAGGATGGCCCAGGTCCTTGGGTCCTGCACCCACATGGGAGACCTGGAAGAAGCTCCTGGCTCATGGCTTCGGATGGGCGCAGCTCCAGTCATTGCGGCCATCTAGGGAGTGAACCAGTGGATGCAAGACCTCTCTATCTCTACCTCTCTCTGTAAATCTGTCTGTGAAATAAATAAAATAAATCTTTAAATAAAAAAATAAATAAAGGCTGGTGCCGCGGCTCACTAGGCTAATCCTCCGCCTGTGGTGCTGGCACTCAGGGTTCTAGTCCTGGTTGGGGCGCCGGTTCTGTCTCAGTTGCTCCTCTTCCAGTCCAGCTCTCTGCTGTGGCCTGGGAAGGCAGTGGAGGATGGCCCAAGTGCTTGGGCCCTGC
Organism: Oryctolagus cuniculus; assembly: GCF_964237555.1. Lineage (NCBI taxonomy): Eukaryota > Metazoa > Chordata > Mammalia > Lagomorpha > Leporidae > Oryctolagus > Oryctolagus cuniculus. The sequence goes on along the minus strand of NC_091447.1, from coordinate 28,598,995 downwards.
ACCCGCATGGGAGACCAAGAGGAAGCACCTGGCTCCTGGCTTTGGATCGGCGCAGTGTGCCGGCTGTAGCGGCCATTTTGGGGGGGGACAATGGAAAAGGAAGACCTTTCTGTCTCTCTCACTATCTAACTCTGCCTGTCAAAAATAAATAAATATAAAAATAAAAAGCTATCATTTTGCCATGTGAACCAAGACATAAAGAGCTCAATAAGTAAACTGAATGAATGTCAGTTTGCTAAATGAAAGACGCCATGACGTGTGAAGAGGAAAACAGCCAAAGAAGGACAATGGATGAATAAAAAAATGTGAAAGATTCTTATCCTCATAAACAATGAACTAATAGTGCATCAAAACATATGCTATTATTTTCCTCTACATGATCAAGGACATTAAAAATAAAAAACCCCAAAATATTAGGGAAGTTGTGGGGAGTGGACTGCTTGCTTGCATTGTTGGACGGACAGTTTTCCTGGAGAGCAATTTGGCAAAAACCTTTAAATGAAGATTCTCATATTTTTTGCCTGCCTTTGGCATAGCAGTGCCATTTTTTAAAATATGCACATGTATGCATATATACATATTTTAAAAATCGTTTACTTGTGAGGGAGAAAGGGAGAGAGCAAGAGCACTTCTATCTGATGATTCATCTGCCAAATGCTTTTAAGGATCAGAGATGGACCAAGTTGAAGCCTGGAGCTGAGAGCTTAATCCAGGTCCCCCATTTGGGTGGCAGGAACCCAACTACTTGAACTCATCACTCTGCCTCCCAGGATCTGCACTAGCAGGAAGCTGGAGTCAGGAGCCAGAGCTGAATTGGGAACTCGGGTACCCCAGTATGTGATGGGGACATCTTATTCACCAGGCTTACCCCTGGAATGAATTTTAACCAGGTGACTTCTGAGCTTCTCAGAACCGTTGCCACACTGCTATGATAGCCGGATTGCCTGTGAGGCAGGCAGGAACTCCATGAGTTATTTGTCTCATGAAGAATTAGTACCATTCCTTGGAACACATGTTTTGGTTTTGAGAACACACTTAGAGACAAGGGAGATTCTTTAAGTTGATAATTATTTACATTTTCAAAGTGATCTCATGGCTGGTTTTTGTCTTCAAGAGGAGCAGTTGCCATGGCAGGGAGCGTAATTTCAGCATTTTAGCAGCATTGATAGCAGAGTAAGGTCTGGCCCTGGAGCACGATGGACTACAGGGCAATTATTGTGCAAAAAGCACTGAGCCTCGCAGCCTGAAGCTCCTCATCTACACAGCGATCATGTTCTACAGGAAGCCCCTAAACTCGTACACTGGCATTCTGTGAAGTAAGAGTTAAATAAGGTCCACTCTGTTCTTCATCTTACTTTCATGGGTCTTCTGAGTGGCCTTCCCCTCTGTAGGCTTTCTGCTTTCTGCTGATGCCTAGCCTTTGCAGGGCGGGGCTTCTACTCTTTGATTTTAGCAGCCACCATCTCTTGAGTACCTTTGTGTGCCTGACATGACTCTAAGAAATCGCAATGTAGAGATGCTCAGGACACAGCGCTTGCCCTCAGGGAGCTTGCAGCTAAGGTGGGGCAACAGTTAAAGAAATGAAAAGGCCAGATACGCATAGTGATAGAAAATTCGATGTAAGTGTATGCTGAGTGCCCTTGTTGCATAGGACAGACAGGGCACTGTTCAGGAATTGTCCTTTGAGAGAACTTACCCTAAATAGACCCAGGGAAGGAGGCTGCGTTGGTCATCATGCTGGCAGAACAAGTTGATGTTGGAAGGAAAGTCCAGGTGTAAGAAGCAACTTGAGGACCAGGGGGCAGGCAGGTGGAAGCATGGGCTCCCTAGGGAACAAATAGGTTAGCAAGGTACAAGCAGAAAACTGAGCTGAATGGGGCGTGGCAATATGGACAGTGTTCGTATATAGAAGAGCTTTATGTATCATATCATGCCAGGGCTTTATTACACCCTTGAGGAGGGGAGTCATCAAGTTATTATAGGATTGTAGGCAAAGGAATATGTCCCATGATCAGATTAGCATCTTAAAAAATAGTTATTGCAGTTGTGTGGAATTTAGGCTAGAGGAAATAAAACTGTAAGATAATTTATTATAGGAATCTCTTTCTGTAGTTTACGCCTCCTCCTGCTCCTCCTACTGCTACTATTACTACTACTACTTCTACTACTACTAGCTAATATATATTGAGGACTTAATATACCAGGCACTGAGTTAAGCTTTTTTATGTGCCCTGATTTAAATAACTCTCTCTACAACCTTATAGCAGATAGTATTTTGTGGAGGGGAGATTTTACTCTTTGGGAAATTGAGGTTTAGGATGATTAGGAATTTGCCCAAAAACCACACAGATGGTATGTAATGGAACCAAGATTGTAACAAAAGCTGATTGATTGCAAATAATCATGTTAATTGTTATGCTGTGCTGCCTCCAAAAATGTTTTTCATAATGATGGCTGACATTTGGATGGTTGATGTGTACCAATTATTTTGCTGAACCATTTACGGAGATTAGATTTTATCTAATCCAAACAATAGATGGTGCCTGCCTAACCCAGCACTGTGGCAGTGAGCAGGGAAGGAATGGCTGCATTGGAGAATCAGCCAGCTTTGGTGTTTCTCGATGGTAAATTCAGCTTTGGAGGATAAATCTAGGATGAATTCTGGTCTCCTGACTGGGTCAGTGGTATAGCATTCATGAGGACTGGGAGATGCAGTAGGAACAGGTTTGGACGGGAGCATTATGGGCTGGTTTTAGACATTTAAAAGTTGTTTCCTTTTGTGTTAAATAGAGTTCCTAGTCTATTGGTCTGCTAGGGCTGTCATAACAAGGAACATAGACTAGGCTACTTAAACAGTAGTAATTTATTGTCCTCACATTTCTAGAGGCTGTAAGTCCAACAGCAGGATACCAACAGGGTTCCTTCATTCTTATGATTTATGTTTATTTATTACATTTTTATTAACATGCAATGCTCATGCGTTTGTATGGGATTCAGTACAGGATTTCTTTTTTTTTTTTTAATTTTTAATTTTTTTATTTTTTTATTTTTTTTTTATTTTTTGACAGGCAGAGTGGACAGTGAGAGAGAGAGACAGAGAGAGGAAGGTCTTCCTTTTGCCGTTGGTTCACCCTCCAATGGCCGCCGCGGCCGGCGCGCTGCGGCCGGCGCACCGCGCTGATCCGATGGCAGGAGCCAGGAGCCAGGTGCTTTTCCTGGTCTCCCATGGGGTGCAGGGCCCAAGCACTTGGGCCATCCTCCACTGCACTCCCTGGCCATAGCAGAGAGCTGGCCTGGAAGAGGGGCAACCGGGACAGAATCCGGCGCCCTGACCGGGACTAGAACCCGGTGTGCCGGCGCCGCAAGGTGGAGGATTAGCCTATTAAGCCACGGCGCCGGCCAGTACAGGATTTCAACACATGATCCACAATGTGCCCTGATCAAAGCAGGTAATTAGCATTTCTGTGTCCTTCTCCTTTCTTTATGTTTGGAGCCTACCAGCTCCTCTCTTCTTGTCCTTCCCCCAGTATACAAATGCTAATTCTTGCAAACTGTAGTCACTTCACTATGCTATGGAGCACTAGAGCTTATTTCTGCCCATGTTTTGGTACCTGTTACCTAGCCTTCCTCTATCCTGCTCTCCACCATTACCAGTGGTCATCACTGTTCTAGACAAGTGAAGTTTGAGGAATTGGTAGGGCATCCAGTGGAGGTGTCCAATAGGGATTTGGAATTAGTAGTCATTAGCCTGTGGGTGACAGCAGAGGCCAGACACATGGCTGGTGAACACACAAGCTCTGTCTCTAAAGGGAGTTTGGCTCAGGTAGCATGAGGAATATCTGTTATGTGCATATGACTTGTTCCCCAAGGATGTGGCTGAAGGGCAAGGCTGACTGTTCTTGAACCACCTGTTTGTTTTCCCACTCTTGCTCTGCTCCTTCTGACTCCTCTCCCTTCCCCCTCCCCCTCTCCCTCTCCCCCCTTCCCCCTCCCCCTCTCCCCTCTCCCCCCTTCCCCCTCCCCTCTCTCTCTCCCCCTCCCCCTCCCTCTCCCTCTCCCTCCTGCGATCCTCTGAGGCAGTTGCCGTCTTCTTACAGAGTTCTCGTCTGAACAGTGATGCAAAGCTGCTAGATACTTGGCAATAATGTAGACATTCTTTTCACTGTTTGTTGCTGCTGCTGGTTATTGTCATAATTTATTGGAAGTCATGTTATTTTTAACTAAAACGTACACCCTCAGGCTGTGCAAGCTCATGTTGTAGCAGTGCGAGCTATGCAGTATGTCTCAGAGGGTGAAAATAGATGCTCACAAATTGGGCTGCAAGTGGAAATAGAGAAAGTTGCATAAAATATCTTGGAGAAGGCCCAAAATTTTGAAGAGAGGAAAGTGGTTCCTGTCCAAAAGTGATAGTAATTCTTGTACATGTGATGCAGGGCAGTTGTCTCACAGTTTTGGAAATCACTGGGCTGTTAAGAAAATGTTGAGTATTAGATATTATTGTGTCAGAGGTCATTTAGCATCTGTACTGCTTTAATGTTGCCAAATTACTTTGAAGAAAATTTGGGTTTTAGATTTTGGGTTTTTGGGTTTTTTTTTTTTTTTTCCTAAGAACTTTCTGTCAGCAGAGCAAAGTCTGTCTTAGTCTGTTTTGTGCTTCTGTAACAAAATATCTGAGACTGGGTAATTTATAAAGAACAAAAATTTGTCTGTTGCATCTGGAGTCTGGGGAATCCAAGACCTGAGGGACCACACCTGGTGAGTGCCATCTTGCTGCATCATGACATGGGTGAGAAAGCGAGAGAGAAAAGGAAGACAAACTCACTCTCTGTAGGGACCCCACTGACGTGATACCTAACACTCTCGTGAGATGATGATAGCATCCTACAACCTTCCCAAGGTCCCGCCTCAGAAACTGACCCTGCACCAGGTTTTTCTGATTTCTCCTGAGAGAACTCTGATTTTGTGTCCTCTCCCTATCTCAGCCTGGTTTCATACCTCTTAGGGACAAAGGGCATGAAACCAACTGGGCCAGCGGATGGGGAGCCTTTAGTGCCTCCTCTGAGTCACCAGCCATTCTTTGCCCTAGCTGGTGAACTGTCAGCATGGCAACCCCACACTCGCACTGCTGGTTTTCAAGGGTGGGGGTAGAGGGTATGGTAGATGTATGGTGGTGCCATACATCATCATGCGCCACTCAGAAATGTTAGGTCATTCTTACTACTACTAATATTTTTGCAGTGTATCAAATGTAAATCTAACAAGACCTCAGTCCTCTGGGCTTAAGAATCCATAGCTTTCTTGGAGCTTTAATTTAAAACTCCATTCATAGCTTTTAATAATATTGGGAAAAGAAAAACCTTCCTTCCTTCCTTAAAAATTTATAAAGTCAGGCCACTTAATCAATTTAACCACTTTCACCATTTTTACCATTTTAAGCCACTTAATCACCCTAATTTTTATGCCTTGAGATCCTATTGATTTTGCTTCTACTGACTGCTAACACTGCTTGACTTCTCATATTTACAGTTGTTAAAGATTGATTTCACTTTTAGGACTCTGAAGTAGAATAGACCAGTGCTCTTCTTAGTGTCCTGAACAGTTATGGTTTGATGCTCCTTAGCAAGGGCTGGCACACTTAATGGGACACATTATAGTTGTTGGAGTTTTCAGCTCCAAGACCCAATATCTATCATCATCATTTAAGTAATAGAAAATATACAATGTGATAAGTTTTTTTTTTTTTATTTTAAGATTTATTTTATTTATTTGAAAGGCAGAGTTACAGAGAGAGGTAGAGACACACAGAGAGAGGGCTTCCATATACTGGTTCACTCCCCAAATGGCCACAACGGCCAGACCTGAGCTGATATGAAGCCAGGATCTGGGAGCATCTTCCAGGTCTCCCACATGGGTTTGGGGGTCCAAGGACTTAGATCATCTTTTGCTGCTTTCCCAGGCCATAGCACAGAGTTGGATTTGAAGGGGAACATCTGGGACTCAACCTGGTACCCATATGGGATGCCAACGCTGTAGGCTGGAGCTTTAACTCACTGTGCCACAGCGTGGATCCCAATGTGGTAAGTCTTGTAGACCCTCAAGGAAAGATGTGATTACACATACAAGCAGCAGTTGTGCCTTTACAGTTTTTTCTTACATGTTTAACTAGTACTCAAAATTTTTTCTCACATAGAAAAGTAGGAGAATAGATAAGAGAACCTTCACTCAATTCTTTTTCTCATTTTTTGAAAAATTGACATGTAAGGGCCAGCATTGTGGTGCAGCGGGTTAAGCCACCATTCGTGACACTGGCATCCATATCAGAGTGCCAGTTCAAGTTTTGGATGCTCTGTTTATGATCCACCCTCCTGCTAATGCACTGAGGAAACAGTAATGATGATTCAAGTACTTGGGCCCCAGTCACCCACATGGGAAACCTGGGTACAGTTATTGACTCCTGTTTTCCACCTGGCCCAAACCCAGCTATTGCAGACATTTGGGGAATGAACCAGTGAGTGGAAGATTCTCTCTCTCTCTCTTTTTCTCTCTCTCTCTCTTTTTCTGTCCCTGCCTCACTTTCTGTCATGCTGTCTTTCAAATAAATAAGCACTTTTTGAAATAAAAAAAAATTAATACATAAAAGTTGGACATATTTATGTGGTACAATATGATGTTTCTGTACATGTATCCATTGTACAATATTCCAATCAACTCCACATCTGTATCCGTGTAACAGAAGTTGTTTTTCTCCAATGTTAGGCATGCAAGAGGCCTCCATGAAGCTCACTGAGTCACTGCATGAAGTCTATGAGCCGGACTGGTATGGACGGGAAGATGTGAAAATGGTTGGCGAGGTGAGGGCCAGGACGGTCTCACACAGGAGGTCTGGGGTGGCTTCTGCAGGGCTCCCAGAAAATCCTGCTCATTCTGCTTCTCCCCTGACCATCCCCCTCACCTTACCACTTAATTGCCTTGATCAGGATGGAGGCCATGCACTCAGAAGTCATCATGCACTTCTGCTCCCTGGATCAATCCAAACTCACAGCCAAAGGTGACAATAACTATGAAACCATGTAGGTAGAAAGCTGTGGATACAAGATTATGTTTTCTTCCAAACAACAATAGTATTTTGCTGATGGGCCTTAACAGCCCAGCTCTAACAGACCTGAGTCATGCTGTGCCTTTGTGCACTAACTGCACCAAGATGCCCCTCATCCTCCTCTCCACAGTCGCTCCCCGATTACAGGGTGGAACTTGGAAAAGCATTCGTTCCCCTGCACTGCCAGGTACTGCATTCACTGATGTGAGGGTCTCAGGGCACACACAGTTGGCCTGCTCCAAGGAACTTATTTCAGGAAATCTGTGGCCCTACAGATGTTATTATGCCTGAAATCTGATTTCTGTCCCAGGGTCTCTGGCTGGCGGGAGGTAAGTGGATGTTACTGCTTGATATATAAAGCTGAATGGGGCAGAGACAAGAGTAACACTGTGTGGCAATGGGCTGTTTCTTTAATAATCTTGGGCTTTAATTTCCTCATCTTCAAAATGAGAAAAATAATAGTACATATATATTATGGACACATTTAAAACCTTTGTGTTTGTGTCATCTAGTAAGGGCTCAGTGCATGTTATGATTACTGATAGCAGAAAGCGATCAGCTATGGATTCTGTCACCTCCGAAGTCTGCTCTAATGAAGAGCAGTTTGTCATGTCACCCACCTAGGAGAATTCCTGTCGTTCATCCCGGCACTTAAGATCTACACTACATGTGACATCCAGAGCTCAGGGGAAACTCTGATGCGATGGGCTGAATGTCTCTGCAGCCTTGGGAAGGATGGGTTAACAGAAGAATTCCAGGTAGCTCCATGACAATTGTGACGCCATGACATTGATTATCATAATCTCATTATGACTGAGATAGAACAGAGCTTTATTTATGAGGAAGGCTTTTACTGACTGTGTTACATCTTTCAAAACTTTCAGAGTCTGGGTTTGACAAAACTAGCTAGCTAGCGCCGCGGCTTACTAGGCTAATCCTCCTCATGCGGCACCAGCACACCGGGTTCTAGTCCTGGTTGGGGCATCGGATTCTGTCCCGGTTGCTCCTCTTCCAGTCCAGCACTCTGCTGTGGCCCAGGAAGGCAGAGGAGGATGGCCCAGGTCCTTGGGCCCTGCACCTACATGGGAGACCAGGAGGAGGCACCTGGCTCCTGGCTTTGGATTGGCGCGGCGCGCCGGCCATAGTGGCCATTTGGGGGGTGAACCAACGAAAGGAAGACCTCTCTCACTCTCACTCTCACTCTCACTCTCACTCTCACTGTCTAACTCTGCCTGTCAAAAAAAAAAAAATAGCTGCTACATTATCATTTTCAAATACAATTTTTAACTGTTTCTGTCATCTTAGATTTCTTCTATATAAAGACACGATGTTTAAACATCATGGTATAAAATATTCCCTTTGTAAACTTCTGGTTAATAGTATATGCTTTTTTATAAACAAGGAAGAAACTCATCTTTCACATAAAGGAATTTGGAGGTTGGCAGCCTGGGTATAGCACAGTAGGCCCACAAGTATAAGGGGCCCATTTTCTATCCTTAGGCTGCCTCTCTTGGGTTCAAGATGACTCTGAGCCCTGGCCACACAGCTCCCATTTCTGCATTCCAGTCAACAATAAGAAGGAAGTTGTTCTGGAAGGAGGGCTCACTTCCTACTTTTCATGACACTTCCTGCAGGTACATCCCATTGGCCAGAATTAGTCATGTGGCTACACCTACCTGCAATGGCATATGGGAAATGGGGTCTTTATCATAGGTGACTGTGTGCCCAGCTGAAGTTAAAGGTTCAGTTAATAAGGACAAAAGGTAGAAACTGGAGAATAATTTAGCAGACTGTCAGGAAACCCAAAATGTAGATGTGAAAGAAGTGTAAAGATACACCCTTGAGCACCTCCTCTGTGGTTGTGAGTCTGTGGAACACTTTACCTTAGCAACACATTTAATTGGGGAAATTGAACTTGGGGGAGGTTTGGTTTCCCAAAATCACACAGCTGGAATATGAATCATGCACTGGGATAGCAGACAAAGCTCATGGGCTTTGAATTCAAGGAGACAGATGTGGGCTGAAAACTAGGTCCGTCATTTATCAACTGGATGGCCTTGGCCACATTATGTGACATCTCTGGGCTTCAATCTCTTCTTCTGTATAATGGCAATAACAAGTCTTTCTTCATAAAACTATTGTGAGAACCAAAGGACTATAGATACATATGCATACACACACATTAACCCAGTGCCTTGAAATAGAGATATAATAATAACAGTAAGAAGTAATGTTTATTGTGTATTTATAATAGTCAATACTCTGTAAGTGGTTAGGCTCTATCCAATACAACTGTAAATTTTCTTTCTTTGTGAAGGCCTCGGCCATGGTTCATTTCTGGATAGTCTAGGATGGCTTCCAATTTCACAGATTGCTTCAGAAGCAAATTGTCTGCATGGAATTCTCAGTCTCCTAGCACCAGAGCCCATTGAAGGAATAGAAGGACTTTGGGAAATTCAGTATTAGAAACTCATTTTTTTTTTTAACAAACTGAGCTTTTACATAGTCTATATTGTTAATTAGAACTTGTGGCCAAATTGCCTTAAAATGTTACTGTATTGTTGTATAAACCATTTGTGTTCTAGAGTCTAATATCTTGGAAAGTATTACTTATCTAATTTTGTAGACCAGATTTTTTCCAAGTCTTGTGAAAGGTATCCAATTAAAATAATCTACAATGGTCCTGTTATTTCTCTTGTTCTTTTAGAAATGTGATGTTCTGTGGGAAGACTTCCATCAAAAACTAGTGGATGGATCCTTGCTGACACTAGATACCTACCTGGGCCAGTTCCCAGACATAAAGGTATTTTCCTCTGTGTCTATAAAGGGAAGAATTGAATGGTCTCATGTAGTTATTGTAACATGGGGATGATAAGAATTCAAAGTCCTCAAACTAGCATCAAAGGTAAGTGGTAGTCTTTCATTTATTTTAGCATGAGATTCTTAATTTGTTCCTATCAGTTTGAAATGAAATGTAGTTATAGAAATCACTTTTGGGCCGGCGCCGCGGCTCACTAGGCTAATCCTCCACCTAGCGGCGCTGGCACACCGGGTTCTAGTCCCGGTCGGGGCGCCGGATTCTGTCCCGGTTGCCCCTCTTCCAGGCCAGCTCTCTGCTGTGACCAGGGAGTGCAGTGGAGGATGGCCCAAGTGCTTGGGCCCTGCACCCCATGGGAGACCAGGAAAAGCACCTGGCTCCTGGCTCCTGCCATCGGATCAGCGCGGTGCGCCGGCCGCAGCGCGCTGGCCGCAGTGGCCATTGGAGGGTGAACCAACGGCAAAGGAAGACCTTTCTGTCTGTCTCTCTCTCTCACTGTCCACTCTGCCTGTCAAAAACAAAAACAAAAACAAAACAAAAAAAAAAAAAAAAGAAATTACTTTTCCCCTTTAGTGAACTGCTCCATCTTTTATTTCTCTAGAGAAGTCTTTTTAAGACTATGGATAGGAAATCATAAATTAGAGGGACCAAAAAATTCCAACCTTATTTTTATCCAAACATTTTATTTCACAGAACTTAACACAGATTTCATTAGAATAAACAGTGATCACAGAAACTTCGTTGTATACTAAGAGCAATCGCAGATCATGCCTTATTTACTCTTTATTTTGCATGTGTTCATTGTGCACCTGGGTATTTTTTTCTCTTTGAAAGTTTCAAGCTCAAACTGAAATATTAATATACATACATTTCAAATGCATTTGCCTCTAGACCTAAACTTTGGTTTTATTTGCCACTTGGGTCCATTGCAAGGCTAAATTCATAAATGAAGTGTTGAATGATGTAGGTTTGAAATTGGCTCTGGAGGTAAAGATGGCTTTTAAACCATCTGGATTCTGGTAGCAAATTGATAGCATTACACATTTGCCTTCCCTGTACCCTGCCACTTATGTGCACCATTGTATTCCCTACTCAACTTGGAGGGCCAGCCAAGACTGCCTTGTGCTATTCTTTCTCTAGAGTGAGAATGCCAAGAATTAGCATCAGTGGACATCTGAAATTCCTCCTGTTGCATAATTCCACTTGTACCTGGCCTTCATTTTAACCATGGCAGAACACCAGAAATTATCTGTAGTAATGTCTTCTGGCTTTGCAACATAGTAAAATTTCTTAACAAACCATCACTCATAATGATAATGTAAATTTCCTTGATCCATGCAGAATTCCCAAAGACAGTTGGTAAACATACAAAGAGTATCTGGGGGCACCAGACAAGAATCTAGATGGATCAGAATAAATATAATGGCTCTGTAGGCAAAATGCCACAGGAAGCAAATCCAAATGATGGATTTCTCAATGATGTTATTGTAATTGTCAACAAAGTGCTTTACTGAATCATTGGGTAAATACAGCTTAATTAAAAGATATAAATCAGTTATTTTTAATTCTCTGAGAAATTAAATTGTTTTTCCTTTTAATTCTATAAGGCCTCTAGACAAGCCCGTCAGGAGCATGATTGGGGGCATGTTTAGATAATCTTGATAAACTCAAATTTTGCCTTGGAATTTGTAGCATTTGTTGAACAACCTCAGAATAATTATCATATTTCAGAGTACTGTTTATTTCATGGTAATTTATTTTTTTTTAAAATATCTTCTTCTGTTTCTTTTTTTTTTTTTAATTTTTTGACAAGCAGAGTGGACAGTGAGAGAGAGAGACAGAGAGAAAGGTCTTCCTTTGCCGTTGGTTCACCCTCCAATGGCTACCACGGCCGGCGCGCTGCGGCCGGCACACTGCACTGATCTGATGGCAGGAGCCAGGTGCTTCTCCTGGTCTCCCATGGGGTGCAGGGCCCAAGGACTTGGGCCATCCTCCACTGAACTCCCTGGCCACAGCAGAGAGCTGGCCTGGAAGAGGGGCAACCGGGACAGAATCCGGCGCCCCGACCGGGACTAGAACCCTGTGTGCCGGCGCCGCAAGGCAGAGGATTAGCCTAGTGAGCCATGGCGCCGGCCTCTGTTTCATTGCATTTTAGTAAAAACACCTAACATGACATGTACCCTATTAGTGGAGTTTAAGTTTACAATACACTATTGTTATCTACTGGTGCTATGTGATACAGCAGCTGTCTAGAATTTACTCATCTTACACGACTGATTGTTTTCCCCATTGATTAGCAGCTCTTCATTTTCAGCTACCCACAGCCCTGCACCCATTTTGTGTATCCTTTGATCTAATAATTTGACGATGTTTGTGTGTTTTCTTTGGAAAAATGTTTGTTAATGCCCATTGTCCCCATTTTTAAATTGGATATCAACATTTTGCTATTGAGCTCTAGGAGTTTTTATATATTTTAAAAATTAATCCCTTATCTGATATGTGGTCTTTGAGCCTTCTCCCTCTTTCTGTAGGTTGCATTTTACTGTTTATCGTTTCCTTTGCCGTACAGAAGCTTTTTACTTTGATGTAGTCCCACTTGTCTGTTTTTGCATTTGTTGCCTATACTTGTGGTGTCAAATCCAAGAGCCCATTGCTATTACCAATGACTGTTCTAAAAATTTTTTATTCAGTTTGGAGATTCCTCAGAAACCTGAATATGCTCACTCAGACTTACCACTAATGGTAGAGCTAGAAATGTTCCAGGGGATTTCAATTTAATCCCATCAAAGAGGCATGTACCAATGCCATCTTACTAATCAAAGTGATCAGGGAGGAGAGAACTTCCACTTTGACTATGACCTTGTCTAAATAAGATAGGAGTTGGCGAATTCAAGAGGCTTCCATAGCCTTGGCAACTCATGACAAGAGCCTCGGGTGATTACTGAAGCCATAAATAAGAGTGTCAGTTGTTAAATCAACAACAGGAGTCACTGTGCACTTACTCCTCATGTAGGATCTCTGTCCTTAATGTGTTGTACTATGTGAATTAATGGTATACCTAGTCCTCAAACAGTATTTTACACTTTGTGTTTCTGTGTGGGTGCAAACTGTTGAAATCTTTACTTAATGATTTTAATGTGTCTCAGTTTAGATTTCATTGGGTTCATTTTATTTGAGGTTCTTTGGGCTTCCTGGATCTTGGGGTCCATTTTCCTTCCCTTATTTGACCACTTGTCGGCTGTTATTTCTTTGAATAAGTTTTATGATCACTTCTCTCTTCTACTGAGATTCTCATAAAGCATAAATTGGTCCACTTGACGGTGTTCTATGTATTTTTTAAGATTTCATCATTTTTTTTTATTTTTGATTCTGTGGCCAAATGCTTTCCCATGATCTAGTTTTGAGTTTACTGAGCCTCTCTTATGCTTGATCTAATCTTTTCTTAAACCTTTCTAGTCAATTTTTCACTTCAGTTATTATATTCTTCTGCTCTGTAATTACCATTTGATGTTTTTAAAATTTCATATTGAAATTCTCACTTTGTTCATATTTGTTTTCCTGACCTCAGTGAGTATTTTTATGATTGTTACTCTGACTTATCTGTCATGAAAATCTTATGTGTCCAGTTTGCTAGGGTCAGTTTCTGCAGATTTTTATCTTGTTCCTTTGTTCAGAACTTATCTCACTGTTTTTTTCATTTTACTTAATTCTGTGTGTTGTCATCCATGTATTAGACAAAAGTCACCTCATTTAGCATTCACACACTGGCCCCATGCAGGAGAAGACCCTTACCAATTGTCCTTCATGGGGATTTTGGAAGCCCATTAAACTTTTGCAGTATTCTGACCACTCTCTTTGTTCTTGGCAACTCTTCAGCATCTAGAAAATATGGTCATGTCAGATCTGTAAGACAAGTGCAACTAAACTCATTTTTCATAGGCAGTCTGCCCAAAAGTTGGATCCTTGGACAATTGCCCAACACAAGGGAGAAGCTGGGAGTTTTCACCTATTTGCTCTGAGCTGAGAGGTGAGGCTGTGGAGACTTTTCCAGTTGTGTGGTACATTAAATTGTTGTCTTTGTTCCCAAGTAGCTAGAATATGCTGGATTCAATTAGTGTTCCAAGACACGTGAGAGATGTAGGAAGCTAGTATTTTGGTCACACTCTCAAAGGTTGTGTTGTTGGATATACAGTCCAACTCTTTCCCTCCATAAAGGAAAGCTGCAAGCTGGGGTTTATTTGCCCATTCACTCCTCACTGAGCCAAGGGGCAGAATTATGAAAAGTGCCTACCACTGTTCCAACCACTGCCTTGTCCCATGTGGACCTCAGGAGACTATCATATGTCAGCTCTCATAAGCTCTCCAAGACAGGAGGGATAGAAACCAGACTCCCAAGAGGGAGCTGGAACAGTTGAACTGTTGGATGTGTGATTCAACTACTTGGCTCCTTTGGAAGAAGCTAGGGCTTCTTTGTATTTGTTTATTTCTTCCTGCTCATTCTGCCCTGAACCAAAGGAAGGAGCTGCACATGTGTCAAGTCACTATCCATTTTGGTAGACCCAGGAGGCTGGTAGATGCTGGCTGGCTGAGAGAAGTGAGCTAGAAAGCACTGTCTTGGGTAGGAGCTATACAAGTTGGGATATTACATGTGTACTCCAACTCCTGTTGTCTCCACTGAAAATCTGGGAGCTAAGAGTTCCCTGTTGATTGTGCTGGGTTGGAGGTTATGGCTAGAGGGCATTTCTGCTTTTCTTTCTGGTTTTGATATGGCTGGAGTCTCACCTAGGGTGAAGGAGTCTTTCCACTAACTGATGGGTTTCTCACAAAGGAAACTGATCCATGTGGTGCTTTTAAATGTGGTGTGTTCATGGGGGAAGGAGGACCTAGGACTTTGTGTTCCTCAATCTTGTTGACATCACTTCTGTTGCACAGTAATTCAGTCTCCATAAAGAGTAATAATAAATTAGAAGAGGGTAGGGAAAAACCATGCCTTCCTATTTGAAAATTCCCAAGCAGCTTGAAACTTGTCTAACTTATTCCTGATATAGATTCATGATATGATGTGGTGAAGCAAAGAAAGGCTGTAATTGAGTGAAGAAGAAGATGTTTGAAAGGCTGTTGATTTTCAGGAATGAAAACTTAGTGTATCAACAAAAGGTGAAAACCTAGTTGTTGTAATACTGTTCAGAGACAATTTATTTAGAAATTAGCCATACTCTCTAAGAGACATATGGTATCAAAAGACAAGCACACACAGAAATACCTATATGGAAACAGAGTTATTAAAATAACATTATGCTGGATTATGTTGACTAGTCTTTTCCATTTATTCTATGGTAGAAAGATAAAGAATTCAGTAGAAATTTTACTTAAGCCATTATCTTCCTGGGGTCCATGGTTGGGTTCACATACAGCAAATATCTCCCACTTATTGAACCACTTATAGATTTGTGAATAATATCATGTAGGATGTTGAGGCTTTAAGTGCATTATGGACAAAGGTTGAATCAATCCCTCCCTTTCTTTATCTTCCTCTCTCTGTGTCCAGCTCTGGCTCTGGCTCTAGCTCCCTCCTTCCTACCCTTCTGTCTCCACACTTAAGAAATTGGAGCAAACAGAGGCTATCAACTAAGATAGTGAATTGTGAAATCCATACAACACAACAAACAACTGAGGAAATAACAATGTTTAACTTGGAAATGAGATCATTTAGAATTATAGAGTGGGCAGATAGCTATATTTTATATTGAAAAACTATTGTGTGGGAATAAACTTAAGTTATCTATGTGCATTTATTCAGTGAATTGAAGTAAGTTAGAAGTACATATAAACTCCATCACTTTATAGAATTAGTTCTGAGTGATTAGGTAATGAATGGTTTATTGAGAGAAAAGAGCATTATGATTAAAAATACTGAGTAGAGAATTTTTAAAACATAGAGTACAATTGACTTACTTGACTGCCATTAGAAACAACAGGCCAAGTGCAGTTAGAACCTCAGGCAAATTTCCAAATATTTACTGCAACCCATAAGTGAGGTCTATGAAGAACCATTCATGAAGGGGTGATGTTTGCCTTTTTCCAGCTGTGATTGGCAGGTCACCGTATATTATGGTTCCTATTATGCAGCATTGACATCTAAACTCAATATTATAATAAGAGCCTGCTTGTCACCAACTAAGGCAGGCTTACAGCTGTGAGCAGTTAGTCTAAAATGTAGTTCAGATTCTATCTTGGAGAACGTGCTTGGACAACCAAGTATGTATTGACTACGATGTACCAGCATGAATTCCAAATCTGAGATATTGCTGAATTTTTAAGAAGGATAATAAATTTTTTACTTAAGTGCAGACATTCAGTACACACTGGGAAATCTCAGGAAATTTTAATTAAACTTATAATTTAATTAAATTTAGTGTTGGTGATTAAGAATTGTATCACCTTCTATTAAAAAAAGTTAATATGGTTGTTAACTCTACCCTTAAATAGGAGATTTTCCCCCAAGTCTCCAAATATCAGATAGGCAAGGAACACAAATTGATTTGTTTTTCCAACACAAAAATATGTGCATCAGAATGAGTGATAGCCTCTAAAATAGTCATAGTAAGCCTATCCTCTTTGATTGACTTGTCAGTTACACAAGAAAATGAGTCACATTATTCACTTCATGTTCTTGAACAAAAATAAGATTATCCAGTGCACTCTCTCATCTTCTTTCCATACTTAGAGGTAATTGAATTCTGGCTGGTTTAAAAAGTCAAATTCATCTTCAAAGAATCAAGATTTACTACTTGGCAGATATTGAAGACATGCCCAGGACGAAAGGCAAGTCCAGAAGGAAGGGCTTCAGGAGTTTGCATCCAGCCACACAGGGCTTCTTCCTGTCCTTGTCTTGGGCAAAGTCTCCATTGTTGCTGGGACCTGGAGCAGGAATTTCCTTCCCCTGCTCAAGAACCAACAAGTCAGCTCTTAGTTGGGAGGAGGTGTTGTGCCCCTCCCCCTGGTTGAGATTTTTGTCCTTCTGTCCTTCCATGGGCAGCAATTATCTTTTGCATATATCCTAGTGGCCAGAGGATTTTCTGTCCCTTCCCTGGAGCCAGATTGACTTTGCTTTTACCACTCTCCAAAAGCAGTAATCTTTGTGTGGCCTTTGTGAGCAAGAAGGGTTGGTGCTCAAGCAACTTAAAGCTTGTGCTTTGTGAGAGAAAATAGTTCAGGGAAATGAGCAGAGCCTTAGGACCATTTCCTGGCTGCCATCGATCATGCAATTCCCTCCTGCACTGCAGGGAAGGGTCTTGTCCCCAAACTTCCTCATAGTATCTAATGGAAGCCCGCAGGAGGGAGCCTACCCATGAGTGCCACCTCCCCTTCATTTGGGACACCAGCTCCTCCACAGTGACACATTAGCTCAGGTGTTTGTAATGAATAAAGGATGGACAAGCACACGTGGGAAAAGCTATGTCTTAGAAAGTAAATCTGTTTTACAGAGCTACTCTTAGTGTGTGAGTGGCATTAGAATTAAAAGAGCAAATACAAGCATGCTGCAAAAATTTGTGGAAACTTGAATTAAAAGGTAAGTTTATTTTGGTACAAATTATTTTGAAATTCATACATATGAGAGCTCTTCAAAAGGTTCATATATAAGCATATGAAAAAAACTATGGATTTCAAAAAAATTGCACCAGAATAAACATCTTTTAATTCAATGTCCGTGAACTTTTTGAAGTTACCTTGTATGGTTTAACACAACTGTCAAAGTGGAACACGTAAGAGTCTGATATCTATAAGTTGCTGATTTACCGAAATTCCAGCTCATTGCATCTCCCTTCAAGATCTTCTGCAGCCCTGGGAAAAGGAAGCATTTTGGCACTAGGCCATCAAGGGCTACCGATGACCATGTCTCTGTCTTAGTGCCTTTTGTTTTCCTGTTGGCAGAATCGCATCGCCAAGCGCAGCAGGAAGCTGGTAGACTACGACAGTGCCCGCCATCACCTGGAAGCCCTACAGAGCTCCAAACGGAAGGATGAGAGTAGGATCTCGAAGGTACAGACCCATCCCATGATGGACACCACTCTTCATATCTTATGACCTGTAGCAGCAGCTTTGCTTTTAAAACTAATGTGTCCACCTTAAAAGGAGATTGGAATCAGGACAGAATTTACATAAACATGGTGCTTGTGGGTTGCTTCTCATTGTTTTCATTAAAATAAGGTGTTTCATGTTATTGTAGAATTTACATGTGTGACACTGACCCACACGTTTTGATCAGCATAAACTTCAGGTACCTGTTCAACACTTGCTCTTCATTCTCTCTCCTTAATCCAATAGCCTATGAGCTACAGAAAGGTAAAACAAACTTCTAAGTTCATACCATGAGTAAGCTAGCATTCCATTGCCAGGCATGTGTTATAATACTTTTCCCACACTTTCTGATTCTTCAAGATGCAGCTTAAATATCACCTTCTCTTCTATGGAACCTTCTCTGTTTATGGTACCTTCTTCCTTATAGCATGCTCCATAAGAGATCATAAATCCCTCTTAAAAATACATCTTGCAGTATAATTATTTAGACTTCCAATGAGACTGGGAATTTCTTGGACAAGCTTCCATGTCCAGTATCCAGAGCAGAGCTGCCTATGTGGAAGGCAGTTAACCTATCTTTGTGAAATAAATGAATCCACCAGAAACTGCAGGAGTAGCCATTGTCAACAATCTAGTTTCCTGTTTTAGAGAGTCTTATTACTTAATTTCATTGAACAAAAAAGATAGTAGATTTTAAGCAAATATTTCTCCTTCCCAAAATGTTTTCATGATGCTGGATGACTATTCCTATGTTATATTCGATGATGCTGTTGTACATAGAACTGCCTTGTTTTTTAGTGTAAGCACACATTGTATATTGTTCTAGGCAGAAGAAGAATTTCAGAAAGCCCAGAAAGTGTTTGAAGAGTTTAATGTTGATCTGCAAGAAGAGTTACCATCATTATGGTCGAGGTAAAAATTTTTCTGTACATGTTGTACATGTCCTCTATAGGAATTGCAGAGTGGTGATTATGCCTTGTCTTGTCCCTATTGTCTTCCCTATTGTCCACACTGTCCAGTAGAAGTATTCATGTCTATACTTTCCAATATGGCAGCTACTTGCTGCATGTAGCTATTGGACACTTGAAATTTGGCCAGTGTGACTGAGGAACTGAATTTTTTTTTTATTTTTTTTATTTTGTTTTATGATTAATTAAGTTTTATTTTCCTTATTTGCTTAAGTTATTTCATAATTTATTTATTGTTATACAAATACTAAGACGAGCAGATGCAACTGTCACACTGAACATCATGATTTGGAGGCTACAGTCGACAACTTGATTGTGTTCTTATTGCTCTCCCTGCAGGCATGTTCTGGAAGCTGTGTTCTTCCCTAGCCTCTAGGTAAATCCCAGGGTGGGCCCCACTGCCTTTCAAGTCCCTCTGAGATAACCACTGAGTCTTTGGATCACCCTAGTCCTCCGGACATCCTCAATTCGATCCGAAGTTCAAGCTTCTGAGATGGAAGCTGTGCTGCGCGTGTTTCTTCTACCTCTTACCATAGTGCTGACCCTCCCAGAATCAAAGTGGGAAGGGGATAGGACTGAGGAGACAGAGGAGAGGCAAGGGGGCTGGAAACAGCGCAGTTGATTGAAGCACGCATGACCTCACTCACGGCTCAGAGAAGTTTTCAGGGGACTTTGTCTTGGAGAACTTTGTGGAGTCTCCGCCAGGGCTCCTAACACACAAGAGGCACTCTCCCTTCCAATTTCCTGACTGGGGGATGTATTTGTGGGCTCAACATCAGAACTTCCCTTCGGGGTCTCAGGATCTCACTGTCCGCTCCAGCATCCTCCTCCTCCTGCCTTTTTGTGTTGCCACGTAGCCCTTGTGGTGTTCACCTGGCCCTCGAGGAGAAACGGCTTCCTTGGATCTGCCGCTGGTGGGATGAAGTTCCTTTCCAGTCACTGCTGTGTATGAGGCTGAGGCAGACTTCTTATTCCTTAGCTGCCTCAGGCATGAGTAGGAACTGAATTTTGAATAGAATTCATTTTGTTATTTAATTGATTTAAATTTCAGAAACCGTATTTAGCTAACTGTTGGCATATTAGATAGCACAGTTTTAGACATTGACATATTTCTTAAATGGAGACCCGAATTTCATCTGGAGGCATTAGGAAGATTGTTCTTAATCTTGAAATCTATACCCTTTCAGCTCTTTGTGGAATTTTTTTTTATTCCAGGAGTTCATATGGTTTTCTAGCTTTGAAGAGAACCCTCTACTTTACTCCATGACCTGTTACAGTGAACTCCACCTATCCAGGCACTAAATATTCCTATTTATAGGTACTCTGCATTTCTCATGGCCTGAAGTGCATCTTCTGTAATATGTCCTAAAAACCAAGCCTTTTTTAGGTGAAGCTGGGACTTATGTTCTTTATTTTCCATCCTCAACCCCATGCTACCACCCAAATAAATAGCATCATGTGCCCCTTACCATATTGCTGTAAGTCCAGTCCTCTAGCTCTAACTTCAAACCAGTTGGAACTTAACTATATGAATTCTAGTGGTTCTAACTTATCTTCCAAAATTTTAAGCATTTGAAAGTCTGAATTAGAGTTTATCCATTTCCATGTTCACCCCTAGTGCTCTCAACTCTTTGCCAATAAAGGCATTCAGCATTTGTTTTTGAATTGCTGAAACATCTGATGTGCACTTCGGTGAGTTCATTGTAAAACCACCCATTAGAACACATCTTCAATGTTCAGCCATTACTCCAGATTCAATATGTGAGAAATTATTTGAATTTACTCATTCTTTCTGGTACTGGATCTCTGGTGGAGAGGACATTACTTGGTTCTTGAACTTGGCCAAGAAAGAATTCAAAGCCAGTTCCCGGCAAGCAAGAAGCAAAGTTTTATTAAGCAAAGTGAAAATACATTGGGGAACTAAGAGGGCAGGCTTAAGGAGAGGCTGCCTCCATCAGCTCCTGGGATTGTCTTCTATTGCCTGTATCTTAACTGAGAGGTGAAATGTTCCTCCCATGGGGCTGGAGTTTTGTAGACTAGGGAGAGGTTTTCTTGGAAAGAATGGGAAGCTGTTTCAGTTTCTGTATGGTAGGATCCAATTTGTCATGGTGATTTTGAAGGCCGAGTAGCTTGGAAACCACAATACTGATTATATTATAATCACCCTGGGGACTTCTAAAGAGCAGGCAGCTGGTGTATCTTTGCCTGGATCCAGGCCAGGGAATTCTGTTTTTGTTCCTCCTTTAGGCAGGAAAGATCTTGCCAGATATCTTGTCTCTCTGGCTGCTGATTGGCAGTGGGTTTAACCGTGTTTAATCACTGTAGCACAGGTGTCCTAGCCTGCTCCCCTCCTCCCCACCCCCTTCCCAGCTCCCTCTAACGGCAATCCAGCCACCTGCTCTACCATTTCAACAACTGATTTTCTCCCCTTTGGTACTATTTTTTCTGGACTCCTAAGCCTCAAAGCTTTGGTTTTGTACAAGAGCCCACAAATCATCAGTGGAAACCCACCATTGTTCTTCAGTGCAGCCTCCTAGATGAGTTGCCACTTCACTTTCTGATCTCACTGCCACGAATCTAACCCACATCATCCTTTTGTGGATTATGAGAGTCTTGCCCTAGCGTTTTCTTGACCTCTTCTTTCAGAAGTCCCAGCTTGACATGTCTGTGATCCACTTAGGACTTTACTGTATGTACCTGAGAAGACACATCCTTTCCCCCCATAAAGACATTTTTAAAAATATTAGGAATAACTTTAAATGTTTTAACTTATTTATTTGAGAGATGAAGAGAGACACACACAGAGAGAATGACAGTGAGAGACAGAGAGACACACACCTACACAGAGGCAGACAGACAAAAGAGAGCTTCCACTGTCTGGTTCATTCCCTAACTGTCTGCAATGCCCAGTAATGGGCCAGGCCAAAGTTAGAAGCTGGGAACTTAAGCCAGGTCTTCAATATGAGTGTCAGGGGCCTGATTATTTGAGCCATTATTGGACCTACATTAGTCAGGGGTGTGGTTGTCTTAACCAACATCTTAACTGCTGTGCTAAATGCCCATCCCTTGTCCTCCAATGAGGATTTTGAACAGCTGGAATATATAACTTTCAGGGTATATATGATTCAAATAGTTATTAAGCTATTCATGCCTATTTAAAATTCACAGATTTTGTGAAATGGTATAGTTTTCTGGAAATATCCATATTTTTTGCTTGTATATGTATAACTTTGGCAGCTGTGTCTGTGTATACTGAAGACATACATCTGGTTCATCAGTCACTCTGCAGAGCTTATTATCACCCTCCATAAATGCTCCATCCTGAACCAGGTTGCCATTTGCCTACAGTAAGGCAGTTATTCTTTTCATTCTCCCTGTAAAATAGTCTGATCTCCAGTGTAATTATTTCATTGCTTCTTAAAACTGATCTTCAAAATGGCTTGGGTATCACAATGTTCAGTACTTCTAATTATGAGATAATATCCCTGGGATATTGGAAATCACCAATCATGAAATAATACCCTTGGGGAGGGGCTGGCGCCATGGTGCACTAGGTTAATCCTCTGCCTGTGGTGCCGGCATCCCATATGGGTGCTGGTTCTAGTCCCGGCTGCTCCTCTTCTGATCCAGCTCTCTACTGTGGCCTGGGAAAGCAGTAGAAGATGGCCCAAGTGCTTGGGCCCCTGCACCCACGTAGGAGACCTGGAAGAAGCTCCTGGCTCCTGGCTTTGGATCAGCACAGCTCCAGCTGTTGACACCATTTGGGGAGTAAACCAGTAGAAGGAAGACCTTTCTCTCTGTCTCTCCCTCTCACTGTCTATAACTCCACCTCAAATAAATAAAATCTTAAAAAAAATACCCTAGGGTTAATGTATTGGGATTATGATTAGTTTGTTTTCTAGTGATCCCTGCAAGCATCCAAAGTTAGCTTTAACAGATGATATTCCAAGCTTATGTGCTCTCCTCAAATAATATTTATTGAAATTAAAGTAGTTGTCAGAATGCCTTGTCACATGAAAGACTTTGTAGGAATTTAAAAACAAAAGGTGTATCTGAGAGATAATTTTGGAAAGAAACCTGTTTTCTGGTCAAATATGTTAGAAATGATTCAATGCTTTTTAAACCACTCTAGTTGCACTCAGGGCTTCTTTCTTCTTTAGAGCAATCCACATATTGCTATGTGATGAAAACCTAGCTTAGACTTTCCTTTCTTTATAGTGTGTCAATATAAAAAGATACCTTGAAGTAAATTCAAATTACTTGACCACAATAATGATATACATATATATGATGTATATATGGTGTGTGCATCTGTGTGTATGTGTGTTGTGTGAATAAAAGATCCTTTTTGAATATTTTATAATTTGCCAGGTATTGTTTTATGTATTTTATATATTAGTAACTGCTTATTGTCACAATTACACATGAAGTACCAAAGGACTATATCAGTTAAACACCTTGCCTGTGATTGTAATGTGCATAGATTATTAAGCTGGCATTTAAAAACACTTTTGTGGTTCTTTCTGTCAATCCTGCTACCTGTTTCTGGGGTCTCTTTTTCTCTGAAGCAAGACTTTATGCTGGTCTGATTTTTCAGGTTACTTCATAAACGTGTTCTTTTTGCAGCCATGTAGCTCACTGTTGAAACTGAGGTCTATTCTTTGTGTCTGCCCTGTCTGCTGTGATGAAGCACATAGTACTGGACTCTCAGTGGTGGGTGTGGATTAAGTCATCAGAGCGTGGAGCCCTGCATCACACAGTTCATAACCATTCAGATGTGGAGTGGACTGTTCTGAGGGGGACTGTTAGGTCCAGTAGAACTCTAGTGTTGCTCAGGTCCTCTGTTTTCTTACTGGTCTTCTGCTTCTGCTGTCGCGTTAATTATTGAAAGTGAAGTATTGAAGCCCCAACTGCTGTTGACCCTATTTTGTTGGCTTTTGCTGCATTTTTTAAAATTTCTTTTTAACATTTTATTGAAATACAGTATACATATAAAGAAATGCACATAAGTGTACAGATAAATGAGTTTTTGGTCCTCTGATCACACTCATAACCACCACCCAAAAATATAAAAAAAAATAGACATTTATTTAATCTACACAAGGTATTTTTTTCTGGTCATCTGCCAGTTATGGATATTTATCTAAATAGTGTAACAATTTCAGATATGCTATATATTAGGAAACACAATTTCAGCATAGTATAATGGGAATTTTTTTTGCTAAATATATTGAAATTTCAGTATATTTAACAGAAATGCACTTACACATTGATAACACTAGATCAACAAAATGTAAGCAAAAAATATTCATTAGTGAATCACAAAAGGAGAAATACAAATGGACAGTAAATATATGAGCAAAAAAGTGTTACCTCTAATGAAAGCAATCTAAGTTTGTAAGTCAGTTGAGATACTGACTTCTGGCTATGGAATTTACAAAGGTTATGTGTTGGGCAATGTTCAAGGCTTAGTGAATGTAAATGGTTCAGACAGTGAGCGTGAAGGCTTCCACTGGCCATGCCTTTCACCAGCATTGCCATTCAAGAAGCCTATTTGAAGGAAATGATGAGGCTGTGCACAAAATTTTAATTATGGATATTCTTTAGGGCCGAGAGCTTCAGCTGGGTCTCCTATGTAGTGTTTTCTCTAAGCCAGCAGCTTCAATATCTCATGGAATCTGCTAGGTATGGAAATCTCAATCTCCAATCCCAGATCTGCTGAAGCAGAAACATGCACTCCAGAGGTGTCTGATGCACACTGACGTAGAGACCCTCCATGTCATGCCAGTAACTGAGTGTTAGGGGCGGTTGTACTGTATGCCACGAGACGTTTTTCTGTTTAACAGATTAGAAAAATGAGCATACTTTGAGTTAGAATTTTATTTTAGTTCAGTATTATTTAAATTATGGAAAGAAAATCTAGTTTTAATGCATTTCATTGCCATTAAACATTTATTGGGCTGACTGGCCTTTCCCTCTTCTTTCCTCTTTGTATTTCCATGTGGTAGACGAGTTGGATTTTATGTTAATACTTTCAAAAATGTCTCCAGTCTTGAGGCCAAGTTTCATAAGGAAATTGCTGTGGTGAGTAATGATGATTAGTTTTACATATGGCATATAAAGTAAAGGAAAGTTTATTTGGAAGTAAATGAAGTAGTATGCAGAAAATTCACCCTTTTACATGTTTCTTTTGATACTGTTGTATTATTTGCAGCGATATTTTTACAGTGTTTTCATAGTGACCACAAAGTCTTCTATATCTTTTGAAGATTTTGTTAAAGACTCACTGTTATCTTTTTTAGCCACCTGATAAAGTTAGAAATCTAAAATGGTACTTTAGTAGATGAGAAATTGGTCTTAGATATTCAGATAATTAGCAACTCTACTGTTGATTAATGTCTCTTAATTCCTCTGGGTGGTTGTGTGGCTATTCTCAGAGAGTCAATGTGAATAATGAAAACTTTTGTGTCTTGGTAAATAAGTATACATAGATATAGATATGGATTTTAAATTTGAAACATATTTAGAATTTAAGTTATCTTGAGGTCACCTTAAGTATAATATACTCTAGTTTTTTAATAAATAACTGTCTTGGGGGGAATAGCCTGGATTGGCGCTGGGATGACTTGCAGCTAATAGACAAGTGGCCTCTATCCCCTTAGCTTTGCCACAAATTGTATGAAGTGATGACAAAACTGGGTGACCAGCATGCTGACAAGGCCTTCACCATTCAAGGAGCTCCCAGGTAGGCTGTTTTGTTGTGTGTGTGTGTGTGTGTGTGTGTGTGTGTGTTTTTAATCAGAGCTGAGTTCATTTCCAAGCACCTTTAATCTGCTGCAGCTTGTGGACCAACCTATGCTATTGCATTCATTGTATAAATCCAAAAAGAGCCCTTCCACCCAGAGGCTGACATTAATCTTAGTTGTATGTTTTCACATTTACTTTTGGCATGCATTTTGCCCCATGAGAGTTCTTGCTGTTATCACAGTAGAAGTATCTGTCTCTCCCTGGTTTCCATGGGACTTGATAGCCATGGTGTGAATTTTGATATGCAGCTTCTAGTTGCATACTTGTTAGCTTTCTCCAGAGAAGAAGAGAATCCTCAGGATTCATGTTACTTATTCCTGATCCTTAGCATTGGTGCTGACTTTAGTGATGAATCCATTTGGGAAAAGGAAAGAGCAAGTAGGTGAGACCCCATTATCATCGGTCATCCTCATTGTAGCTCTCACCAATGCTGTGTTGTTGCACATTGCTGTAGCGAGTGTGCTGGCCAGATATACTGCAGTCCAGGGATCTGTAGGTTGTCTGCCTCACCAGAGTTTGGTTTCACACAAGCTCTCTCCTGCGGTTTTGGAATCCACTTTTTCCCATCATTCTCAGGCATTTTGTACTCAGAGAACTTAGCCTCACAAGCCTTTGGCTGAGAGTCAGACAACTCCCTGTTCATTTGTATGACTGTGCAGCTAACTTGCTAAGCCTTCCTTAAGTAAGCCCAGCAACCCCTATGATTAAAGGTCTAATTTGTATTTTCAACCAATAGGAAAAAGAAAGTACTATCAAAGTGAATGGCTTCCAAGGTGATATGCAGTCCTGCCATTCTATTTTTGCGATTTTAATATCAATCACTCAAGCACATACATTTATAAAAACTCACAGTCATATGCATGCAACAACATCTACATATGCTAGTGTTTGGATCTCCTTAGAATCTGTTACTTTCCCTGCCTGTTGGATCAGCCATGCTTGCAGTCTCTACTATGCTGCTTTTCTAAGTGAGCAGTAAATCTGTTTTCTCTTTCTAAGGAAAGACCATTGCCTGAAAGAACATAGGAAAGTGACAGTTAATGTTTTCATTACAATTATTTCAACACTGGGCTAGGCACAAAGGAAGAATCAGAGTAGAAATATCAAAATGATGTTTTAGTGTTTTAAAAAAAATTAAATACATGAAAAAAAATCAAGGGTTGCTCTTGAAATGAGAGACAAATACATTTGAAAATTACAGTGTTGCTGACTCAGATCAAGTGAAAGGAAAACAGGGCCATGTCCACTTACCAAATGTTCCTTTCATTTTTTCCAACATTGCTCTGCAGCACGAGGCGGTGAGTGAGATCGTTGGAATCTCCGAGGCATAGCCGAGGCTGTGTTTCCTGGCAGAGGCCATGATTGCTGGCCCCTGGCCCAATCATGCAGTGCGTCTGTGTTCTTTCAGAAGGACCCAGTGCCCTCAGCCCCTTGAATACGTAGACCCTGCTGCTGTGTTCGTGCTCTTTTATTTTGGGGACACAGGCTGTGTTCCTTTGAGCTGTAGGCTTTAGAAATCCTTAGAAAGTAGGAAGAGTCTCCAGTGCCCCAGTACATACATTTGGGCTCTTCACTGGCTCCTGGCCCGTTGTGCAGAACACGTTGTGTTCTCTCCAAACGTTACTGAATCTCATCCATTAGTGATTTGCATGTGCATTTCCAGGTGTCGTGAGTTGAGCCATCTTTTTACAAGGTGTAGAACGAGAAATAATCAGTGAATTTATTTCCAAATGTTATCTGAAAGCCCTACTACAAAATGTGTATTAGAATTATGTTGAGGATGCCTGTGGTATGACATTGATAATTTTCTGTGTAGACTTTTCTATAGATTGTGACATGGCAAGATTCTTTTGTAAATTAAGAGTAATTCTAGTTAAATTAATGTAGCGTATTTAAAAGATTCCTTCAGAGCTTGTTTGGCAGAGTGGAAAGAATAGAACATTTGTGTTCAGATCCACCAAATTGCTGTGTGACTTTATGGTGGAGAGAGAGGGATGGAGGGAGAGAAAGAGAGAGACAGAGAAAGAGGCAAAGCACTCCCCACATCTGTTGATTGATTCCTCAAATGGTCAGCTTGGGCTTAGTCTGGCCAAAGCCAGGAGCCAGGAACTCAAAGCAGGTATCCTGTGTGGGCGGCAGGAACCTAGTCACTTGAGCCATAACTGCTCCCTCCCAAGGTTCTCATTACTGGGAGGCTAGAGTTAGGAACTGGAGCTGGGAATCGAACCCAGGCACTCAGATGTGGGGCATGGGCATCCCCAAGGGTGGGCCGAATACCTGCTCCATATGGAGAATGTTGAATCTTTCTGTGCTCCACTTCATGTAATCACCTATAAAGTGGGAGCATGGCTACTGTGAAGATAATATATGACTGGGGTCTGGCACATGGTGGATAATAAATGATACCCATTAATCACCATCACAGTCTTTAGCAACCAGAGTTAACCTGGAAGGAGGGAATAGGATCACAAACAGTGCCTGCTGTGCTTCAGGATTTCTGTGGGATGGAGATCAAATCAGCACTGTTGACCAAGTGAGTACTGTGCCTCAGAAGGACTCTTGATCAATCCCCTGTGTTCATCTAGCGATTCGGGCCCCCTGCGCATTGCAAAGACGCCATCACCACCGGAGGAGCCTTCACCCCTGCCAAGCCCAACAGCTAGCCCGAATCACACGCTAGCACCTGCGTCTCCTGCACCTGCCCGGCCCAGGTCACCTTCACAGGTAGGAAGAGATCAAATATATTAGGGACTGGAAGAACTCATGGGGAGGTGTCCCCATCTGGGATCATCCCATGGTGCTGGGCCTTAAGAGAAGTCTGTCTCGTCCAGGAGAGGGATGTGTGCAGCTTTAAGCATTGTGGTTGCCACTAGGGAATCCATCTGCTTTCCTTAATCACTCACCCCATGTTTGAGCTTGTTGGGCCTTCTCACCACATCCATGGCTTCTCCTCTTCTACCATCCGTTGCTCTCAGAATCCTTTCTTTTTAAGGCTCCATTCAATCCTACCTCCCCCATGAAACATTTGGAACAGTTACTGTCAAGAAAAGCCATTGCATTTGTGTGTCGTTTCACACGCTCTTTTACCATTGTATTGCCCATGAGTAGCCGCTCAGTAAAACTGTCTGGAACAAATATATGAAAAGAAATGGGAAGGGTCAGGCAGAGGTAATGAGAGGGAAAAAATGCCCCCCTTATGTTCCCAACTTTGGGTGAAAATAAGTTCCTGTAGGAAAACCTGAAGCCCCCAGTCCAAGGCAGGCTTTCATGTATGTGACTGAAACTCAGGAAAGTTGTAACAAGATGTGTGTAACCCAGGGGCCTCTGACGTTCTCACTTTTCAAAATCATGGGAAATGGAAGCTCCCTCTAGTCGATCTCGCTGATTCAAATGAAAAACTTGCTTGGTTTAGTTTGAAATTCTAATTGACTGCTGACGTGAGAGATCATTTTCGGTTTATTTAGAGGAGTTATTACCTGAGTTTAACCTTCAGGGCCCTGCAGCCCCAGGCACAGGGCTTGTGTTGAGATGATGGATTCTCACAGCCTGAGTTTTCCCCCTTGGACCGTTGCTTGTCCACAGAGCCACCCAAGTGGAGGACCTCGTTTCCTTGAGGTGGGGAGGCTTGTTTCCATGCTGAGATCTAAGTTTTCATCAGAGACCCATCTGTCCACTCACTGGGTTGCTGTGACATTTCTGCATGTCTCTCATGTCATTAATATGTGGATCTAATGCTTCCTAGACAAGGAAAGGGCCTCCCGTCCCACCTCTGCCCAAAGTCACGCCAACGAAGGAACTGCAGCAGGAGAACATCATCAATTTCTTTGAGGACAATTTTGTTCCAGAAATCAGCGTGACGACGCCTTCCCAGGTGAGTGCCTGGTTTGGGGCCAGGATGCCCATGAAAGACCTCGGGAGAGCAACGCTTTGGGGTCAGCTCTAAGAGAAAGCAGCAGATGTTAGAGCCAGCAACACAGTGTTAATCACCAGTCAGGTTTGCTTCGATTACTTGGGGTGTCTCGAGTATTCTTAAATACTTGTACAGTATTTTAAAATACCAATTTTTTAATTAAGAGTTGTGTACACTTATTTTGGAAAGATGGAAAAATACTGAAAAGTGTAAAAAGTATAAAATGAGGAATTTTATATTTGTTTAATTCCTGCCACTCCAACATACCACTGATAGGCTTTTGTATATTTCTTTTTAGTCTTTTTTAAATATGCACTGATTTTATACCATAACGTTCAGATTATATTGTTATTTGTTCGTGACTTTTCTATTTAATTTTATTGAGTATTTTTCATCAGATAATAATTGTCTTTGAAAAACATATTTTAAAAGATTTTGTGTTATTCTTTTTTTTTTTTTTTTTTGACAGGCAGAGTGGACAGTGAGAAAGAGAGACAGAGAGAAAGGTCTTTCTTTGCCGTTGGTTCACCCTCCAATGGCCGCCGCGGCCAGCGCACTGCGCTGATCCGAAGGCAGGAGCCAGGTACTTCTCCTGGTCTCCCATGGGGTGCAGGGCCCAAGCACTTGGGCCATCCTCCACTGCACTCCGTGGCCACAGCAGAGATCTGGCCTGGAAGAGGGGCAACCGGGACAGAATCCGGCGCCCCGACCGGGACTAGAACCCAGTGTGCCGGCGCCTCAAGGTGGAGGATTATCCTAGTGAGCCACGGCGCCGGCCATTTTCCTATTATTCTTATTTAATTGCTGATTCACTCCCCAGATGCCCTCAATGGCTAGGACTGGGCCTGGCCAACAGCAGGAGTAGGAAATTCAGTTCAGGTCTCTCATGCATGGCAGGAACCCAACTACTTAAGATATCGAGGGAGCACGAAGCTGGAATTGGGAGCTGTGCTGTGACTTACACCCAAGCATTCCTGAATAGGATGCTTGCATCTCAACCAGCCTCTTAATCGCTGTACCAAATGCCGAACTGAAAAAAAAAAAAAAAACAAAAAAAAAAAACATGATTTCGCCATAGTATTCTATCAGTTATATGTACCAACCACTGATTATTGGCCACAAGTTGCTTCCAATTTTTCTGTTACTTCACCAGCATGCAGGGGCATCTGTCTCTAAATTAATTCACGTTTGTGCTTTCTGTTATTTCTTTCATATTGATTTCTAGTAGAGTAAAGGAAAGTACAGCTAAAAGAAGGAAGCAATTTTAAGTCTTTTGCCTTCAGCAAGGTCGTGTCATTTACCTGATTAGGCAAGTTGAAAGTGCCAGTGTTTCCACCTGGGTGCCCATGCCCCACGCAGAGCTGTCTGCAGACCTGCCCCATGAGCAGCTGAGTTGTCTCATTGACTCAAAAATAGTCCTAAGTTCAATGCTACTCTAATGTCATTGAAACCACCCCTGTTTTACCAGAAGTCTCCAGAGAAGTCATGTCAATACCATTTCCTCCAGTGTTCTCAGGGTTAGAAATAATATTCATTTTACAAGCGGTGCTAATGTAGTACTGTAGGTACTGAACACGTCAGTAAGCAACACTGTGTGCAATATCTCAATTATAATCACACCCTGTTGGTAATAGTAGTGATGGCATATTAATAATAACAGGGAGCTCAGAAGATCAAAACTCCAGAACAATGCAGTGGCAAATCACCATTTGGCATCCCTTTCAAGATATTTACCAACAGACACAATACTTTGAACCATTGTTTTACTTCTTTGGTTGTTTATTCGAGATGTTGTTTGGTAAGCTCATTAGGGCTGAAGTGTGAGTTTGTAGCCGCTTTGATTGGGGGTGGGGATTGTGTTTATCAGCCTGTGGGTATGTTGTGTGTCTGTGGGCACAGAGACCCTGCCAAGGATGGCTGTTGTAGAGCCTCATGGTCTTTACCCAGCACTTCACAGTGACCCTGGCACCAAACTTGGGAGGTTTCAGGTTCCACCCTGTGACTTGTATTTTCACCTACCCAGCTTCATTGTCTTTCTGCCTATGTGAATTTTCAAATTGAGAATTTTTTTAGGGTGACATTACCCTAACTTGGTTAAATTTCGCCTGGGCCCTCCAAAAGTATCCTCTTAATCACATCACAAGTTAGGGACTTTGGTTTCCAGCAAGCCTGTGCACTTAGCTGAGGCCAGTCAAGTAGGAGGCAACTGAAGGAAGGAGAATGTGGCACAGACTGGCTCTGAAGGAAAGAGGGGGTCCAGACGTGTTCTGTTATTTTAAATGTCATTTATGGTTTGCAGGCTCATAGATAAGGACCCTTCATGGTATGGACAGAGAGAAGGGGAAGGATCAAAACACTTTTCAAATTACAGGTGCCAGGAGAGGCCCCCAGGTCATTCTGGGTGCATTACCATGTGCTGATCCATTGAGGGAGAGTGGTGAGAGAAGTCAGGGGCTGGGGGAGAGGAAAAGGGAGCATCCTACCAAACAGAAGCACCCTGCAGCTGCGGCTCCTGTGAGGATGCAGCCCCCTGGTCCAAAGGCTACTATCTCGGGTGTGCCAGTGATTCAGGCCCTGATCCCAAAGCTCCTGTCCGTCCACACCTTTCATAACTTACCAGGTGTCACTTCCTTTAGTTGGTCAGGTAACTTCAAAAGAACCAACCATCTGAGACGTTACGAGCCTGCGCCTTTTGGGGGTTCAGCTCCAGCCTCCTTTATATTGTTTTCTTTTAGTCTTGGAGGAGACAGAAGAGGGTTTATATTAATTTTTTTTTTTCTGAATCAGAGAAGCAACCTGGCTCCAGCAGCTGGACCACAGAGAATTATTTGAAATCTTTCCATTGACTAATCTGCTCTAGTCTTATGACAAAATTCAAAGACAGGGGCCTGTGTTAGGGCGTAATGGGTTAAGCCACCACCACCTATAATGGCAGCAATCCTATATGAGTGCCAGTTCGAGTTCCAACTGCTCCACTTCTGATCCAGCTTCCAGCTGTTACACCTGGAAAGGCAGCAGAGGATGTCCCAAGTGCTGGGGCCCTTGCCTCCACATGGGAGACCCAGGTGGAATTCCAGGCTCCTAGCTTTGGCCGGGCCCAGTTCTGGCCATTTGGGGAGTAGACCAGCAGATGGAAGATCTCTCTGTGTCTCTCCCATTCTATGTAACTCTGCCTTTCAAATAAAATAAAAAAATCTTTTAAAAAATTACACATTCTCTTATAAAAGATGCAAAGACAAGGAGTGAAGCAAGCTTTGTATTTCAGCCTACTTTCTGGCTTATTGAGTGAGATAATTGAGCCGTGTTTAAAAACATGCAGAGGCTGCCTTTTTCTGAAGGGTCTTTACAATGTCCTCCATTGTGTGTTCCTCAGTGATCAGAGATGTTGGAAGCCATTGAAATCCACATGGTGCAAATCCATGAGCATCAACAGAGTACTACAGAGAATTAACAGATTTTTCTCCAGGGGAATATCCTGCTAAGTCAGGTGTATATCACGATGCTACTTATAATTGGACTGTATTTCAAAATAGTGTGGCTTACTGTCTTCCAGACTTAGAGCTGCTGGACATAAACACATGTATAAGAGGGTCTCCAAAAGTTCATGGAAAATCCCTACTATGAGAAAACTACATTGATTTCAATATTTTGCACCAAAGAAACCTATCTTTAATTCCATTTTTCATGAACGTGTTGATGTCCCCTTAAACATGTGCTTATAATATTAGATGTATAGAACAGGTGATAGGTCAGACTACATTTAAGAGAATGAATCATACTGGGAACAGTGTGTTTGGCAGTGCATAGGTAAATGGGTAAAAGAAAATAAATAACAGAGTCTGGAAAAATGAGATGCCAGCTGAATGGAAGTGGAGGGTTGAGAGCCAAACAGCTGAGATGTCTGAAGAGCTTTTCGTCCTGATACATTTAGTGCTGTGGACTAATCCATCTGCAGTTTAGCTTCGCATTTTTTTTCTGAGTCATCCTACATTCACATGTCCCCCTTTGCTGTTTTTACCATGCACTTAATGGAGAAGAAAGCGTTTGTGTTAATCCTGCCCAGGAGCTCAGAATACAGGGAGTGACATACACCTGATTCCTGATGGATTTGAGGTGCTTGTCCATCCAGGTCATCATGATGGTGCTTCCCTCTTTGGTTCTGCCTTGGGACTGAACACAGAAATCCAGCAGGCCTGCAGAGCCCTCTAATGGCCCAAACCTTAACTAGAGCATGGAGGTTTCTCTGAGAAATGCTCCTGCCCACTCCAGGGGAAATACCTGCTTGTCAGACCAAAAGGCTTTACCTTGCTTTACTGGGTCTTAGTTTACAGAAAAAGAACTAAAGAATAAGTTCATCTTTTCCTATTTTTCCATCCCAACAAGTATTAAATAGAAAACCTGTGCATGTGTGTGAATTATTCTTAGAATAGCATTTTCCAAAGTGAGCTCTTGAGCCCTGGTCTTGTTAGATGCTGGGAAGCAGGGTCTGCTCATATGAGACTAGGAAGGGCCTCGTCCTCTTGCTTCCTCATGGTTCAGGTCAGCATTTTCAAGATTCTTGAAGAGTTCTGTAGAACCCGTTTACTGTCTGTCAACTCCTTAGGGCCTTGCAGGATGCCGTAAACGTAGGTAGGCACTCAAACAGATGAACAATAGGAGAACAGTTGATCAACTTGGGGGATGGCTGAAAGGATCTGCACTGCACTCTTCCTTTAAGGCTGTATCATAAATCTTAAGGAACGAATGCTTGACACCATCATTTTAAATGATTCTAACATCACAAATGTGCACTTGCTTGGATCCTCTCATTGTACTGTAGTTAAGGCCTTTATTCACATTATCTGTAATTATCCCACTTTAGCAATCTTGTTATAGGTTTACAACCACAAAGTTAAATTTCACTAAGCCACTGATTCATCATAATTATTGATCAAATGCTAAAAACTTGACTCACTGCTAGATATTATAAATGATTTTGTGATCCATAGGTGACAGTTATTTATGTTACATGAAAAATAATGTTCCTAAAATCTTTAATCAAATTTTCTGTCTTAAGCTTCCCATTTGGCCCTCTTGTCCTCATAGGGAAGTTGTGAGAGTCCAGCACAATACCTGGGATGTAGTAAATGTTCTAAAAATATTTTAAAGAAAGGATAAAAGATGAAAAACCTATGGAAAAAGTAGTACCTATGGCCTCATGGTAATCCAGTTCACTGTGTTACAACTTAAGAAATCAGTGTGTGTGTGTGTGTGTGTGTGTGTGTGTATAGGAGGAGTGTGCATGGGTGGTTACAGCTGGGGATCACGCGATTTGGAGCCTGTTAGTTCTGAATGTTTTGACCCTGTAGGGTCAGTTGCAGTCTGTTATCTGTTATCCTTATAAAAATGATGCCTCAAAGGTGTATGACTAATGTAAAAAATTAGTGAATAGTAAATATTCCCTTGTTACTTAGGTATTTATCTTATTTCAAACTTGTAATACTTTCCTTGGGAAACAAACAAGAGAGAACTCCCCTCTACCGATTCTCTCCCAAGTGCTTGCAATAATGGAGGCTGGGCCAGGTTTCAGCCAGTAGCCAGGGAGCCCAATGCAAGTCTCCCATGTGAGTGGCAGGTCCCCAACTACTTGGGTTGTCACCTGCTGCCTCCTAGGATGCACATGAACGGGAAGCTGGAATGTGGAGCAGAACCAGGCCTCACATCTGAGCACTCTGACCAAAGTCTTTGCCAGGCAAAGAACCACCCACGTATCATTTTAAATAGCAACAGGAGATATGCCATAGTGAGGTTAACTCACCTCCTATGGTCAGATTTTTTCCTTTTCCCCCTCTTCTTAATTAGCTCTGTTGATGTGTGATTGGGAGCTTACAATTTGATAAATTTTGACATATGAACATACTGATGAGATGATCACCAGAATGAAAATGACTATATTTGTCACCCCCAGAAGTTTCCTGTGTTATTTTATTATCCCTCCTTCTCCTCTCTAGCTGCTCCACTCTCTCCAAGCGAACATTAACCTTTTCTCTGCTGTGCATTAGCATGCATTTGCTAGAACTTTATGTATACGGAATCATAGTCTGGACCCTGTTTGGCCTGACTTTCATCCAGCAACATTATCATGACATTCCATCATGTAGCAGCACATGTCAGTAGTTCATTGCTTCTTATTAGTATTCCATTATATGGGAATGCCACCGTTTATCTTTTCATCTGGTATGTGGATATCTGATAGATATAGTTTCGGGGGCTATTATAAATAAAGGTACTGTGGACACTGTGCACATTTTTATGTATACATGTCAATGCCCTTGGATAAATATGTATGAATAAACTGACTAGATCATATAGTGGGAATAAGGTTAACTTTTTAAGAAATACTCCATTTTTCTAAAGTGGTTGTGCTATTTTGGTTCAATCAGCATTACATAAGAGTTCCACTTTTCTACATCCTTACCAACACTTGGCATGATTAGTCTTTTCACCTTTAGGCAGTCAAGTGGTATTTCATTTTGATTTTAACTTGGATTTCCCTAATCACTAATGTTGTCAAGTATATCTTCATGTACTCATTTGACATCTTTTTTTTTTTTTCTCTTTGGTGAAATACCTTTAAAACCTTTGCAAATGTATTTTGTTTTTATTTATTGATTGAGTTTTGAGAGTTATGTATTTGGGTCTCATATCAGATATGATTTGCAAGTATTTTCTCTCAGTGTATAGCTTGTCTGTTTATTCTTGTAAGTATCATTTTAAAAAGAATTTTTTTGTTTTTCTGATCTTAAAATCACAAAGGTTTTTCCTTATGTTTTTCTACAAATATTGTGGCTTTAGAAATTACATTTAGATCTGTGACCAATTTGGGGCTAATTTTTATATGTGGTGCAAAGCATGAGTGATTTTCAAAAAGTTTATGGAAAATACATTTATGGAAAAAACTATAAATGAATTGTAAAAATTTTACACCAAGATATATTTGTCATTTAAATTTTTTTCTGCGACATTTGAAGTCCCATTATATTGTTTGAATTTTATTTCTTTACATATAGTGATTCAGTTATTGAAAAGTCTGTCCTTATGCTATTGAATTGCCTTTGTACCTTTGTGTAAAGTTGGTTTTCCACACGTGTGGTTTTGGTTCTGGATTCTGCTTTTGCATTGACCTGTTTGCCTGCCTTTGTGCCAGTGCCATGCTGTCTTGGTTACAATCATTTTACGATGTCTTAAAATCAGGTAGGATCAGTCCTTCAACTTTGTTCTTTTTCAGACCTGTTTTTCACCTCTAGGTTCTTGGAATTTCCATATGAATTTTAGAATCACTTTGTAAATTTCTTTTTTATTAATTTTTAAATTTTTTTATTCTATTACTTTATAAATTTCTACTCCCCCCCCCCCCCCACACACACACCAAGAAATCCTTCTGGGATATTGTGTTAGTTTCCTGGAACTTCCATCACAAAAACAGTAAACAGAGTGGGTTAAAAACAGCAGAAGTTTATTCTCAGGTAGTTCTGGAGGTCAGAAGTGCAAGCTCTCTGAAGGCTGTAGGGAAGCTTCCTTTCCTCTCCCTCACTGCGCGTAGTTGCAGGCAGCTTAGTGTCCCCTGGCTTGCAGATGTCTCACTCCAATCTTGGCCTCCATCATAGCACAGCATTTTCTCTGTGTGTCTTCTTTCTATAGGATTCCCTTTGTGTCTGTCTATCTTAATTGTCCCGTTTTGTAGGATACCAGTCGTTGGAGTAGGGCCCACCCTAATTCAGTATGACTTCATCTTTATTTCACTACATCTGCAAAGCTGTGATTGGTGACACTCCCAGGTTCTAGATGAGCAGCATGTGGGGGACCCCGTTCCATCCAGTACAGAGCTGGTGGGTACTGCAGAACTTCCAGTGGCCCTCTGCAGACTCTGACTGAGAGATGTGGTACTGAGGTCTCAGTGGCAGGCTGGACGGGCAGTGAGGTCAGAAGCCGCTGACTGACCGAAGCCCTGCATCCGCTCGTTCCAGCTGTATCCATGAACTACATAGATATAGCAACAATAACCTTGACCAGCCTGTCTTCCTCCTTCCTCCAAAGGGGAGGCCTCTGTACTCTATGCTTTGGTAAGGATTCTGTTAGGCAATGCAGATACAGTGCAGTTTGAAATGCTTTAGAGAAGTCAGTACTCTTTTCATCGTTAGACTGCACCAAAATGTGTTAACGTGCGGTAATACTCATGTGGAACCTTAGTGCCTTGTTGTGACATAGTCAGTGAAGCCACCACCTGTGACAGTGGCATCCCATATGGGTGCTGATTCAAGCTCCAGCTGCCCCACTTCTGATCCAGTTCCTTGATAATAAACCTGGGAAACAGCAGAAGAAGGCCTCAGTCCTTGGGCCCCTGCACCCACGTGGGAGACCCAGAAGAAGTTCTTGGCCCCTGGCCATTGTCGTCATTTGGGGAGTGGACCAGCAGATGGAGGCAATCTCTCTCTTGCTCTCTCTTTCTCTTCCTCTCTCTGTCACCCTAAAACTGTCTTTCAAATGAAATAACATATGTATAACTAAAATTTAAAAATAAAATTTGAGCCAATATGAAAGTTGATGGAAAACAAAATTCATGTAGATTTTGAAGAGGGACAAGGGAGTAAGTTTGTGATTGTACTTACTAAAAAAGAAGGAAACTCAGAATACCATTATCTTTGTGAAATTTTATAAAGCTTATATTAGGAGTAATCATGATACAAATTAGAAATATTAAGGCTAATAGCACGAAATATAAGCAGCTTTCCTTCTGCAATGAATACTGATATACTGACGAAAGTATTAATTTATTATGCACATCTCTCTCAGCTTCTCATAGATTTCTAGGTTTTAAAAATTTTATATATGACCAATTTTTTAAAAAGATTTATCATATTATTTATTTGAAAGTCAGATTTACACAGAGAGAAGGAGAGGCAGAGAGAGAGAGAGAGAGAGAGAGGTCTTCCATCCACTGGTTCACTCACTAATTGGCCACAATGACTGGAGCTGTGCCAATCTGAAGCCAGGAGCCAGGAGCTTCTTCTGAGTCTCCCACGTGTGTGCAGGAGCCCAAGGACTTGGGCCATATTCTGCTTCTTTCCCAGGCCATAGCAGAGAGCTGGATTGGAAATGGAGCAGCCGGGACTCGAACCAGTACCCATATGAGATGGTGGCACTGCAGGCAGTGGCTTTACCCACTATGCCACAGCACTGGCCCCAGTGACCAATATTTTTAAGGAATTTATTAATATATTAGATTCTCAGGGTCACAGCAAATCAATGATAATTACTACAACACAATCATCATATTAATGCAATATTAATACAAAAGGAACACATTCAATGTAGGTCATAGATACAATTCTAAGAATATAATGCTAACCTTCCTCCCTCTCTCATCTTTCTTTATATTTTTAAAATATTTGAGATAACAGATTTTTAATTTATGTTATATTCAAATGTTTAATATTCCACTAAATAAAGAGTTCAACAAGTAAAAAATAAAAAGACTATATTTCAGTAGGAATATCTGCAAGAGTCATAAGCAATATTCAGTATTTTTTATGGACTTATTTACTTATTAGAAAGGCTGAGTTAGAGAAAAACAGAGAGAGGGAGAAAGAGAGTCTTCCATCTCCTGGTTCACTCCTCAGATGGCCATAACAGAGCTGGGCCAGGCCAAAGCGAGGAGCCTGGAACTCCATATGGGTCTCCCATGTGGGTGGTAGAAGCCCAAGTACTTGGTCCATCTTCTGCTCCCTCTCTAGGCACATTAGCAGGGAGCTGGTTTGGAAGTCGAGCAGTCTCGACTCTGATCAGCAATCGTACAGGATGTTGGCATCACAGACAGCAGCTTAACCCGCTATACCACAGCACCAACCCTGTGACAAATATTAATGTAAATAGCTGCTGTTCTTTAAAGTCTTTCTCTAAACATCACTTTCCAAAGTGCAGTGCTTTACCCATTGATGTGACCTTCCAGTTTCTAGAAAGCAGAATGGTACAAAAATGAAGTTTCTGTCGAATGCTAAAAGCATGTAACTTGAATTGTGTGAGAAGTGACCCCAGTTCTCCTCCCTGTAGTTTCTGGAGACTTTGTCAGCCCTGTCCCTTACTGTATAACATCCCGAGTCAAGGACAACTTCAAGGCCACATTGTCTTCTTATATTATGATACCACAAGTAAATGAACAGATGTTCATATTTAGCTCAGATTTTTCTGTTATTATTATAGCAGGACTTTCATTCTATCTATTTGTGTCACCATGTTTTTAACCCAAGTGTGTTATTAAGATGGAAGCTCATTTTGCAGTGAATGTTGGAATACCTGTCCTCACTGTCCTCCTTTCCCTCTCTGTCTCTCAAATACACGTGTGTATTGTTGAAATGAACAGTATTAAGGATAAAGAATGGATCACAGGGTGTTAAATCAAGGCAGAGGGTACCACTAAGAGAATGGGCAGGTGTGATGTAGTCAGCAATACACATGGTTCCTTCTTTTTTAAATGTTAGCCTCATGACAGGGAGTTACTAGAGTGACCCATTTTACGCATGGGGTCACCTGTAATCTTTGATCCAGGTTCTCTGAGCTAACAGAGAAGGACATTCCTTGCAGCTTGCTGGTGTTAACACTTATATCTCAGGAGCTTGTTGATTTGACCCAGAACTGGGTAAAGGAAGGTACTGGAGCCTGGACTTGTTTCAGAGCGGATTGGGATATGGTTGGCTGGAGGTCATTGTTGCCGTCTCACCACCTTTAGCTGAGTGACTCTGGGAACATGAGAATGAGCCACCTGGATGGTAAAGGACTGGGAATATCAAATGATGGGAGGGATTCTACAGGAGCCGTGCTAGGAAGTCTAGTCAGCTTCAAGCTCACGCATGTGTTGTTTTAGCAGAATGAAGTCTCTGAGGTGAAGAAAGAGGAGACGCTGCTGGATCTGGACTTTGACCCTTTCAAGCCTGAGGTCGCATCTGCTGGCTCTGGGGGCGTCACCCACTCACCCATGTCTCAGGTATCAGCTGTTTTTATTTATTTATTTGTTTTGGATGTCTCAGGATGATATTTCATAAATCTTTTTTTAAAAAAACTATTTATTTATTTGAAGGGCAGAGTGAGAGAGAGAGAGAGAGAGCAAGAGGGGTTAAGATCTTCTATCCTCTGGTTCACTCCCCAAATGGCCACAGCGGCTGGAGCTGGGCTGATCCGAAGCCAGGAGCTGGGAGCTTCTGCCAGGTCTCTCATGTGGGTGCAGGGGTCCAACCACTTGGGCCGTCTTCTTCTGCTTTCCCAGGCTCATTAGCAGGGAGCTGGATTGGAAGTGGAGCAGCCGGGACTCAAACTAGTACCCATATGGGATGCCAGTGCTTCAAGCAGTGGTTTTACCTGCTATACGCCACAGTGCTGACCCCCTTCATAAATCTTAGTAAGCCTGATGGTGACTCTCCCGTTCAAATGAATATGATCTACTTTTCTTTTTGGTTGACCAATATTTCCTTATAGAAAAAAGGGGTAGCCAGAGAACCATATCAGTATTAATTATTCTAACCCTCCCCAGCCCTTTAGCTTTCTCTACCCACAGATCCGTCATAACTGTACGTTCCTTTTCCCCCAGGATTTCTCTGTCACAGAGTAACTGTTAATGGGGCCCCACTTGGCACACTACGGTGTGCTGGTTTGGGTGATTTGGCATTATAACTTCCCTAAAAAACACTGTCTCCTTGCTGTGGGTTGACTCATCTTACTGTTTCCTCTACTTCCCTTCCCCGTATTTACAAGACATGATCGAAGTAGCCAGGAAGCCTTCCTGGGCAGGCATGTTTTCCAGCTTTGATGGTTGTGAATGTGACAGTGTTAGGCAGAATCCTCCGTTCTGTGCTCCTGCTCAGTGTGGAGTTGATCTTGTTTCCCAAGGCGTGACCTTTCGAGGCCCTTCCCCACTCTCAGTGTTTCTCCATTGCAGCCGTCATTGTCACGTCTTCCTCTGTCAGAGGCACACGGATGACTTACAGGTGATTCCTCTGAAATCTGGTTTAAATCCTCTCTGCTAATGGAAGGAAGCTAAGGCAAAGTCTGTTAAAGCAGAGGGGTGTATATAAGTATTTTGAATGTAGTTGAGGTCTCATTTGAGTTTGGGTAAGTCTGAAGTGTTCAAACACACTTCAAGTTAATTACTGAGAGTGGACTGTGAAGCTCAGCTTAGAATTGGTAGACACCTGCTCGAGGTCCTGGTCTTGAAGCCTTGTTGGTACTTTCCAGTCGACTGCTGGGGAACAAGCAGCTCAGTATGAACCTCAACAAATAAGATTTCCTCCATCTAATCTATGCTTTGTTGTGGAATGCAATTGAGTTTCTAAAGGCATCCATTTTGTAACACAAGAACAACAAAAGTCTAAAATATTAAGAAAATTCAAGATGAACTAGACCAAACACTAGTCTTAAAGATCATTTGAAAAAAAAAATAGTCTCTTAGGTAAATGCTTCAGAAAGCTGTTAACAGTTCTGGGAGGTTCGTGATGTGCATGTGAGCATTAAAGGATCCGAGAAGTCCTGAAATTAGGAAATCTGGTCAGATTCATTTAACTTAGAGTTTCCCAATTTTGTTTGACCTCAAAAACCTGACTTAATGAAGCTTTTCTGAACATTCATTGGAATTTCTCTGAAACATACTTTTGGTTATGTTAAAGTGGTAATTGTCAGCACTTGAGGGGTCAGCCTTGGTATCCAAGAACAGTAGAGAATGAACATACCTATAATTCTGTATTTTTCCTTCTAAGAGCTTTCTCACAGAATAGATAGCCAGCCAAGTTCATGGGACTTCCTTGAACTTATTCCCCTTAGTTCACTACTTCAGTGGCAGAGACAAGGTGTCCGTGGAGGCTACTGTGATGATTTGTAGGAGATTCCACATTTGTCTGTAAGTTGGAATCAAGAAAGAGACTCTTATATCAGTTCATTATTAAATTATTACGTATAGCGTGGGACTTTGTGCAGACATACTATGAAGATATTCTTTCAGAATTCTTTACAAGAGTGCTTAGTTAAATCTTCACCAGTCTCAGTGCTGAAGGAAGCACATTACTCTAGTTAGGGCAAGCCCTGTGGGTCCTCTGTGTCTTTCCCTACAGCCTGCTGGTGGCTGTACTTGAGTCACTGCACTCTGGGCTCATCCTGTGATCCAGTTTTAATGGTATCTCTCCTCTTTCACCAAGAAAAAAAGTCTTAAGCTGCAAGGAGTGCAACATAGTGCCCTTAGAATCCGCCAGCGTTCTTTCCCCTTCACTCAATGTGATCTCCTTTACCCATTGCCTGACCCCGTGTTCCCACTTGATGTTCTTGCTGCTAGCAGATCACATCCTCTTCTGATCTCCAGCGGTGCCCACGTGGGCTAACACGGCCTGAGCATTGATGAACA
The DNA here is from genome assembly GCF_964237555.1 of Oryctolagus cuniculus. Classification (NCBI taxonomy): domain Eukaryota; kingdom Metazoa; phylum Chordata; class Mammalia; order Lagomorpha; family Leporidae; genus Oryctolagus; species Oryctolagus cuniculus. Next base: position 28,555,894 of record NC_091447.1, on the reverse strand, counting down.
CGATGTTTCACATTGCTGCCTTCCCTTGGAGGAGAAGCTGGTGCAGACTGCATTATGCAGAGACATGCAGTAGCTTTTATGATCTGCGATTCTTATGGGGACATGAAGCAAGGAAGCAGAAATCAGCCAGATGATCAGAGAAATGCATATCAGATGTAGAAGAACTTGTGTGACAAGCTGTGGCTTTCAATGGGGCTCTTCTACCCTCCTGTCTCACTCTAGGAGAAGGCGCTAAGCAGGAAGCCAGCCAGGCTGCCAGGATGCAAAGCGGGTGGTGCAATGCAGTTAGAATGTGCACAGATCAGCTGTCAGTCAGAATCCCAGGACCCACTTTTGACACCAACTAAGACATCTATAGCTGCATCTGGAAACTGTCCTGTCTTTAATATGATATTGCTAGAAGGCTTTCTAGTTTGCTGCTCGCATTTAGTGATTTAATACAAGTGCAACAATGTGAATCCATTCTAATTGCAAAGACATGGGCATTAAGTGATGTAGCTTTAGTGGTTGTTCTCAATCATTAAGGGAATAAGAATGAGAACCTCATCCACAGTGGAGGTCATTTGAACCATCTGGATTCATTCTCCAAGATCAATAAGTTTTGCAAGTAAAGTGCCAGTGGTATGTGTAATTAATTTATATGTCTTAAGGGGCGTATATGTGATGGGGAATAGCATTAGCAGTAACCAGGATCTACATTTCCTCAGATAAGAGCTGAGCTCTAGTATCTGAACATTTTGTTGACTTCATTTTAATGATAGGTTTGTGTATCTTCAAGTCATTCCTTTCATCGTGTTTCTGTAGTTTTATATTTGCATAACAAAAGGCAAATTGAATAGACTTTGTGTTATACTATATATAGTAGTCTGTACTGTAGCTGTTAGTCACATATGGCTATGTAAACTTGAATTCCATAAAATTATGTAATACTGAAAACTTAACTACCCTAATACATTTCAAGTGCCAATAGTCACATGTGACAGTGGTTACCATATTGGATAGCATAGATACGGAACAGTTCCATCAACAAGGAATATTCTATTGAGCTAACTGTACTAATTCTTTAAAATGTTTATGATTTCAAGAACTTTTATCACCCTAGCACATCACACATGCTTGAGACTCGTATATTAACAGTATTTTTGTTTGTTTGCTTCCAGACATTGCCTTGGGACCTGTGGACGGTAAGAATCGCCAAGAAATCTACTTTCATGTTTTTAAGAAATTTTTATATGTACAGTATAAAGTAAAGCCAAGTTGAATATGGGTGTTATCATACATCTTGATCCCTAGAAATTTGGAAAACATATTGCGTTTTGTTTCACTTGTGATAGAAGAGCTGTACATTTATATGATAATGTAGTCCCCTGAAACAGTCATTGGGCCCCTGAAGGTTCTGTGTTACTAGAACCTGGAGATGCTTTTGAAGAAAGGAGTAGGAGTGGCCCAGAGTCTTGGGTAGTGGTGTCAAGAATGTGGCGTTGTGTCTCTTGGCTTCTTCCTGTGGTGACTGGCGGCCAGAGCAGCTGTTGTGAAGGACATGCGCATATGTGGTTGCCGTTAAACAAAATACAAGCAAAGTGTGCGTGAAAAAGTGGAAGCGATGGGTTCCTGTGCCCATGGGATCACTCTTCCCATTGTTATGGTCAGTGGAGCTTGGTTGGCGTTTGAGCATCAGAGCCAGACAGCTCTTAGATTTAAGTCCAGACTACTGCTTAGAATCTTGTCACTTTGAGTAGTATCTACAACTCTTAGAAGCCTCACTTTTTCTCATCTGTAAAATGAGAGTACAAGCAAAACCCATCTCCGAGAATTAACTCAAACAATATCTGTAGAGTGTTTAGCCCAAGGCCTGTTATATACCAATAAGAGGTAGATACTGTCAACCAGTGTTATTTGTTCCACTAACCTGATGTGCCAAGATGAGCACTCCAAAAAAACCCAGAAACAGAGACATGAACAGAGCTCTGTGGTGGCCCAGCTGGTACCCTGAGAGTCCCTTATTCATACCTTGTAGAGCCTCACATTCCTTGGTGGTAGGCTTTTGTTGTAGAAAGGCCCTGGTCAGGAGGTCTTAAGCACCAACTTAAGCTTTATGTTTTGTTATATCTAGTGAGACAACAACAGGAAAGTTTGATAGATCTAGCCATTGGTGGGCCTGGTCTTCTGAAGTGACATTGCTACCTTTTCTCCCCTTAAAGCAAAAAGGATGACTGTCCCCTTCCCTCCTGCAGTAGCGGGTTGGTGCTGTGCTCTTTAGGATTCTTGGATCCCAGAGGATAGCTCCAGAGAAGAGTGACAAATGTTGGTTGCAACCACCAGGGACTAAGTTGTATCTTTTGTACGGAGTTGGTTTTGCTTCTGTGTTTACAAAAAGAGGTAAATGGGTTGATATTCAGGACAGTTGAATTATAACCTGAACTCTGTGTTAATTTTCTTAGAGGTTAAAGAGGCTATGCAATTGTTGTTACTCTGATATTTTGTATCTTAGTTGGAGCTGTAGCACATTTCTAACCCTATCTTGTAAGGGTAATAAGAAGGAATAGGAAACTTGACTACTTCAGAGGACAAACTTACTGGAATGGTAACAATCTCAAGAATGCCAGATGGTGGCTTGCTGCACATAATTGCTCTCAGTTCACAGTCTTTGCAGCTTCCAAGGGGTTTTCTTTGTGTGCAGCAAATGACTTCTATGTTGGGGGAAGAACATTAAGAGAACCCTTCAGGCAGTCAGAATGTTATATCTCATCATTCTCCCTCTAAACATCCTCTTCCCTCAGAGGCAGAACCAAGTTGAGGATGAACTTGTGGGAGAGTTTATAAGTATTCTAAGTATATATCACCTGATTCCATGCAATTTCTTTTCCTTTAGTGTTCTTATTCTCATGTTTTCAGACTTGCTTATTTATTTGAAACTTCCCATCTCAAAATCTGTTAAAGCTACAGAACATTCTAGTTGATGCTACAAAATGATACATCTCACTTTGTGTGTGAATTGTGTCTTTTCCATAGCAGTCATAAGTAATTTTGAAACAAAAATTATCCTATCACAAAGCAAGTTGTAAAATTTAATCCTAAACTCTTAAAATTCACTGCCTTCAGTAGAATGTTGACTTGGGACAGCATGGGATTTTAATGTGCCTGGGAATTATTTCTCTTCTTTTGTTTTATTATTCTCTCTTTTTTTTTATCTATACAGACAAGCACTGATTTGGTACAGCCGGTAGGTAAATATCCAGGAAATGCTGGATTTTATAAAATTTTATATTCATTATGTTATATAGAATGATTTTTTTCCTCCATGGCATTGATAGTCATAGATTTAACCTTGAGCCATTTAATTTTTAACGCTTTCTAGTTTTCTTTAACTTGGTGCTACCCTATTAACAAGTTTGTCTTTCTCATCAAATCTTCTCACGCCTATCTCATCTTATTTTTTTTTCTTTGCTCTTCTGCATACTGTAAAGACTGATTCTTCAAAAAGTCTTTCCTTGTGTAACCTGATCATGGAGGAAAATCCAGAGAGTGGGTTGGCCGAAGAAATTCAAAGATCTCAAAATGATATAGGCGCTTGTACATGGAGCCCTGATGCTAGCACAGACAGTGTCAGCCAGGAAATTACCCCAGGTGCATCTCAAGAGGACTCTGCATCTCTCTCTGGAGCACAGCAGGACATGAGATTATCTACTGCAATGCTCCCTGCTGCTGATTGGCCCACGGTAGCTGAACAGGGTGACCATGACCTGGGCCCAGCCCCTCCAGATGGAAGTGAGCAAGTGTCGCCTGTTCCCACGGCTGGAGTTGCCGCCGCTGCTTGTGTGGAAGTGGAACAGCCACAGGACTTGCTTGATTCAGACGTTCCAGCCGTGGTGACACCTGAGCTATTCAGAGAAAGGCATGAAGATGTCCAGAAGTCAGAGGAAGAAGAAGAGAGACAGAAGCTTGAAGACTCTATGTGGGCAGGTGTGGAGACAAGTCAAAAGGTAGACACTGGAGTTATTGATAACAAGGCACTGGGAGGTGAAGAGGAATTTGAAGAGAAAGCACAAGAAAGTGCAGGAAATGGAAAAGTAGACCTTGAGCCTATACGAAAGCAAGATCAGGAGACCTTGAAAATTAATGGAGTGGAAACTAGGACAGATCCAGGAGTGGGGTGTAAAGAGAGTATAAAAACCAATCAAGATTATTTTGAAGAATCTAGCTTGTTAGAGGAAGGCATGGGAAGAGTAGACATGGTAGAGGAATTTAATGACAGGGACCAAGGGCTACCTGATGAGATTCAAATAGGAATTAACAATGGTGAACTTACAGAGAGCTCTGGAGCTAACCCTTCCAGTCACACAGATGCCTTGAATCTACCTCTTCAGACCAACTCTGAACCTGATATTGAAGATGCCAGCCGTGAGGGATGGGAGTTAGCTAGAAAAGACATAGAGGAAAATTTAATAGATGCTCCCAACCATTCTGTGATATATCACCAAGCACAGGGCAGTGCAGATACTGCAGAAATTCAGTGTGAGACTGTGCCAAATGTTTCTGGAGGTGACAGGGATAAAAATCAGGCAGTTGTTTTAGCAAAAACACTTGAAGTGGAAGTTCAGTCTAGGATTGACCTTAACTTTCTGCTGGGAGCTAATGCAAACAGAAGAGATTTGTGTTCATGTCAGGCAGCAGATTCATTAGTAGAGGGGTCTGATGGTACAGTGACCGGGAATTGTAGTCATTCCATTCACTTGCCAAACATTGTAAAGACAGACTCTTGGGGAACAGATCCAGGTCAAAACTGGCAGCCACGCTTGGATTCAGCAATGAATGACATGGACATATCAGGATTCTCTAGTGTTCCAGATGGCCAAACAAGCGGACTTGCCAGTTGGCCAGATTCTGTTAACCATTGTCCTGTCAGAGATATGGGAGGCTTAGATAATTGCTGGGAACATTTACATATAGTTGAGAGCAAGAGAGGAGTGCAGATGGACTTACTAGCAGGTGCATCTGGGGAACAAGCCATTGCTAGCTGCTCAGCAGAAAGTCAGGAGATAGCTAGACCATTGGTTCTGGGAACCTCCTGGAACACTAGCACTGAGAGTTCTGCTAGCCCCCAAGACAATGACATCAGCAACTCAGATTTATCTGAAGATGAAATTGCTAACCAGAGATATGGATGGTTGTACCAAGAAATAGAGGCTGATAAAGATGAGGTACTTACCCCAATTTGTAGTATAGACTAGCCAAAGACTTCTGTAGGTTCTGTTTTTTCCTAATGTCTCTCACCTTCTTCATTATCCATCACTATCTTCTCCGAGGCCTGAATGTCATGTTCCTCTTGAAACCTGTGCAAACCAAACACAAATAGGTTGACAAAAAAAAAAAAAAAAAAAGTATCCCTGTAGCACAATGAATGTGTTGGGCGTTAAGGAGTATCTATTTTATCATCCCATTTTCTGAATTGATTCTTTGTATTTTCACTTTTATCTTCCAGGCACTAAAAATGTGCCAGGTCAACAGTAGTGCAGATTAATTTACCTTTCCTAAAATGGAAGTTTAGTTTCCAGTAAGAACACATGAGATGTTAGAACCCAGGGCCGTTGAAATTAGAGTGACATAATTTCTGTTCATCAAAATGATGTGTTATAGAAACACTGGAAGAGCTTCCTCCAGATTCTGTCAGTGGCCTGGGGAAAGTTATTGACCCTCTCATGGTTCTTTTCTTGGAATCATCTTCTCATTATTGAAAAAATAGGTTTTGTTTAGCACTGAGCCACATACCAACAACATTAACAGAATTAATCTTTCTTTTTTGTCAGCCTATTTAAAATAATACAGCATGGCCTTTGCATTTCTTAATAACTTTCATGCATAGCAGCCTTGTGTATTATTTTAAAATTTGTTGTCCTCTTTTCTCTCCAACTTGTCTCGTGGATATTTACTGATCCTACAAAACTGATGGGGAAAAAATAACACACTGTGATTTCTATTTCTGTTTAGGCTTCTGGTGGTTCATTTAATGGATTCACCCAGGTAAGGAAGCAAACTTCTACCAAAATCCATCTGCTGGGAATGATGCAGATTTTTTCAGTGGAGTCTCTGTGTCACTGGTATAGCATAAGGATTAAGGATATCAGCACAAAATGTGACCTTACTACTTACAAACAGTAATGGAGACCAAATGGTAGCAGTGTTGTAGGACTGCCATGAATATTATTTGAGATACACACACAGGGCACATAGCCCAGTGCCCTTGCACATACTTAGTGCTGTGTAAATTTAATTAGCTGTTATTAATATTATTGGCTATATATCATGGGCTTCTACCTTCTGCTGATTTTCCTGCTAGAAATTAGAAATGGTCCTGAGCTAAGAAGGCTACTAGTTTCAGTTGTTGAAAAAGTGGAGTTGGGGGGGCAGTGTTCTGATGAATAGGTAAGGCTGTTGCCTGCAGTGCCAACATCCTATATGGGTACTGGTTCAAATCCTGATGGCTCCACTTCCAATCCAGCTTTCTGCTAATGTCCTGGGAAAAGCAGCAGAAGATGGCTTAAGTACTCGGGCCCCAACCACCCATGTGGGACACCTAGAAGAGGCTTCTGGCTCTGGTGTGGCCTAGCCATAGCCATTGAGGCCATCTACAGGGTGAACCAGCAGATGGAAGATTGATCCCTCTCTCTCTCCCCCCACCCCCGCAGCTCTGATTTTCAAATAATAAATAAATTTTTAAAAGGAAAAATAGATTAGATTATCTTGAACTAGTAAGATAGATATTTAGAAAGTATTGAGAGGTTTGTGGGAGCCCCTTCTGAAGCTTTACACAGAGACCACAGGACGCAGTCTCAGCTCTTTACTGGTTTTTCAGAAAGGAGCTTATGGAGACGAGAGAGACCGTACATTAGCTCTCCCCACTAAAGCAGTGTTTCCCTTGGATGTTCGCGAATAAGGAACTACACGAAGGACTTTCCCGTCACTGCCCGTGTTCTAACAGACAGGTCTGAACCGTGAAAGTGACAGGCTACGTGGCTATCAAGACCCTGGTCTCAGCTCTGACAGCCTCTTCAAGGGACACCTTAAGCAGAAATTTCTCTATGATGAGTGCTTCAGCTCAGAATGTCTGACATACCCAGTTTCTAGTATTTCTCATATTTAGAACTCTCTAAAAAATAGATATGTTTATTAGGCTACAGTATATTCATCGACAGAAGTCTCTATTACCAAGCTTTATTATTTCCCCTGTGTTTTCTAGAAAAAAGTGAAACCCACTCACTTAAGTACAGATACACATACGTACAAAGTGCTATGATAATGCATTTCTTGAAAAGTTGGGTCATAAGCATTACTATCCAGGTCTCATTCTCTTCAAGTGTGTGTCTCTGCCAAATTATTAATGCACATCATTTAAATGGTAACAAAATATTGCATTTATTTTAAAACTTCAAACTATCTTACACTCGTACCTGGTTTTCTGTTTCTTAGATATTTTTACTTCTTTAACAGATTCTCTGGCTTTGCTCCAAATGTGTGCATGTGTTTCTTACCATGATTTCTAAAGTGTTATCTATTGACTTATCTCTCTGGAAAGTGAGGACTTGAGGTGTTTCTACCTTCCACCCTCCTTCTGCCTTCCACTTTCTGTTCTTCCTCTGATAAGAGTTCCATCATAGCCATACAACCAACCCATGGTGATACCATTAGGATGTAAATGCTGTTAGCAGCCAAATCATGAAGTTCGCATTTCCTTTCATGCCAGCATTTTGTTTTCCTTCAGATAATAATTGTGAGTCTTGTTTCTTTGTCTGCTAGCTGGTTTGCTTAGGTTTCTAGTTACTTGTCACTAATTCAATCCCATACTTTGTAGCTGTATAGATCTCCTTCCATTTTGTTGAAAATAGTGTATATTCAAGAGTCTTACCTTCTTTAAGAAATCATCTGTCTTTCCCAGACTGCTCCAGTCCAAGGTGGGTATTCTGTGACTATGGTTCACGCCACAGCTGTTAATATGGGATGTCCTGTTATTGCTGCCTTCACCTGTCTCTGTCTCTCCACTGCCCTGTTGTATAGATAGAGCTCTTCTTTTGTGGTTTAATTCCTCATCTGAATAGACTATGTTCTCTAATAGCTTCCTGAGAAAAATGTGCATGGGAGGTACCTATTCATGACCTTATGTATCAGAAAGTGTCTTGATTCTTATATATATAATGGGCTGTTAGTTAGATATTATGATGGAAGTTGTAAATCATTTTCCCTTAGAATTTTCAAAATGATTACTCCACTCAATTCTACCTCCTACTATTGCTATTAAGAAATTGTCTTTTGATTTTTGATCTTTGTGAGAAACCTTCCTCTCTCTCTCTTTCCTCCTTTTTATCTCTTTCTCCCCCCTTCCCTTCATCCTCCTTCTCGTCATTCCTCCCTGAACCTTTGGAGAATCTTCTTTTAATCTCAGAGTTTCTGAAATTTTACTGTGATAGTCTCTAGATCTGATCTGTTTTCGTACGTAGTATTAGTTAGACCTTTTCAGTCTACAAGTGTATGTGTTTTGAATTGGTGGATCTTTTTACAATTTCATGGAAGATTTCTTGGGTTGTCTTTGTTCTCTCATCTATAACATGTATTTTTTTTTTATACACCAGCTTCTTTATCTGCTCTTCTAATTTGTTTTGCTTGCTACTTCATTTTCTCTTTCACTTTTCTCTATACTATTTCTACTTCATTCCTATAATTTTTCAATTTCCAACAGCTTTTTGTGGACTGGGTCTGTTTCTTAATAGTACCCCCCCCCCCTTAGAATGTGAATATAACATCTCCCATTGTATCTCTGTAAGATTAGTAATCATTTTTGAAGTTCCTTTTTTTAAAAAAATGTCTTTCTTCTACTTGCTTTTAAAATTTTTTTCTTTTCTGTTTCCCTTTTGCACTTGAGACTTCTGCAGAATGTCTTGTGATCTTGTTGAATACCTGAAGGTGAGATGCTGGAAAACTGACTGGAAATGTGTACAGGTAGATAGATCTCATTGACTGTGGGTGTTGTGCAGCATTTGCCGGCTCATCTTAGAGTTGCTGAGGTCCCCTTCTTTATTTTTTTTTTTTTTTTTTTTTTTTTTTTTTTTTTTTTTTTTTTTGACAGGCAGAGTGGACAGTGAGAGAGACAGAGAGAGAAAGGTCTTCCTTTTGCCGCTGGTTCACCCTCCAATGGCCGCCGCTGCAGCCGGCGCACCGCGCTGAACCTGGCAGGAGCCAGGAGCCAGGTGCTTTTCCTGGTCTCCCATGGGGTGCAGGGCCCAAGCACCTGGGCCATCCTCCACTGCACTCCCTGGCCATAGCAGAGAGCTGGCCTGGAAGAGGGGCAACCGGGACAGAATCCGGCGCCCCGACCGGGACTAGAACCCGGTGTGCCGGCGCCGCAAGGTGGAGGATTAGCCTATTGAGCCACGGCGCCGGCTCGGTCCCCTTCTTTAGACCTTTTCCCTGCTTGGGTTGATCAAGTGTCTCAGGAAAGACTCCCCAGTCTCTTGTCCGGAGGCCGGAACCTTGGCTACCAAGGTGATGAAAGATGAAGGTTCGTGTAGAGATCCTTTGTTCCTCTAGGGTTTCTCCAGCTTGATCTTTTGGATCAATTTATGTGTTTTGACAAATCTGTTACAGGTGGTTGGTTCACAGATAACCCACAGCAGTCACACTTAGGAGATAGTGTTATTACATTCCCAACATGGAAGAGTTGACATTTGCAGCCCAACTTGGTGTCAATGTCCATGAGAGAAACTGTGGCCCAAAGATGATCCTGAAGCCAGTGCCTCTTGTTCCGTGACCTCACTGTAGTCTCAGAAATGTGTATTTAGAATAATCCTGTGAAAACTTACTTTTGCATTGTTTTGTTTTCATGATTTAAAATAAAAGGAGATTAAAAAAAGCTTTGAACCTATTTATGGACTCAATTGATGGTAGCTCATTTAAATATCTTTTTTTTAGATTTATTTATTTATTTATTTGACAGGTAGAGTTTACAGACAGTGATAGAGACAGAAAGGTCTTCCTTCCATTGGTTCACTCTCCAAATGGCCACTATGGCCAGAGCTGCGCCGAACCAAAGGTAGGAGCCAGGAGTTTCTTCCTGGTCTCCCATGCAGGTGCAGGAGCCCAAACACTTGGGCCATCCTCCACTTCCTTTCCAGGCCACAGCAGAGAGCTGGACTGGAAGAGGAGCAACTGGAACTAGAACCCAGTGCCCATATGGGATGCCAGTGCCACAGGTGGAAGATTAACCTAGTGCACCACGGTACCAGCCCCTTAAATATCCTTTTAAAAAATCAGTTTTCTCCTCAATTTTCAGCCCCAGGACACTTCGTTATTCACAATGCAGACAGACCAGAGTATGATCTGCAACTTGGTAAGTTGATTTTCTGTGTGTTTGGGGGGAGTTGTTAATTATTACTGGATGTTATAATCTGAGTTGATCATTCGAGTTTGTCTGGAGTTTCTTTACCCAGATGGGTTTCTGCAGTTGCCTATTTTTAAAGATATATTAATTAATAGTAATTGTACATGTTCATGGGTACAGTGTGATGTTTCAATACATGGATACTTTGTATACTAATGAAAATGGGCTAATCAGCATTTCCACTTTTTTGATGCTACTTTATGATTGGACTCTTGGAATGTCTTCTATTAGTTCATACAATGTATACTAGGTTATTGTGAATTCTAGTCTCTTCACTTTGCTGTATAACAGTAGAACTTTTTCTTCAATCTCTGATTTTTCTACTAATTATCCAAACTCACTCTATTCCTCCTCCGTCTCTCTTAGCCATTCTGTATTCAGGTTGAATGGAGTGTTTAGGCTTTTCCATGTATAAAGTCAGGTGATCTGCAAAATAGATATTTTGACTTCCTCCTTTCAAATTTTGATACCCTTTATTTCTTTCTCCTCCAAATCTCTCTTGCTGGTACTTCCCATGCTACATGAATAAGACTGGTGAAAGTGGGCATTGTTGTCTTGTTCCATATCTGAGGGGAAATTCTTTCAACTTTTACCCAGTTAGTATGATGCTGGGTGTTGGTTTGTCACATATAGCTATCATGATTTTGAGGTATGTTCCTTGTACATCCAATTTGTTGAGAATTTTCATCATGAAGGATTGTTGAATCTTTCTCTGCATCTGTGGAGATGATTATATGGTTTTTGTTCTTCATTGTGTTGATGTGATTTATTGAGCTTATTGATTTGTGAATGTTGAACCATCCTTGCATCCCTGGGATAAATCCCACTTGATTATGATGTGTGACCCTGTTTTCTAGAAATCAGGAGGGAAAACATCTATAAAATCTTAAATTGATTTTAAATTTGATTCTTTTGATTCATAAGGGCACACTGATCCCAGCAAAACTCCAGATCTCTTAATTTTGGGCCTCATTGGCACACAGTAAGCCTATCAGGGACATGGATCTTTCCATGAGACAACCGATAGGACTGAAATGAAAGTGCCTCAAGTGTTCATGCTTCAAGGCAGATCCCTGCTTTTCATCATCCTTTCATTTTGTGAGTTGTAAATAGAAGAAATTCACAATAGAGTTGAAATTCCTAATTTGATAACAAATGAGAAAAGGGAAAAGCTTGGTTATGGAATGATTGGGAAACTGTTAGTCTTGGTGCTTCGAGGAGAGGCTTTTAAGATCGGTGCTGCAGGGTCACAGGAAACTGCCTAGCAGTAGCAGCAGCTCACCAGTACCGTTGCATGAAGAAAGCTTCAGAGATTTCACTCGTGAGCTTGTCACTGCTGAGCTACTTCTACCTGTGGGGAAATCCAGTGGAAGACAGAGCCTCTGTGGCCTGCGAATAAATGATTAGATGTTTCAGATACAAATGATGCTGGCATTGTGGTGGGCATCTGTGACACGGTGGGTTAAGCCACCACTTGGGATATCCACATCCCAATTTAGAGTGTCTGGTTTGGGTCTTAGGAGGTCTATGTTTCTCATCCAGCTTCCTAATAATTCACCTGGCAGGCAGTGGATGATGGCCCAAATACTTGGCTTCCTATCACACATGTGGGAGACCTGCATGGAGTTGCTGGCTCCTGGCTTCAGCCTGACCCAGCCCTGGTTGTTGCAGACATTTGGGGAATAACCAGTGGATGGAAGATGTGTGTGTGTGTGTGTGTGTGTGTGTGTGTGTGTGTGCTTCCCTCACTGTCACTCTGCCTTTCAAATAAATGAATAACTATTTAAAGTTATGTTGATACCAATAATGAAGCCAAGGAGACTCATCCTTCATGTTCATTGGAAATTCTCAGCCTAAGTGATGGAAGATAAGAGTTTTAATTACCAACCGTGAATGGGTTTTTAGGAAAAATTGAGAAACACTGGGATAAGTAGAAAGGTTATAATTAAACTCATACTTTCTATTTCAATGCAAAAGATGCAGGCCTGGAATCCAGTGACTTTTAAGCTTCTCTGAACATCTCGTAACCCTCCAGAGCTGGATATGGGAGCTTCTGATTTATTAAGGGCTGCCCTCCCCTTCCCTTAACAAATATTCTCTGAAGCAGACATCTTCACCTTCTTTCCACTGCGAAGGTTAGCTTTGTTAACCCAACATGGCAAATGCTGCTGACATGGGCTCTGCACGGTGAGGAGCGGGCAATCACAGTGAACCCTTGTCTCTCACTGGGTTGTGATTATACAAGCCCTTCCAGGAGCAGGAAACCTCCGTGACATTTGGTTCATTGACTGTTCGGAGCGAGATGGTGGTTGATGTTGGTAATTACCGTATGTCTCCCAGCCTGCGTCTCATGGCACCACAGCACATCCCCTGAGTCTAAGTTTAAATGCTTTGTGAATCTGCAAACCTTGCTCAGGGCTCAGTTTCCTCTAAGACGCTTTGCTGTTCTCACTAAATTAGCTCTCCCAGGATTGAAGAAACAAGACTAGAAAGCAAATGCCATAGCGGAATGTGACTAGACTCCCAGTCCCATTCTCCCGACCTGCCTCTTCTTCCTCAACATGATCTGACTTTATCTTACCACAGAGAATACCAGAACGTGTGCTCCAAGTCTGCACTATTGATCTTACTGCAAAGGGAAAATTTCATTTTTGATTCTCAGAGTTGCGCCATGATGACATCCTGCTGTCACCAGTAAACGTAAAGGGTCCAGCTCTTCTCTGTGTGGTGACTGCCGCTCCAGCAAAAGCGGGATCAGTAGAGCATTCCACAGCAGGTGTGGTCTGGTGTCAACCCATCGGCAGGCTCTGTCAAGGAGGCTGTTTGTGAAAGAGGCGGGGCACTCTTCTATTCCTTCAGGACTGTTTCAGCTCTTTTCATGAACAACAGCCCACAGTTTGTCTTTGTTTTTCTCTCTAACTTCATGAAATGTTTGTGATTTTACAAGGGATTCTTACCAGGAACCTCTTTACCTGAGAAGGAACAGAAGGATGACTTCCATTTCTGAATCTGAGTAGCTGCTTGGATGTATGATCAGGTTTCATCCTTACACATTTTTCAGTGCACCTAGGACTTGAGTTAGGTCGCAATGCCGTATCATGCTGTGCAGTGTGATTTTGTGGTATAGTGAAACATGTCACGACTCGTGAGGGCAAAACCCAAGCCTGTGTCGCCTTCATACTATGATATTGTGGCCTTGTCTAACTTGTGCAAGCAAATGCAATTAGACTCATTTAGGAAATCACCCGGATTATGCTTGCCTTACAGAAAACTTCAGCACTTTCTCAGACTTCTAATAAACCCAAACTGCAATGGAGATATTCATTTTAAATTGTTTCTTCATTTTTGCAAATACACAATGCTATATTTGTTTGATGTGTGTTTTAGAATTTCTTTCGGTTTTTTTATCTGGCTTCAGACTTTTCCATAGCACAGATTCGGCTTGCTGGGGAACAACACCTGCTTCTGGATTTCTTGGTTCTTTGTCAAATTACCTCTGTGTATTCCATTGTATGGGTCATTTGATACCACCCTTTCTTGCAAATCGTCTTGCCTTCCCAAACGGTAGGATCATACTCTAAGTGCTCCCAGTATCTGTCTGCCAGTGTGAAAGCTTGTTCCATTATGAAGATAATTCTTTTTGAACAATAAAAGTGTAGTCTTTTCCCATAAAGGACTCCTAAGAGCCTATTAGAGTGAATTTTATCTCATTCTTTCTTAAAAATTGTTTCAAACCAGCTCTTAACGGTTATAAAAGTCCATAAAAATATAAAATCTCTGCACACTTGTCTACCAAAGTGTTCTTTGATTTTATTATGCCCTTTGAAAGAATAGCAGTGTGATCATGGCAGGCATTACAGTGAATGACTTGGTGGGAGCATAAGCCAAATATTTTGTTTATTTTTCCAGCACCAAGCTACTCATTACTCATTTCCTATTAACTCAGCACAGTTTTCCTATCCCTTCTCTAGGGAACTTATGTGCATTGACTTAGGTGAATATACAGGAAAAGCAGAGGTGGCAGTGGTGGCTTATTGGGAGAGTGTGGTGGAAGCTACTGATTTCCCCCAATCAAAGTATTCACTGGAGAACTCTACCCTCCAATGTCCATTTGCTTAGTGAAGTAATCTTATTAAAATATGCTTATGCATATTAATAAGAATTATAAAAGAATATTTTAGTAGCTGTGGGGATGTATGCATCAGCTGTGGTGTTTCTAAGGGCCTATTATTGTTTTATGTTGATAATTTTAAGACTAAATTGGTCTTTCCCTAAGGGATGTCAAAGGCCTGACTCAGCATGTAATTGGAATTAGGATGAAATCTATGTATAGACGTCACAATGGGACAGAAACACCTTACCCTACCACACAATTAAAACTGTCTAATTGACACCATGAGAATTCTTCCCTGTGGTTCTTTAAATAATTATTTTATTATATGAAATACACTGATTGATAAGGATTTTGTTGGTGGGAAAGAAAGAATAAGGAACCAAACGAGACTTTACAACAAGGCGGCAAAGTATCGGTGAATGTGGCAGTCAGGTGGCTGGGCCTGCTCTTCCCAGTCTTGGAAATTGGATGCATTTTAGTCTGAATATTGGGATGATCCCTGGATTTTTTTGGAGCAATGCCGTGAACTGTGTGACCTCGATCTCTCTGTCCCTCTCCCTCTCCCTCTCCCCGTCTCCCCGTCTCCCCGTCTCCCCCTCTCCCCCTCTCCCCCTCTCCTCCTCTCCCCCTCTCTCCCTCTCCCCCTCTCCCCCTCTTCCCCTCTCCCCCTCTCCCCCTCTCTCCCTCTCCCTCCCTGCCTCCATCCCTTCCTCTCTCTCTCTCTCTCTCTCTCTCTCTCAATGCCAAAGGAAATGACAGTTTTTGAAGATTGTAAAAGGAAGCTTAACAATATCTATTCATAGGATTTGCAGTTCTGTAAAGGTTCATGGTGCCAGATGGGGAGACTTTTCCCAGCAGATCCAATGAAGCAGGTTCTCTATGGGATGAGCAAGAGAATCTTAATTGTCCAGTGTTTTGGAATGTTACCTATTTACATGTTGATTTTTTTCCTCTAACCACTAAACCAAATAATGAAGGCTGAATCTGAGCAGGCTGCACCCACAGAGCCGAAAGCAGAGGAGGCCCCTGCTGCTGCCACACCTGCTGTCGGACTGGACCTGGGACTGGATGCTCGGGCCGAGGAGCCAGTGGAGGAGGCAGCGGTGAGCGCGACCTCCCTCCCTCTGCACCTGCCTCCCTGCCGCCGCTGTGCTTATCTCATGACCTCACACATCATCTCTCATCCATGCTTCCTTCCCTTGTGCTACACAGGCTGCCCATTGGTCACGGCTCCCCAAGTTCAATACCCTTCATACCTTTGATAGTGGAACTCTATTTCACTTCACTTTTCAGAATACATGCTATGGAGAGAACTGATTATGATCTAGAGAGTACTCCCAGGTATCCTAGATGTAGCTATCTATGAAGAATGCCTTCATTTTTTTTAATGCTGTCTCATTCATAGTAGATAGCTTTTGTAGAACTTGCTGGTAATCAGAACTGTTAATAACATGTTCTACCTGTGATGGCTGCAGATGTACCTTGAGCTAGGGACCTACTTGAGTGTGATAAACAGGACAATAATTTGTTGGTTGTGTCTAGATAGTGATTACTTACAATGTTAATTTTATAGCATTGGTTAAAGTCCAATGAAGGATTGAAATCCTGTGTTACAAATCTGTGAGTCTCTAAGGATTCCTATATGTGCAGCAGTTTTTTCAAAATCAAGTTCAGTGCTGGCTGTTTTTTTTTTTTTTTAATTGATTTATTTGAAAGGCAGAGTTACAGAGAGAGTGGGAAAGACAGACAGAGATCTTCCATCCACTGTGGTGGTGCAGGCTGAACCCAGGAGAGAGGAGCTTCTTCCACATCTCCCATGTGAATGCAGGGGCCCAAGCACTTGGGCCATCTTTCACTGCCTTCCCAGGTGCATTAGCAGGGAGCTGGATCAGAAGTGGAGCAGCTGGGACTCGAACTGGAGCTTGTACGGGATGCCGGCACTGCAGATGGTGGCTTAACCCACTGCGCCACAGTGCCAGCCCCAAGTGCTGATTCTTTTTTTTTTTTTTTTTTTTTTTGCTTTTAAAACTTTATTGAGACCCCTCCCATCTGCCGGCCCCACCCCGAGGCCCAAATGGGCAGGCAGGGCCGAAGCAAGGGGGTGGGAGGGAAATGAGTGGCATAGGGAGGGTGAGGGGTGAGCGAGCAGAGTCAGCAGGGGGTGGAAGGGAGAAGTAGCCAGGAACCTATACAAGCCACTCTCCGCTTCCATCCTAAGCTTGTAGCTCTGTACATTGAGGAAGCTCCACTCGCAGAGGTGCTGGGTTCCATTCCCACCGCCTGGCCCAAGCTTTCGGATTCTAAACGGAAGCACCTGTGTGGGGCTTAGGGCTGGGATTGCTGATCCACCCACCCCAGGACGCGGGGAAAACACCTTCCGGATTGCTACGCCCCCCGCAGCGCGACAGACCCCTGCCCAACAAGTGCTGATTCTTAATGAGAGACCTTTGTGCTAGGATGAAGACCTATCTGTTTGCCTGGGAACCAACTCTTAACCTGATCCATGCAGCCATATAAAGTTATGATATGATTATTGTTTTTAGCCCTTGCTTATACTCCTGTGGAACTGTGGTTTCCTGCTTTTATTTAACCTATTTTTTATTTATAGAAGGTGAACAAATCCCATGTATTTCATATTTACAGATTTAGGAGCATGATGATACTTCCCACCCTGTCCTCCCTCCCACCCATGTGCCCACTGTCCCTCATCCTTCCTTTCTTATTCCTTTAATTTTCACAATGATATACTTTCAATTTATTTTATAATCATAAGAATAACCCTCCACTAAGAAAAGGATTCAACAAAAAGTAAGAAGAAAAAATAAAAACACTGTTTCACGATAGTAGCGACAAGAGCTATAAACGATAATCAAGTCTCACAATGTCAGTTTTGCTAATAAACATTACAATTTTTGTTCTTCCTACTTTTACTTGTTGAATATTATAGTTGATAGTGAATTAAGCCTGTGATTATAGTGTAAATTGAAATTTTGTCTTTATAAAAATTAAAGAAAAATAAAAGCAAGGAGAGGGAGACTTAGGGTGGGAGGGGAGGGAGGAAATTATAGTTATCTTCTTGGAACTATACCTATGAAATCTGTTGTCTTATATTAATAAAAATTTTTTAAAATGCTATATGACAAACTACAATGAGCACTAATAGGCATCAAACTTAATTGGATAGTGTACCACCCACGAAAGCATAGAGTTCAAACTATCCAGCAAGTAAAAAAATAGTTTATTTATGTAATTCAGTGACTATCACCCAAGAATTTCAATCAGGGTACCATTTACTATAGCTTTCTCAGAGTCTGCACAAACAGGAAACCCAGTTTCCCTATTACCAAAAATAACAGGGTCTGTGTTAGATACTTAAGAGAAATGAAAATTATGTTTCATGCCATTGGTGCATTTGGTCATTTTAATGAGAACTGGGTAGGTCATCTGTCAAATCAACCACTTAACTAATAGAGAAAAAAGCAATAGGGCAGGATAGTAGTTGAAAATACTAAATAAGGATGATAATGAAGAAGTGTTACATTCTCCATTAAAAGAAGTCTTACACTGAATATAAGCAATGTGTTCAGTTGGATCAAATCTCTTAGAAGCACTGCTTGGATTGACTTTAGGCCTGAGAGTGTCATGTCCAGGGTTTTTCTTCTTAGCTGTCACTCCCAGACTGACTGGTGATCTCCATGGATGGGTGCAGACGCAGCATTTTCATTTGGTGTTCATTTGTGACCCATCTACCCATCTTAGCTTGTCAGATTATTTAAACAACAAAGGAAGAGGAAATATAGTTGAATTTTTCCCTATTCTTACAATTTAGAGAATTAATTTTAAAGAAGATATGACCAGTGCCAAAGAGATAGATATTGATGTAGGTTTTGAGAGAAGTTGCTTCAGTTCCAAAAAATTTTCATCACATCCCTGTTTTTGAATAGCAGCGCCTATTTTATTTTATCCAGTACTTGTAAACGACATTGGTTCCTTGTTGTCAGATCAGGCATAATGCCACAGCGGCCATGCTGTTGAGCAAGGGCAGCACTCGATGTTGTGTGATAGACTGGCAATGTGCAGTAGACAAGCAAGTGTGCTAAATACAGGCTTGAATGTTAATCCTCTGTCACCGCTTCTCAGACCCCTCACACGCATCCTCCTTGTAACCCACTTAACTGCGTGGCTCTTGGCTTCTTACAGAATTGCAGTTCATTGGCTTTCCAGAGAACATTAGAACAATTGCTGAGGACCTACGGGACCTAACGTATACAGGGCAAATAGCCCTTACCCAAATTCTTGAGACCGTAGATGTTTGTGGTTTTTGGCTTTTTGTGGATTTTAGAATATTTGCATGTATTTAATGAACTATCTGGAGGGCTTGACCCACATTTAAACATAAACTTCAGTCTTGGTTTCATACATATCTTAGACATGTAGCCTGAAGATTTTATACAGTGTTAATGTATCTGCATTTTGACTATAACGTGTTCCATGAGGTCAGAGTGGAATTTTCTACTTGTGAGCACTTCAGATTTTGGATTTTTAGATTAGGGATGCCCAACCTATATATGATTTGTAATCTTTGTTTTTAATTCAGGTGGTATTACAAATATTTAACACACTATGGCACAAGCTGATGTCTTCCGTCACTAAAGCCAGCTTCCCTCACATTGAATAGAGAGATAATTGGAAGAATGCTTCATCCTGAAAGTATTTTTTTCTCCTAAAGCTTAGAGGTGAACTTTAGAGAATCACAAGTTTCAAGTCCTTGTGAAATACTAAGGCAATTTAGAGAGTCTTCCGAAGGATTCAGACACCTCCTGGGAGCCACAGGTGATGCTGGAACAGCAGGTTCGGTGCTCACAGCGTGAGGCTCCCTCTCTAAAGAGAAAGCATCCATCAGTTTCATTTCTCCATATGGACAGAAAAAGAATAGTACGGGTGTTCGGCAAGCAGGGGCAGCTGGCAGCAGCTCAGTCGGCCTAGTGCCCGTCAAGAGAGGCCCCCGTCCACGTTTGGTAAAGGACGGCCTCGGAAGACATCAGTCTCCCCTGCCTTCCCTCCTACTTAGAACACGTTGCACAGAGCACATTTTTGTTTCCTACAGTAGTTTATAGCTTTCTCCCTCTGATCATAATAACCTAATGTATTCAAAGGGTTATTTCTTCTAAGCAAAGGCCTCTTCTCTTGCTGGGTGTGTGGTATTCAGCCGTGAAGGCACAAACACCCATGTTCTGGCCCCAGCATTAATTAACAGACGGGCTGTGGTTGTCATCAGTCAGGACGGGGTTGACGTGACCTTTTGAGGAACTCCTTTCTGCAGCCGAAATGTCACCAGGCCATTATTAGTTCAGCTCTTGACAGAATGCATTGCATTGGAGGAAAAGTCTGTGGTGGTTTTCTTTAAAAAAAAAAAAAAAAAAAAAAGTAAAATAGAAAGAGGCAAGTGTAATTTCAAAAGCAGGACAAAGAGACCTGAGACTTTCAAGAAAAGCTTAATTCTTACATTTCTGTTTGTTATTCTGTTCCCCACATATTAATATTACTGTTAGTTATTTCCCCTACAGCATTAAATTTCTTCACTACATCTGCAGGATACATTTTTTTAAAAAAGATTTTGTTTATTTATTTGAGAGAGAGTTACAGACAGTGAGAGGGAGATACAGAGAGAGAGAGGTCTTCCATCCACCGGTTCACTCCCCAAATGGCTGCAAAGGCCGGAGCTGAGCCGATCTGAAGCCAGGAGTCAGGGTCTTCCTCCAGGTCTCCCACACAAGTGCAGGGGCCCAAGCACTTGGGCCATCTTCTACTGCTTTTCCAGGCCACAGCAGAGAGCTGGATTGGAAGAGGAGCAGCCAGGACTAGAACTGGCATCCATGTGGGATGCTGGCACCACAGGTGGAGGATTAACCTACTGTGCCACAGCGCCAGCCTCAGGATGCATTTTAGAAACCCATACCTCTCCTTTTCCAGATGTTTGTATGTTAGGTAGCTCATGAAAGTTCCCTTTAGGGAAAAAATGGTTTCAATATTTGTTTCAGTTTATATATCAGATAATTAGGTTAAAGAGCAGATAAAGATGTATATAGATACAGTTCACAATGTATTATGTGGATATGGTTCATCATTTACCATGCATGCCATTTCTTTATAGAAAATAACACTATCTACATTTATCCTCTTTTCCTACAGAGATGCTCCTTCTATTGCTCAAAACTTCTGTCAGTTCCTGTACGTTTTGCCCAAATGATAGGATGTAGACAATGCCCCCTTCTGCCTTCTGTTTTAGAAGAGAGTAAGTGCTCTCAGTACACTGGGCGTTGGCAGAGCTCCAAAAGCAAATAAGTGAAGAGAAGACGGAGGTCAAGATGCTTTGGGAATTGCTAGATGAGCCTGGAAGAGCAAACATTTCTGATCCATTATTTGGGAGACTACTTTGGCTTTGCTGTTACATACACACACACACACACACACACACACACACACACACACATATATATGTTTATATATTATTTAATTTCATCAAACTTTGTTGACATGTCAAGACCAATTACACCCACAGTATATACTTGTACATATCAGAACTTCCCGACTGTAGTCTCTCAGTGTCATCTTGCTAGGAGTGTTTCTGTCTGCTTGAATAAGTGCTTCTTTCACTCGGATGACAGAGATGTCACCATCTCTGTAGGTATCAAGGTGTGTTCTGGGCCTGGGGATGTAGTGATGTAGTAAATAGATAAGGCTCCGGCTTCATAATTCCTGGCGGGAGGATGAGGTTGACACTGAAGAGTGATCAGGCAGTCATGTGCGTGGGAAATGGCAGAGTAGGCGTGAGAACTCAGGTTTCCACTCTCCCTCGAGATGTGATCTCCCAGACTGTCAGAGGGAGATGCTGAAGACCAGAGGAAATCAGAAGCTTGATTTATTGTTTGGCCTTCATCAAGGTAGAATAATTTCCCAGCTCTAAGTGTTCACATTAAAAGCATGCTCTCAATTAACATTTCAAGAAGCATATGCATATACACAGTTATATATACATACATATACATAT
Source organism: Oryctolagus cuniculus (assembly GCF_964237555.1). Classification (NCBI taxonomy): domain Eukaryota; kingdom Metazoa; phylum Chordata; class Mammalia; order Lagomorpha; family Leporidae; genus Oryctolagus; species Oryctolagus cuniculus. Next base: position 28,534,300 of record NC_091447.1, on the reverse strand, counting down.
GTAAATATAAATATAAATATGTATGTAAAATGGCAGCCTTGGAGGAGGGAGTACATTTTTACCTTTATTAGGAAAAAGCTTACATACATGATTAATTTGTGAGCTCAACTGTGTTCCCAGTAGCAACTAATAACATCTTCAGTGCCCATCAGCCCAAACATGTGACCTGATTTTCTCTTGTTCCATGGTATCTAATATGTGCCCAACAAATTTTGATCCATTGATTTGTTGAGTGATTGACACCATAGACAAGGTGTTCTGAAAGGGTCTATAACTTGATGTTCTAAGATCCAGATATTTATATGGGCCTTTTCTTTCGCTTTCTGCCATTCAGATACTGTGGATTTTGTCACGTAGGAAAAGCAAGCCACTTACTACCATCAAAAGCTGTGCAAGTTTTTCATTCTGCTCTGCACTAGCTCTGTGACATCCAAGCCCCAGTCCCTCCAGGCTGAAATGGAGAAAATAGTAATTTCTTTAAAAACTCCTATGAGGGCTTAGAAATGGTTCACGTCATTAGTTTCAGCATCTGGCACAGAGAGATACCCAGTCAACAATGGTTTGATGAGACCATGATGAGCATCATCATGGAAGCCTAGAGGTCGATGAGCACAGCGGGTGAAATACATTCTTCTAGAGAGGAGAGGGTGGAAATTGGGAAAGGCAGTCACCCCCTCTTTCATCGTTGCCTCAAGTCAGAAATGGTGAGGATCTCGACTTCTGCTATGTCTCCATCAGCATAAAGTTCCTCTTGGCTCCTAACCAAGCTCTGTTTCATCAAAATTCTTTGTCCATTCCGAGAAGCCTTTCTGCCTTCTAGGCACCTTCCTGCTGGTTCCAGTACTGGGGAGTTCCCTCTGCCCCTCCTTGCCAGGGAGATAGGAAGAGTCAGAGAAATGCAGGGCCCTTTCAGCTGTCTTTCCTCAAGGTGTTTGGAGAAGGAGAAACAAAGTCCGATGATCTCCAGATACATCCAAAGTTGATGCAAGTGATTGAGCCCAAATCCTTCTTTCTACCATTGCATTAAGTCAAAGGGAAGAGATGAATTTAGCCAAGAAGAAAATACAGGTAGCAAGATAGGAATCCACTCCCCACCCCTCACTGTCGCTCCCCCTCTTCGTGGAGGAACGACACAGGACCCTGCGCTGTTCTTTCGTCTGCTCGGCCCTCCCCGGGTTTGCTGCTGGTTCTTCCCGGGTTGGCTACTGTCCCTTCCACCTCCGTGGAAGGGCAGTTCCCCCTGGCCACATTCCCCACTTCCGCAGGGGAGCGGCACACCATCGGCCGGCTTTCTCGGGGGCTGCACAGGTGTTCCCTCAGATGTTCCCCATAGATGTTCCTGGTGCATGCCGTCTCTCTCCTCCTTTATAGTCCTCCTCCGCCAATCCTAACTCGGCTGCCCACACGCCGAGTACGCTGCTCTCCAATCAGGAGCAAGTCCTACAGTTTATTGGTTGAACTGGAGGCAGCTGTGCGGAAGCTGTTTACTTCTCTCCCAGCGCCATATTGTGGGAGAGCAGATGCATAGAATAAGTCTTAATTCCAGTAACTCAGTCCAGTCCGGGCTGCTCCCCACACCTCACAAACCAGGTTGACCTGCGTTTGTCAGTTACCATCTCTGGAATATGGGGCTGTTGCTATCTGATATGTGACTGACAGTAAAGACCCATCAACCCCTTACTGACTGCTAAGTAGCAGCACACACAAACTGTCTCACCTGTCTTTCGGAGTCTAATATTCCATAGCCCCTTCTCCAATAGGACAACTAACCAGGATTAGCCTTTTCTCACCAGCGGTGCCATGAACTACTCAAAGGCTGGCAAGTCAGAGATTAGCAGAGGGGTCTTCCAAGTGTGGCTATCAGCTGCCTCCCCCATTCAAGTTTCAGGCCCCACACTAGTATCTGGTTGGGTCTCAGTAGCGAAAGAGATGTCTGTGCTTCGGAGGCCAGGGTTGGGAGTTTTGCCAACAGAATGTGATGTCTTTCAGGTGGTATCGAGACCGTCATTTCTGGTCTAGTCTCTGGCAGCCCTACCTTTACCTTCTGCCAACATGGGCCTGGCCCACTTACAAGAAGGCAGTTTAAGCAGTGGCAGCAATTGCTTTACATATCATTCATAGACGGTGTAACCAGGCAAGATAAAATGTTTACCTTGCGCTGTGAAGGTGTTTTCCTTAACCAACCTCTCTAACAAACTACTGGCCACCCCACTGGAGCTGTTCACTGTGCCTACTCCAGAAACTGGGCCATGCTTATCTCTCCGTCTCTGAGAGAGCACAACACACTATTTACCTTCGCTTTACAAGATCAGTCTACTTTTTCTATCCCCATCTCCCATACATGCCTCTTACAGAGAAACCAATAACTGAAATTTCACATGCTGGTATGTATCATTATTCAATTTCTTATGTGACCTTAAAGGCCAAATTAACCAAAAATTCATTAACTTTGGCATCTCTACAGGAGACTTTCATTTTTAAAGAAGTTGCAGAGCTAATTTAAACAGATGTTGCTATAGCAACGCTGCTGCCGGCGGCTGGCTTGAGCGAGGGGCCCAGCTGCCCAGGGTTTGTGATGGGACTGCAGGCAATACTCAGAGAGCAGATTGAAAACCAGGATGGAGATGAAGGTCAGGGGAAACCCCTAATAATTCCTTCAGTAGAAAGGAAGCCCATGGATGTGTTAGAGAAGGTTTGCAATACCAGGGACCACCTTTAAACAGAATGCCACTGGGGGTGTGATGTTACACAGGAGAGCTCACCCCTACTGTTGTGCTAAGGAATCTGACTTGCAGTGTTTCCAATATAATTTATCTGAAAAACAGTCCCAGCCACCAGGCTATGCGAGGACAGGAATCTTCTTTTTGGGGCCATAATGATGTTCTGTAGATCCAGACTGACTACTGGGCTTTTTTTTAAAATGGATTCTGAATAAAATCCATTTTCCATTTTTATAACTTTTCACTTTTTCATAAAAATACCAAGAAAATCTATTTCCTTTTTCCCCATAAAAATGCAAATTCTTCAGCTAACTCAAGAACTTAAGCTAGATCCAGCATTCTGAGTGGGCAGGAAAAGACCAGGGAGTCTGCAGTCTGGATTATCTTTGTATTTATTTCCCTTTATTACTTTTCCCATGGGTTTAGACAGCCAAACTCAAAGGGGTTTACTCCAGCTTACTGGAAGTATTGAACCTAAAAGTCCTCACAAGCTCCGTGTCACAGGCTACTTCCATTCCATCATATCCTATCATTAGTAAAATGAGAACCTTGGGCCCTGAAATCTTTTCAACTTGGATCGTATTAATTTGTGACTAGTGAGCCTGGCTGTGGATATCCAAGTTCCCACAAGTTATAGGCTATCACTCTTAAGTCCAGGTGAAGATCCATCAGTTGTCTTTTCCACTTGCTCATGTTGCACATATCTTTCTTTTTTTTTTTATTTATTTTTTTTTATTTTTTTGACAGGCAGAGTGGACAGTGAGAGAGACAGACAGAGAGAAAGGTCTTCCTTTGCCATTGGTTCACCCTCCAATGGCTGCCGCGGCCGGCGCGCTGCGGCCGGCGCACCACGCTGATCCGATGGCAGGAGCCAGGAGCCAGGTGCTTTTCCTGGTTTCCCATGGGGTGCAGGGCCCAAGCACCTGGGCCATCCTCCACTGCACTCCCTGGCCACAGCAGAGGGCTGGCCTGGAAGAGGGGCAACCGGGACAGAATCCGGCGCCCCGACCGGAACTAGAACCCGGTGTGCCCGCGCCGCTAGGCGGAGGATTAGCCTAGTGAGCCGCGGCGCCGGCGCACATATCTTTCTAATCAAGGATGTCTACAAGGATGGGTGGCAAAATGTAGAGAAGTTCTGTCCAACCAAGCTCTTCTTGAAGTCTTTGTGTTGTATAATTCGCTGTTGACTCAGGGGCTTCATGACATGGTTTCCTGGGTGCTCAGACAGTACATGTTCACCAATAAAGAAAAATGTATTTATTATATGTGAAACTCATTTTAAAGAGTAGCATTCCAAGAGTGGAAGTGCAGGTGCTGGTTGTTACAAGAATACACTCACGTTCATACACATGCCTGGGAATTGTCACCAGGAGCCAGTGGATCTCTAGGAGATATTCCAAGTCTCAGAATGGCTGTAGAGCCCTGGTTGGATAAGTGTGTTGTCTTCTTGGATGCAAGTGGGTGTGAAATAAAAACAAACCACACAACTTAGAGTGATATGCACTGGTTCACTGCCTGGGTGAGTTACTTAAACTCTTAACTTAGTTAACTTGTTGTAAATGTCTGATAGGGTTGTTGGAAGAATAATACACAATAAATGTAGCCCACCTGATGTAAATGTCAGTTTCCCCTGCAGGCTGCAGAATATCATAATTGAAACTATCAAGCAGAGACAGGCCTGTAGATTAGAATTGTTATTCTACATGTTTTGGATCAATTGGTAAACCTAGAATTCAGTGATATTTCAGTCAATTGTCTTTGGCTATACTCTGGTGTCATGTCTTGTAGCCATGAATGGATGTAATTTGGCTAAAATGTGAAATAATACATTTTATATCCTTATCTGTATCAGTTACCCCTAAGAGTATTTTTGTCATTTATTTATGTATTTGAAAGACAGATACACACACACACACACACACACACACACACACATGGGGAGGGAGAGGGAGAGTGTAAGGGAGAGAGAGAGAGAGTGAGAGTGATTCTCCATCAACTGGTTCACTCTCCAAATGTCCCTAACGGCCAGGGCTGGTCCAGGCTGAAGCCAGAAGCCTGGAACTCAGTGTCAGTCTCCCACATGGGTGGCAGAGACCCAAGCACTTGAACCATAATCTGCTTTCCCAGGTGCATGAGCAGGAAGATGGATTGGAAGCAGGGCATCTGGGACATGAACCAGTACTCTGATATGGGATGCTCATGTAGCAAGAGGCAATATAAGTGTCATAACTTAGGCTCCTATTTTGGGAGTATTTTAAAGAAAATAAAATGCTTTGTAGGAGCACATCAATAACAATTAAATGAGAAAACTAAAAACACTGAAAAAGCACAGATTCACACACATAATTAGATTCAGTATTACCAGAATTAAATTCAGTGCTCTTCTATATTTAAAGAAAAAGCATCTTGAAAAAGTAAATATTTCAATAGTAACATATTCTAGAATTGTTTGCCAAACCTGAGAATTTTCCATAAAGCAAAGTGCAAAAAAAGTCCTTGAACTGTAATAGCTCAGTGTGGCATAGACAACTATGTGAGATCTTCATGCATCCTTGCCCCAGGCAGAAGGCAACTGGTGTCCAGCACCACAGTGAGTATGGGAGTACCCCGCTGAAGCCTCGAGGCATTTGGGGCTGGGTGCTGCTCTAAGTGCATCCTTTGGCACATAGACTTGGGGGACTCAAAACAGATGGTTGTATTACATACTTGATAAGCCCATCCCCATTTCCTATGGTGCGAAGGACATCTGGAAGCTCTTAGATGGACAGTGAGGAACATAGAACAGAGGAAATGTTTCCGTGTCTATGGGAAACACCAGGCCTAGAGGGAGTTCACCTAATTTGAAATCACTAAGCAAATAAATACTAAGAGCAAGAAAAAATTCCAGTCAATTGATGGGAATTTTTAAACACAGTTAAAGGTTTAAAAGAGACGTTACAGAAACTGCTCTGTTGTTCTGTCTTGTGATATGTGTGTGTGTGCATATTGTAGGTTGTGTCTAATAAAAATTTCATTAAGGGTACTTTTTCTAAAGATTTATTTATTTATTTATTTGAAAGAGTTACACAGAGAAGGAGAGGCAGAGCGAGAGCGAGAGCGAGAGAGAGGTCTTCCATCCGCTGTTCACTCACCAGTTGGCCTCAACTGCCAGAGCTGCGCTGATCTGAAGCCAGGAGCCAAGAGCTTCCTCTGGGTCTACCACACAGTGCATGAGCCCAAGGACTTGGGCCATCTTCCACTGCTTTCCCAGGCCTTAGCAGAGAGCTGGATTGGAAGTGGAGTAGCCAGAACTGGAACCAGTGCCCATATGGATGGCATTACCACCTGCAAGTGGTGGGATTACCTGTTAACACACAGCGCTGGCTCCAAGGGTATTGTTTTGATTGACATAGATAAAAGAATGCTCATATAAATTAAAACTATTAATCCCCAAACACATTTTAGAAATAGGATAGGGCCTATTAGAGAACAACATAAAAGAAGGAAAGAATGCATGCTAGAGTTAAAAGTTTCTTTAAAGAATAAAAAAAAAATTTACCCAAAATACAGACAAAATATGAAAATTGTCCTCCTTTTGTTGTCAGTAAAATCCAAGATCTCAAAAGATCTTGAAACAAAAGATGAGAAACTACGTGGTAAAGTGAAAAGAGTGATTAAGTGAAAAAAGTCACTGGGATGTAGGTGAACATTGATCTCAGTGATGTGAGGAAAGATTTCAAGAAGAAGAAATGTGGTGTTAGAATTAGGGTTTGCCTAAGAAGTGGTGAAGACCAGAAGCAACAGTATAGAGCACTGATGGCGTGTAGAACAGACTAGAAGACTCCTCCCAACGCAGAAGAAAAGCACAAGCCTAGGGCCAAAGAGTGCAGATTCCACTCACAGTAATTCCCAGTGTGATGAAGACACTGAAGAATGCCGTAGACACACAGTGGTAGCAGTGCGACAGGAAACATGCGTGAGCCGACGTTTTCCTTGTTGAAGGAAGTTCTCCTTGTAGATCCTGAGAAATCACTGACAAAATACAGTGGGTGAAGCTCCTGCTTAGGACACATTCAGCCCTTACTGGAGTGCTGACTTGAGCTCTGGTGCCCCTGCCTCTGGGCAAGCTTCCTGCTAAGGCATCCGGGAAGGCAGTGGATGATGACTCAAATACTTGGGCCCCTACCACCAGTGTGGGCGACCTGGATGGAGTTCCTGGCTCCTGGCTTTAGCCTGGCCCAACTCTTGCTGTTGAGGGGCTTTGGGGAGTGAGCCAGCAGAAGGAAGATCTATGCTCTTCTCTTCTCTCCTCTCCTCTTTCTCTCTGCCTTCCGAGTAAATAAAAAGTAACTAGTTTTTTTTTTTTTCTTAAAAAAAATGACCAGCAAAAGGCAAAATGAGGAGAATATATTCTTTTATATATATCTAAATCTATTAATATATCTAAATCTAAATATATTCTTTTAGATTTTTAAATTCAGGTTTTTTTTTGAAAGTCTGCAAACATCTATATTGGAAGTAAAAATAGACAAGAATCAGGTTGGTCTAGAGGTATCCCTCTCAATACTGAAGATGGGAAGTTATTAGATCAGCATGCAGATTTTGAGTGCATAAAAACACACTGCAGAATTCTACCCCAGGTCAAGTGTTGATCATTTGTGAAAGCACAGAAAGACTCTGTCCAATACCCAGTTTTCCCCCTGTATCCACAGAACCTGATCCAGGAATTCTACCAAATGCAGACCATAGATATCCAGAAAAGCAGTATTCATCTGTGCTCAACATGTATACAACTTTTTCTTGTCATTATTCCCTATATCATACAGCAACTATTCGTATGGCATTTATATTATGTTAGTTGTTATAAGTGACCTAGAAATGACTTGGAGCATACAGCAAGCTATGCACAGGTTATAGGCAAATACTGTGCCACTGTACGCATGAGGAGCTCGAGCTCCTGTGGATTGTGGTATCTGTTGCGGCATCTGGAACCAATGCCTTGCAGACACAGGAATCCCCCACAGAGGTCCTGAAAAGTGTTTGATGATAGGAAACTGTATTTCAGCCTCCTGAAAGATAAGTAAGTGTGGATCGGTAGGAGTCATGTGATGAACCGATGTAGTCACAGGTCATGTGACTAAGTAGCACAGTTCTTTCCAGTTTCTCTTTGAAATCTTTCATAGTAAAATGTTGGGCAAAAACTCAGAAAATCCTCAGTGAAACAATAATAAATAAATAAAAAGAGCAGAGTTTAGTACTAAAAATCATTTAATGTACAGCCTTAAAAATTAGCTGCTTACAAACTGAATGATTTTCTCACATTTAAAAATAAAGTTCCTTGGAATAATCATGTCTCTTAGAAACTAAATCCTGTTCAATTTGGGAGCATTATTCTTAGAAAAATCAATAAAATATTATATTCATATAGCCATTGATATCATTTTTCTAAGAAATAATCCATGTTTTGTAATACGGAGGACTTGTATGGTTAGAAAGTAAATAAAAATATTTCAAAAGAGGAAATCCAAATGGCCAACAGACACCCAAATATTATTAAATACACCAAACATTATCTTATTTAATTATTTTAAATTCATGGTATCCATTTTTAAATTAAAAATGCTATTCTTCATTAAAATAATGCACCCTATAAATAAGTATACAGTTTTATCCCAATTTGGAGAACACTGGCCCTTGAGCTGTCCTCATCCAGCCCCACCGCATGACTGGCAGGCGTGCAGAGGTGATGTTGCCAAGCAAGCAGGCAAACCAACAACAGAATAAACAAAGGATGTAAACCTCAGAGCTCACAAATATTCCTGCCACTGATGACTGCTGTTACCTGGCACGGTTTCAGTCTTGGTCACCCCAACTGTACTGCAGTCTCCCCAAACTGGCTGGGTTATGTCTCCCTGGTGTGTTTCCCTACTTTGCAGGATTCCTATCAAGGCTGTTGTTGCATTGTGTTCATGTCATCACACTCCCAGAAAATGCTGATGCAGTCACTGGTGTTTAAAGACCTGACATGGATGCACTACCATATTGCTTTCCACCAAGGAGATAGTCGAGGAGAGAAAGCAGGGAGGTGTGCTTGGGATTGCAGAGTAAGAGCCAGAGGCCACCATGACCAAGAAGGTTCCCTGCTGGTGCTGCTGCTATCTGTGGGTAGCACAAGCAGATTAGTAATAACCCAGGGCCTGCACCTCACAGGACCTCATAGATGCAAACGTCTGCTCCAAGTTAGGGAGAAATTTTTAGTCTGTCTTCCTGTTAGATGCTGTCTGCCATAAATATATTTGGCAACAGATAGAATATTTTTGGCAGAAGACAGAATAATGCTGCTTCTCTTAATTTACAGAATGAAGAGAAAAAGTTGATGGCCATGAGTATCAGAGGCTTTTAATACCTTCAGTTGTTTCAGGCCTCTGGTCTGGAGCTAACAGTCATTTATCATTGTGGTCTTTCCTACCAGGTATAATATCTACCATAGCAAGCAGAGCATAGAAAGTATTTTCTTTTTCCAGACCTACAAATAGCTAAAAAGTAGTAAGGAATAATCATCATAATAAAAGAGGGATAGTCTATTACCTGAAACCTTTTCACAGTGTCCTTGATTTTATCTGGAACTAACACCTAATCTGAGCAAGTAGATTTCTAGGTTCCATTGTATTTTTGTTAGGCTGTTCTTGCAACCTGTAAATATGGGAAATAATTCGGTAAAAGTGACACATGTGGAACAAAATCCAGACATAGCAGAGAGATTAGGACAATGCTGATTACCAGACCAAAGTCAGAAGCAGAAAGCTCTGAGGAAAAACAGTGAACAATCCTTCTCTGTTTATATAAGATTTTTTTAAGCTCCATAAAATAAAAGACTAAATTAAACAGTGGATAGAGAAATGGGAATTTCTTACTAATGAACAGAATAGAATGAAGGAGAGTTGATTGTTTTCCCTTTCTAAGTAAATATGTGTTCTGCTTTCCTCCCTATAGTCCAAGTGCCAGTCTCCTTAGTATCCTGCCTTTGCCAGTATTGCTAATTTCAATATTTTGGTAATTTTTGCTTTCCATATATCTTATAACAATTTGCTGCATGCTCTATTTCTTTTTTCTGTGACAAATCTGGTAAATTTCTGAGATGCTAAGCCTGTGTTGTTTGCTCCTGAAAGGTTAGGACTGTGGGTTGAGCAGTCAGACAGAGCCCTTGGTCCCCACCTGCTGGTGGCAGATGTCACAGCAGCTACACTCTGGATTAAGGCATATCCAGCTGAAAACACCTGCTTAAATTACTCAGCAGAGGAAAGATGAAACGTGTAAATCTTGTGATAGTCGAATCTGATAGAACCAAATTGAGAGAGATGTTAGTTATCCAAATTCTGCACTGTTAGGTAGCATTCTGTCTTTAAAGATTGCCTTTGCAACAGCATCTATAGAAATGTATCCCCCACCAGAGATGTGATATCAGTTCAGTATAGAGCAAAACCCAGTTGCCAGTAGTATGTTTTTGGATCATATATTGCATAGAAGGATGTATGTATAATAAGTTGTATTACATCCTTTGTATAGGGAATGAAATGATCTTAATAAGAGAATCTCAGAAAAGAGGGAAATAGGGGCTGGTGTTATGGTGTAGCAGGTAAAGCCATCACCTGCAGCACTGACATCCCATGGGGGCACTTGTTCAAGTTCTGGCTTCTCCACTTCCCATCCAGCTCCCTGCTAAAGTGCCTGGGAAAGCAGCAGAAGATGGCTCACATGGGAGACCTGGAAGAAGCTCTTGGCTTTTGACTTTGGCCTGGCTCAGCTCTGGCCTTTGTGACCATTTGGAGAATGAACCTGTGGAAGATCTCTCTCTGTCTCTCTGTTTTTATCTCTCTTACTGTGCCTTTCAAATAAATAAAAATATTTTTAAAAAAGAGGAAAATAGGCCGGCGCTGTGGCTCACTAGGCTAATCCTCCACCTGCGGCACCAGTACTCCGGGTTCTAGTCCCGGTTGAGGCACCGGTTCTGTCCCAGTTGCTCCTCTTCCAGTCCAGCTCTCTGCTGTGGCCTGGGAGGGCAGTGGAGGATGGCCCAAGTCCTTGGGCCCTGCACCTGCATGGGAGACCAGGAAGAAGCACCTGGCTCCTGGCTTCGGATTGGGGCAGCGCCGGCCGTAGCAGCCATTTGAGGGGTGAGCCAATGGAAGGAAGACCTTTCTCTCTGTCTCTCTCTCTGTCTAACTCTGCCTGTCAAAAAAAAAAGAGGAAAATAAATGTATAAGAATATGAGTAATTTGAGGCATATCATAGATAGTATAGCTATTAACTTTTTTTTAATCCCCAAAGCAAAATATTCCCTTGTAGAAAAACATATTCAGTTACAGGGTATTTTATGTAATTTATTATATATACATTTAAGTCAGAAAAGTTTTATTTTTTTAAAAAAAATCCTTGTTATAATGTGTGTGACTCATATTCTCTGTCTCTCATTTCTGAAGCCCACTCAGAGGCTGCTCTGTGGCCCTTTTCGGCATTCTGAGTCTGAGACTTAATATCTGCAAGATTAGAGCTTTCCAACTTAATGGGATCAACCAGGTAGAGCTGATTCAGTAAAGAAAAGAAATGACTAATGCTAATCACATTAGGTAGCAAGATCAATTTTTGTAATATGTGTCCTGGATATCTTACGTAAGATCAATCTAATATTATCTAATAGTCCCCAGCCTTTCCGATTTAAACCTCCCAAATCCCTGCCAAGCTGATGTTGTTAGAATCTTATTAAAAGAGTTGGACTGCAAACCAATTTGTTCAAAATTAAAACTTCCAATTGCAATTCTTTGATTTCATTATTACAAGTTTCACATACAACTTAAAAACTCTCTTGACTGTGTTCCAAGCTTTGAGACAGAATTTGCATTTTTATCCTATTTCATTTCTCCCAGTAAAGTCCCCAAAGTATGATTTTGACGTTTTGCTAGCCAACACCAAGGCAGAAGCTCAAATCATGCGTGGCTCTTTGAGTATTGCTTTTACTATAATATCTAAAGATATTTAGAAAGTTATCACAGGTATTTGATAAGAAAGCTTACTTTCCTTTGATTCTCAAGAGTTCTTATTGAGGAAGCTCCCTTAATTTTTTTCACCCAGAAAATGATTTAGCTTCTGGAACCTTCCCCACAAGGTTTTGAAGGCTTATTCTAAAATGTATTTGTTCTGATTCCAGCTGTGAGTGATGAAGATGCTTTTCAGATCCTGTGGCTTTTCTCCAGGACCCAGGTTTTGGGCCCCTGGCCCTTTCCGTCTTGTGACTTCAGTCAGGTCTCATTAGTTATCATTTGCTTTCAGCCAACAACAATGACAATGACAACAACAAAACAGAAATTGGGCCGGTGCCACAGTTCAATAGGCTAATCTTCCTCCTGTGGCGCCGGCGCCCCAGGTTCTAGTCCTGGTCAGGGATCCTGTCCCGGTTGCTCCTCTTCCTGTCCAGCTTTCTGCTGTGGCCAGGGAGTGCAGTGGAGGATGGCCCAAGTGCTTGGGCCCTGCACCCGCATGGGAGACCAGGAGAAACACCTGGCTCCTGCCTTCAGATCAGCACAGTATGCTGGCTGGAGAGGCCATTGTGGGGTTAACCAACAGAAAAGGCCTTGTCTCTCTCTCTCACTCTCCACTCTGCCTTTCAAAATAAAAGAAAAACAAAAACAAAAAGAGAAATCATCTGAGAAAGGAATTGATCAATGCAAACTCAGAAACTTACAGGAGTGAACAGGACTTTATCTGGGAGCTTAGGAAGTGCAATGTGGGAGACATGGGTTCAGAGAGCTCCGAATCAGTGTTCCAGAGAAGGCAGGGAAAGTAGGAGCTCGTGTGAGCCAACGGGTGTTGTTTTCTTACAAGTAGCAAAAATCCCTTTGTTAGGGAAGCTTCTGTTGAGAACAGGAGCTGCGTGATGAAGGGTCATGTGACCCATGGAAGATTATTTTTTTAAAGAAAAAAGAATATATATACTCAGTAAAAGTATCTTCAAAGCAAGAGTCATGTAACTTCTCCACATGCGTTTGAGTCTTTGGACACAATGCAATTGTCTGTTTCAGATGCCAGCAGTCTAAGGGTAGAAGCAACCAAAGTTCGCATTCCCACCCAGGCAGCAGCTCAAATCATGCGTGGCTCTTTGAATATTGCTTTTATTGTGACTTTCTCCCTGTGTTCTCACAAGGGGACCACCCCAACGGAGCAGTGCTCAGGAATGACATACATCTCTTCCATTCAAACTCCATTTGTTCCACCTGAAGGCTGGGACACGTGGGATTGCTGGCTTTTCTGGTAGAAGAGAAGTGAGACCTTTAATGAGCCGACGTCAACCTCTTGCTGCTGAAACCTGGGATTCCACGCATCACAAGCAAAGCTTGTAGTCAGGAGAGCCTCCGCAGAGGGGAGAGAGGCCTGGAAGGTTGAGCCTGAGGCTTAGCTGAGGGCCGCGGATGTACTGACCCTGTCTGTTTTTGGTGGTCCAGGTGCTCCCTGGAGCTGATGCTGATGTGGCCGGTGGAACCATGGTGCCGGCAGCTGAGGGGATCCCAGGAGAAGAGGCAGAGGCAGAGAAGGCAGCTGTCCCAGCTGGGGAAGGAGTCAGTGTAGAAGAGGCCAAAATTGGTACCGAAGCCACCGAGGTTGTGGACAGCGACAGACCTTACCCAGAAGAGATGGAAGCAGCAGCGCCACAGGTGAGGGCCGGTGAGGGCAGCATCTGGGACGGGGTGCTGTGTTGCATGCTCTGGGCTTTGGCAGGGGCCGACCACTCTCTGCATGTGGGGTGGAGCCATTCTGTGACTCCGTACTCCACCAAAGAAAATACTATCGTTGGATTCTCAGGAAGAGTGGGCCCAGCTCCTCTCAGGCTCAGACTGTGGTGATCTGCACAGGGCCCAATGCTTATGGCACAGAAAGGAACAAACAGTAAAGCGGACTGATGACAAGGATGAGGATGGAGGGAGGAGAAGAGAATATGAGGGAATAAGACGGCTGTCATGAGGATTAGGTCAGTGCTTAGCCCGGAAGTGGCACGAACTTGATATTAGTAGTAAAATCATAGCACTACTGTTTTCTGGTTGTTGATGAGTTATTGTAATGCCACAAGTTTACCACCAGGCTCCATTCTCCAAGACCCCATGTGGTGTTGCACTTTCAGAATAAAAACAGGAGCAGGCATTTGGCCTGTTGGTTAAGATGCCCACACCCCAAGTCAGAACACCTGGGTTTGATTCTTACCTCCGCTTCCCAACTCCAGCTTCTTGCTAATATGCACCCTGGGGGAGGCAGTGGTGATGGCTCAAGTACTTGGGAGGGCTGGATTGAGTTCTCAGCTCCCAGCTCCAGCCTGGGTCAGCCCTGGCTGCTGCAAGCGTTTGGGGAACCAGTAGATGAGAGCACTCTCTCTCTGTGTCTCCATCCCTCTCTTCTAATAAGTAACTAAAAAAATTAAGGAAAATGGACCACTAAGTACTCACATGAAATTGGAGCTGCCCTGCCCATTACTCCTTCAGAGCAGCGCTCGAATGCAGAAAATCCCCTATTCTATGAGAGGGAGGCAGTGAGTAGAGACGGGGTGAGGCGGGGCTCACGCCCAGGGGCCTCCATTCCACTGTGGGTTCTTCTGTACTTTAAAAAGTGGCTTTCAGAGAATTACTGATGGGTATTCCCCTTTTCCTGGGTGATTTTACTCAGTAAATTTCCCAGAATCTCTCCAGGGTTACTTAAAGCTTGAAGCTGACTTACCTCTTTTATTCTGCTAAGAAAAAAGTGGATAATAGTGGTATTTGCAGAAGTAACTCAAGATTGTCGCACCCTTAGATTTTTCTTGTCATACTGCAGGGAGTGGGTTTGTACACCTTGTTATACTTGTTAAAAGAGGGTTTGCTTCACAAATTGAAGACTGGAAGTGCTTCTGTCCGCTGTTAGCCAAGGGTGTGCAGAGATGGATCTGCAGTAAGTAAGTGTTAGCCACCAACATGGGACAGAATGGACCACTGTCAAAGGAGAGCCTCAGATGGTGGAATCGGACCTCGGTTTCCTTTTCAGGATTGTCTCCCTCACCCCTGATGCCTGGCCCCCTCCCCCTGCGCTTCCTCTTCCTCTTCCCAATGTCTGCAGAAACCTTACTCTTAGGCCCAATGACCCAGAAATGAACTGCACTTGGTTTTGACTGTTGGGAGAGAGAGAAAGGAGGCTGAGTTGCAGAGCAGAAGGCCCAAAGGTGCAGCTCAGAGGAAGAGCCGTCGGGATGTGTAGAAGCAGTGGCCAGTGTTGGTGTGCAGGGACTGAGGCTGCACAGGGAGGGCGCAGATGTCTTGTTTCGTAGGCCCTGCTGGACGCCACCATGCCTTTCTTCCCCCAGGAGAAGGTCATCCCTTCTGTGGTCATCGAGCCTGCCTCAAACCATGAAGGGGAGGGAGAACAAGAGATAACCATCAGTGCAGAGCTGGAGGAAGCCCCAGAGGACGCTGCTGCCACAGGCCCCGCCGGCGAGACACCAGAGCTGGCCACGGAGAAGCCCCAGGAGGATGCTCAGGCGTCGCCTGCTGCACCTGCAGGAGCCACAAATCAACAAGCACCTGCAGGGGCGGCCGCTCAGGAATTGCCTCCCGGGTTTCTCTACAAGGTCTTTCAATTTGTTGGATCTCATAGCCACAGGGCCTTTCTTAGCTTGGAGTCCTCCTGGCTCAAACCTTCATTTGTTGGAGTTTTACTCCTTGCTATGTATGTCTTTTCCCCAAATAGCCTTCCCTTCACCTCACATAGCCTTGGAAAATGACAGCATTTCCCAGGCACTGGGAAGCAAGAGCTGCAGCCCTGTCCTCCATATTTAACAGGAATAGTTCCTGGGTGCTGAAGGGGTCAGTTCCTTCCAGCCCTAGCACCCAAGGTGCCCTGTGAGGGTCCCACCTGGCTCAGCCCAGGCCTTTGAGGGCACCTGTTACCTGGTATCTCCCAAAGGGTTATGTTCCCCCATGAATCTTTCTGTAGGAGTAGGAAGGCAATGAATATTCTAACAATAAGTAAATAAACATATATTTTTTTGTATTTTTTTGACAGGCAGAGTGGACAGTGAGAGAGACAGAGAGAAAGGTCTTCCTTTGCCGTTGGTTCACCCTCCAGTGGCCGCCGCAGCCGGTGCGCTGCAGACGGCGCACCGTGCTGATCCTAAGGCAGCAGCCAGGTGCTTCTCCTGGTCTCCCATGGAGTGCAGGGCCCAAGCACTTGGGCCATCCTCCACTGCACTCCCTGGCCACAGCAGAGAGCTGGCCTGGAAGAGGGGCAACTGGGACTAGAACCCGGTGTGCCAGCGCCACAGGTGGAGGATTAGCCTAGTGAGCCGCGGTGCCAACCTGAATAAACATATTAATGGCTTCTATTAAAGAAAAAACAAGAAGCCTAAATTAATGGGAAGAAGATTTTGCTCAGAGAAGATACATAGACTCTTCATAAACGGAAAGATACTTTTCAAAAAAAAAAAAAAAACCACACACACACACACAAAATACCTGCAGATACTACCTAAGCCAAGTGTTAAAGGCGTATCATGGTGTCCAGTAGTGCCTAGGTAGGGATTTTAAGTTCTGTAATTTGATTTTACATTTCCACCATTAGCTCTTTTCCTTTTCAACAGTGTTAATTTGTGGTTTTTGTAGAGCTGGTACTCAATAATACAGGTACTCTCTGTCTACTAGAAAGTAACTGCTGCCTCCAGTGGAGATGGAGTCGGTAGAATGGAATTGAGTGAATGACTATGGAGAGAAAAGTGAACTTGTGAGTTAGGTGGCTGTGTCCTGCCATGTTTTTGTTTCGTTGCAGAATAGGAAGTCCAGGAATCTGTGCTAGGCAAGGCCGGGGCTGGAGGGGCAGCCCTGGCTTCCTTGCGAGCTGTAGTGCAAGGCTCATCACCTGAATACCTCCACCCCAGCATCAGTTTTCTCATCAGAGAAGGTAATTTGGGAAGATGTAGTCACTTCCCAAGTGATTTCTCCAGTACGATTGATTCTATAGCAGAACCATATTTCAGGATCACGTTGTTACATCTCAGGGGTGGAGTTGAAAGGAAAACATGAGAGAAACCAAACTGACTACGACTCAGTAGCTCCTTCGGCTGGGTGAGGGATGCACATGGGAGTATTTGATTATTCCTTCTGCTTTTGAAATTTTTATAATAAAAATTTAAAGAAATATTTTATATGAAGGAAACATTTCTATAGTATGAAGAGTAGCGTATGGAAGAGAAGAAGTTTACTTACAAAAAAATGGGTCAAAGGACTTAATGAGAGAATAACATACAAGTAACAGTTGTTCTTATTCATAATTGCAAGAGATCTTCAAAAAGCTCATGGAAGTGTAGATTATGAAAAAGCTGTGCATGGGTTTCAAAGTTATTTTTGCACCAAAAAAACTTATTTTTAATTCCGTTTCCACAAACTTTTGCAAGTATACTCATACTGGATGGAAACAGATCAGAGGAAATCAGCTAGGCATTTTTAGTTATAGGTGACTAGCAAACAATAATAAAGTATCAGTGATAAAACAATATAAGCCTAGTAAATGTATAGTGAATTAAAATTTATTACTATAACACCTGAACTATTGTAAAGAGCATTTCATGCTGGCGCCACGGCTCACTAGGCTAATCCTCCGCCTTGCAGCGCCGGCACACCGGGTTCTAGTCCCGGTCGGGGTGCCAGATTCTGTCCCGGTTGCCCCTCTTCCAGGCCAGCTCTCTGCTGTGGCCAGGGAGTGCAGTGGAGGATGGCCCAAGTGCTTGGGCCCTGCACCCCAAGGGAGACCAGGATAAGCACCTGGCTCCTGCCATCGTATCAGCGCGGTGCGCCAGCCGCGGCGGCCATTGGAGGGTGAACCAACGGCAAAGGAAGACCTTTCTCTCTGTCTCTCTCTCTCTCACTGTCTAACTCTGCCTGTCAAAAAAAAAAAAAAAGCATTTCATTACTAAATATACATGTAAATGGCCTCTTATTGATCAGTAAGAATTGGGGTTTTATGTAAACAGAGAATAGGATTTCCTTCCTGTCTTCAGGGGCTTTATCCTTTTGGGGGCATGTATGTATTAGCCCATTTTCTATTACTATAATGAAATGCCCAATGTTGGGAATTTTGAGAATAAAAGAAGTTGATTTGGCTCTCAGTTCTGGAGGTTCAAGGATGTGGCACCAGCACTGGCTGGGCTCTGGTGAGATGCCCCTTGTCTGCATCCAACGGCAGACGGTGTCATGGAGGGAGTGCATGCTAGAGGCAGAGATCACACAGTGAGACTGAGACCGGGAGCCAGGGGGCACAGGGGGACCAGTCTTCTTCCTTAAGATAATTCTCTATTGGGAGCTCACTGGGGTCCCAGGAGCATTGCATTCATCCCTCAGTAAACTCCCGCTAGGTTCCACCTCTTGCAGGTTGCACCACGTCTCATGTCACTACCTTAGGGACCAAGCTTCCATCATGTGAAGCCTTGGGGCACAGTGATATCCAAACCATGCGAGGATGTGGCACGCGCCTTCCTTGCATCCAGCTCCCAGAATGCTTCTGAGAGTGCCTGCTGATAACCTGCCTGCGAAACTGATCTTACATCTTCTCCTTTTCTTCCCAAAACTGGTTCTTTTAAAATCTCTTCCAGGTAGAAACACTGCATGACTTTGAGGCAGCAAATTCTGATGAACTTACCTTGCAGCGGGGTGACGTGGTGCTGGTGGTCCCCTCGGATTCAGAAGCCGACCAGGTAAAGGACCACATTGGTTTTTCCAGAGGGTCAGTTGAACACATGACTTTTTGAAGACATTT
Source organism: Oryctolagus cuniculus (assembly GCF_964237555.1). Taxonomy (NCBI): domain Eukaryota; kingdom Metazoa; phylum Chordata; class Mammalia; order Lagomorpha; family Leporidae; genus Oryctolagus; species Oryctolagus cuniculus. Next base: position 28,515,785 of record NC_091447.1, on the reverse strand, counting down.
CTATTTGCTAAGGCGCTACCAGCCAACTCTAAAAAGGCTTAAGGACATGTGACTATAGCATGTCATTAACCTGGTTTATAGGCTACCCTTTTGGGATGCAGTTACATTATTCTTTTTTATACAAATAGATGGCCATTTCTTATCAGGTAACCACTTCCCAGACTTGAGGAAATGTGGGCTCCTTGCAAGTGAACTAAAAATCTCCCTCAAGAGTAGAAATGCTTTGTATGAGTTTCTTGAAAGGAGTGTGGTCCCATGTGTCTATGCATTTGTCAGAGCTCATTAAACCAGAAACCTAACAATCCCTACATTGCATCATATTTAAATGGAACCTCAATTTAAAAGTTTCTTTTTAAAAAAAAAAAAAAAGCCACGTCCTGGCAGAATGGTCTGATGTTGCGGTGTTAAGAACTCCCACTTTGGTCTTGTTCACAGGATTTGTGATTTGCAGAAATGGCTGCAAAATGTGCTCTGAGAATGACTGTGACCCTGAGTATGTTCTTCTGGAAAGAAGAGCAGTAACTGAAATCGTATTTTAAATATATTCATGAGCCCATTTCCTTAAAAGTAAAGCTAAGCATTACTGTTTTTGAAATTCAGTCGTATGTGTCCAACATTTTTGTTCTTTATTTTGATAACACGAAGAGTCTTCAAGAAGTTGATAGAAATGTGTGTTATGTTTTAATTCCATTTCCATGAACATTTGGAGGTACTCTCATACGTATTCTGACATAGATCAGGTCCTAAGACAAACAACTGGCGTCTGCCACAATTAGATTAGAAATTAATAAAAATCACACGTCTTTAAAATCCCCCAATATTTACAAATTTAAAAATGTACTTCTAAATAATAATGTGTGGGTCAAAGAAATCATAGCATGTGTTAAAACATTCAAAGTGATCACTGATTCTTAGTTTTGAGCATAAGAAGGTAAAAAAGAGATTAAATTAAATAGAAAATGCTAAAATGAAATAATGAAACCAATTCACTATTGAATGAAATAAGAAAACACACATGCTAAAGAAAATTAATAATGCCAAAATTGATTCTTTGAAGGGATTAATAAAATTGTTAAAAATTTAGGAAGACTCTTGAAGGAAAAAAGTGAGATAGCATAAATTACCAATATAGAAAAAAGTATCAACATCTGAAACACATTAAAATCACTATTGTGTAAATTCATGTATGTTTGTGTTAACTATAAATTATCTTTTAAATAAACAGATGGGGAGATAGCTACTCCTCTCTATTCTGCTGCACGTTTACCACTGCCAGCGTTGTTCGTTTCTTCCCTCAAATCTCAGCATCCATTCGGTCTCATCTCCTGTCCACCTGAAAAGCTTCCTTTAGCAATTCCTGAAGTGCTGATCTAGAAGTAACAAATCCTCTCAGGCTTTGTGTATCTGAAAATTTCTTCATTCCCCTTCATCTTTAAAGAAGGTTTCATTAAAATTCTGAGTTGACTTTTTATTTTCTTTTGACCCTTCAAAGATGTTGCTCCCTTGTTTGCTAGCCTCTGCTGTTATAATTAGAAATCAGCATCATTGCTTAATACAACTTTCCCTGACACTTTTAGGATATCCATATGTCTCTGGTTTGCATGAATTTGACTGTACTGTGCATAAGTATATTTTTTGTGGTCTTCATACTTGAGGTTCACCGAATTCCTTAGATTTGTAACTTGATGTATTTTTACTACATTTGGAAAATATTCTCTTATTTAAATTTTTACTGCATCATTCTCTCTTCTACTTTTCTGAGTTTACAATTATACATATGTTGGACTTCTCGATGGTTAAGACTCTTCTTTTATTCCCAATATTCTTTCTGGTAGGCAAGTTGGATAATTTATATTGATCTATCTTTAAGCACTGTATCTGTTTATTCTACTACTTTGAACTTCTTATTAGCATTATTCAGTAACTTTTTCCATGTCTGATATACTTACCTTGTCATATCAGTTTCATGTTGTTCCTTTAGGTAGTTTTCATTTCTTTGCTGAGATTTCTCATCTCTTCTCTCATAATAAACACCTTTCAATTAAGTACTTGAACATGTTTGTAATAAAAAACACTTTAAAATGTTTCTCCTAATTCCAAAAGTTAGACCATCTTAGGACATGTTTCTGTGGACTGCTCTTCTTCTTTGGGTCATATTTTCCTGTTTTTCCTCATGTCTATTAAATTTTTACTGCTGCTGAATACACTGGGTGGATTATATATTACAGAATGCCTGGAATCTGTTGTCCATATCTGAAAGTTGTTTCTTTTTGTTCTCGCAGGCGCTTAAATTAGTGGACAATTACCTTGAATTCATGGAAGTGTGCTTTATGCATTGCTGGGATGGGCGCTTTTAGTCTGAGCACACAGTGTTAGTCCTGGGCATTGCCTCTGTCTCTGAGACACGGCCCTTCTGGGTTTCACTAGAAGCCCCCTCCTGTCTCTCTGGGATTCAGACTCTGAACTCCACTCCTTCTTCCACTGGCAGTGTCCAAACCTCTGCTCCACTTTCTCAGTCTTCCTGCTGTTGCCTTGGCCCAGGTTGGAAGATCCCTTAAGTGTTAAGAGCTTGGAGCCAGCCACGGGGATCTCAGATGTCTCTCTGCATCCTGGGTCTCCCGCATCCTGTGGCTCTGTCGTTTGAAGCTGTTCTCCTGCGGATCCACAGCTGTTCTGGGGCTCTCAGCTCTGTCCTGGAAATGCCTTGCACCACTGGACTAAGGGTACTCCCTGGGGAAGAGCTGTGCTAGCATGGGCCTCTCCCACTTCAGTTCCCTACCTACACGGGTTAAATATGCTCCACTTGCTACCTGGTTTTTCCATCTTGGTGTCTTCAAAGAATTGTACTATGATTTATACACACCTCATTATATTTTTAAGATTGTATTTTATAACACGGTTGTTTATTTGTATATATAAATGAATGCACATATGTAATTATGTGCAGATATGCAGGAATATGTAATTATTCTGGTAGGTATAATTAGGAGTGTTTGTTTAGTGTAAGCTTTTCTGCCATGATCAAAACTGGAGATCTTTATCTAGCATGCACTTTAAGCAGCTGAAATTTGATTTACCTCAGATAAAGATTGATACTAGCTAATATTCTTCACTTTACCGTATCAGTTGTATTCGGACTGTTATATGCTGAGTGTATCTTGATTATGGCTCTGTGCAGTCCTTTACATTTTTTCCTTTACTGAGACAATTTTAAAAGTCTTGACTCTAATTGGCTCCCTTAGATTTTCGCTTCCTGCAAATGAAGCCAAATAAAGATACTTGTGGGAGGAAAAATGACCGTTTATGCGCTCACTGGAGCTTTAGAGAACATTTGGTTATCATTTTTTACTTTAAGGATAACTTTGTCCTTCACACTGTGAAATCATAATTTTAAAGAGGCTATTTTGCTCATCAGCTAGGATATTATCAGTTATTTTATTGGGTCATTTTTTTCAGTGCTTTTTTTCTGCCTTCAGAAATTGGCCTGTCTAAACACTTATATTTCTTTTCTACCTGGCAGCATCAATTTGTAGTCTCAGATTATATCACCAGGGAATGTATTCAGCTTCTTTATTTAATTTCGAGGCCTCATTTTATCTGATGTACTTGAACTGCACGGGGGTTTGCCTCAGAATAAGTCTAGCCATCCTTCATCTGAAGTAGGGCCTCTTCCCCATGCTGGTTAACATCATCAAGGAAGTCATTTCTCACTTGCTTCACTTACGGTCCTGTGTTTCCTGTTCTTCCTTCCAGCTCTGCTTTCTCCAGCCCGACTCCGCTCTTCTGCTGAAGGCCAAGGGAAAGCAGGGGCCTCTGTTCCTGAGCTTTAAGTATAGTTTTCCATTCTGTATGGCCCTGTATGGACAGGTTCTGTAACCTTTCAGCGGCCCAAAATCTTCATTGGATGGTGGCATTTCTATAGGGCAGGAAAGTGATAATCAAGAGTGATTTATGAAGAATATATGAATGCCTCCAACATTAAACTGCTTTGACATGTATAAAACTTGAACAATTAGATATTATAACAGCATCAGCAGTATCAAGCGCAGCACATCTAGCTTTTGGTATTTGATAAGCCTTGTAGAGAGTTGTTGATTGAAGTTGTGAGATGTGAGCTGGGGTACAGGGTCCTTTCTTACAAGCAAGTGGCTCTGGATGAAGTCCAAGACTTCCCGTGGCTCATGGATACTGCATTCTAACCCAAGGGTCTTCAAGCTTTTTATCACCATGCCCCGCAGGACAGGTTCTGTTGTCCTGAGTGATTCCTTTTCTCTGCCTTCAGGGCTCATGTCATAATCCAGTTAACATCCACTGTGCTTTATCTAAAATTAAAATATTAATATCAATCTTCAATTAACTATACTTTCAAAAAACAGATTTATTTACTTATTTGAAAGTCAGAATTACAAAGAGAGAGAGAGACAGAGAGAGCGGTCTGAAGCCAGGAGCCAAGAGCTTCTTCTGGGTCTCCCACATGGGTGGCAGGGGACCAAACACTTGGGCCATCTTCTGCTGCTTTTCCCAGACCATAGCAGGGAGCTGGGTTGGAAGTAGAGCAGTTGGGACAGAAACTGGCACCCATATAGGATGCTGGCAGTGGCTTGACCTGCTATGCCTCAATGCTGCCCTCCACAATACTTTGCACAGTGACTCATTTCAAATGTTTATTCTTTAAGTGTTTTTAAACTGACAACATACTTGAGACAGGCCTCCCTGCTGAAGGCGGCACACCACCTCACATGTCACATGACACCTTGGTGCAGACCCACAGCCCTGATGTTCCAGAAGGTTCTACCGATAATTGGCATATGGATTTTTTTCCAGTAGTTTGTCAGCCCCTGAAAGTCCTGTTGTTGTCTTACAGGATGCAGGCTGGCTGGTGGGAGTGAAGGAAGCAGACTGGCTTCAGTACAGAGACCTTGCCACCTACAAAGGCCTCTTCCCCGAGAACTTCACCCGGCGCCTGGATTAGGGCTACGTGCGTGTGCAGAGAGAGCTTGCTTACTGGGTTTTTAAATCTTTGCAAAAACCTGAAGAGTTCACTTTTGCTATTACACTTCTGATGATTTACAGACTGCCTCCAGACAAAGCTTGGGAGAGTATGTCCGTGGAGCATGTGTGCAGAACATGTAAGAGGAAAACAAAGTAAATTAAGGAAAAAGTCCTCACTCGTCCCCATGTTGTCAGTGACGGGTTTCTTTGTGCTTTGTCCGAGCTGTGGAGACTCTTGTACTTGATTCCCCTTCTGCCAAGTCTAAAGTAGCTTTCTCCAGCCCAGCCCTGCCTGTGTACCAAGTGTACGGTATTGAGTGGCCGCCCTGCGAAGATGTGAAGAATTATCCTGTAGTACCAGACTATCTGATCCCCCTGCCCAGCTCTGCGTGTATGCTCTCTCTTTGTTCCAAGTTTACTGTGTTCAAACAATACTGCTGCAAAAGTTTTCAACAGTCTTGTCCAACACACCTACATATATAAATATATATATGAACGCACAGTCACACAAGCTAGTTCCCATGACTGCTCGATCTATGTGTATGCAGAAGGCTACATATACATAGTTGCTTTCTTTCCTTTCCATTGTAGCTCTTTGCTTCTCAGGTGTTGTTGGTACATGCATTGCTCTTACTCTGCCTGGCATAACAGTGGCAGTTATGCCTCGGGAGGGAAAACCAGCCATCCCATTGCCAAATGAATCAACAGTATCTGTGTGTGTAATGTGCAGTTTTCAGGGTGAGATTGACAGTTAGCATATCCAGGCTGCTGCCTGCCCCTTCTGAGAAAGCAAGGCCTGGTCACGCAGCCATGCAGCTGCCGGGGCAGGGAGAGGGCTAGCCGGAAGGCTCAGCGAAGCCGTCTTCACTTCTGCCTTCATGAGATCGGTAGAAGGCGGAGCGTATGAATCCCTCCCAAAAGATTACTGTTAAAAACAAAAAAAAAAAAAGCTCATATATATTTCCACCTCTTAAATTTATGCAGCTCATCTTCACTGATCCTCCGAAAATAAAATAGGTGATGTATGCTGTATCCACAAACCATCTGTAACAATTATGTTTCCAGTGCTGTGTCATTCCAAATAAACCTTTGGTAATCTCCAACAATTACCCTATTTCTTTTTCATGACTCTTTTTTAAAAGAAAAAAAAAAATTTGTTCTAGTTGTACCTGCTACTTGAAACCATTTCTGGCTGAGTTGTTATTTGTGCCAAAATGTGCTTGTTCCCTCGCCAGGTTGTGCTTCATGGCCCTGCCTCCCTTCCCCCAGCTCCTCCATCGCAGTCATTGCCGGTTACTCAGTGCCCTGGTAGCCAGCGATGACGAGAGCACAAATAACAGCTGTGGACGGAGACGCCCTAAAGGTGCCAGCTGTGCACTTCTGGTCTGTGAATCACTGACCGTCTTGCACCCATGATCAGCAATTTCTTCTCACACCAGCCTCATCCGGTCACTTTGCTTTATGGCTTGTTTATGTTCATAGGGACTTACAAATTAGATCAAATGGAATAGAAAAGTCAATTGGCTGGGCCACTATTTCCAGAAGAGAATTGGATTTAGATTCTTCTCTGCTGCTATAACTCTGTAGGCATGGAGGCTGATTAAGAATGTGCATCATTAGACTTTGAATCTTGGTATTTCTGACTCATGGTTTGAATTCCCTTGGGGGTGGAGCACTGAGTTCAATGTTTATTGACCCTAGATTGTTTCCAAGGACTACTTTACAGGGAACTGGGTCATCCTGGGCGCTAGTCTAGCACAAGAAAACAATGTGCTATTGCCTAGTAGCATGACTGATAATCACCAAGTGAAATGCAGTGTAAGATTTATGCCAGGAAGTCATTTCTGACATTGAGGGTTTCATGGGGTATTCAAAGTCAAGACTGAAAAATTATTTCTGCTGATAAAATACACCTGATGTTCCACAGAGTTAATTATCAGGTCTCCCAGAACAGTCATCCACGTCCCTTTCCCAGTTCATGTGATCCAAGTTCGCACACCATCACCTGGTCATACAGGGATCCCCCGGTTTGCAGCTACATTTTATCCCAGATAACTTCAGTACAGAAAGCCTTACCTGAGCCACCTCTCCATGTCATAAGATTTCTTTTACAAACTAATGGGCTTCAGAGCTTCAGCTAGTATAAGTCAAAGTCTGAGGTCCATTCTTGTTAAACATACACCTGCCAGGCATTCCCACCAACACCACTGTTAGTCCCTCAATTTTAAACCAGTTTGATGTAGAAGGGGTCTTCAAAAAGTTCATGGAAAATGTGCACTATGGGAAAAAACTATGCATGTACTTCACTAATTTTGCAGCCCGATAAACTTATCTTTTAATCCCATTTTTCACAAACTGTTTGAAGTGCCCTCATATAACTGCAGAGCAAGGTCCCCCAGCCACATGGGTTTTTATTGATATCTCAGGGCAGCCAGGATCCCGAGATGGGAAATCTCCATGCACATGCTTTTGCATTGCTTCTGCCATGGCCTGCTGTTTCCCACAAAGCTGCGATGGCTTTTGAGACAGCCAGAAAGCCACATCCATCACGTCTCAGGCTCTCAGGTAAACTGTGCAGCTTCAGAACTCTGAGCATGCTTTTATCACATAAAGTAGCCTATAATCAGGTTGTAAGAAAAAAAAATCTAGCTTTATCCCACGTCCCCTTAAATAAAATGCCTCTGGGAAACCATAAAAGTTAGGAGACATCCATGAGTTTAGAGATGGCCGCACAAATTGCATGGCTGAACACCTTGAAGCCTTAGACACAGACTGGCCAATGGAGTGGCCTTGCTAGGACTCTTCTCTTTCCAATGGAGCCCAACTAAAAGCTGCCTTCTCGTTTCTACTTGGAACCCAACTGAGAACCTTGTAAGCTATCTGCCAGACCTTAGCGGATCACAGAGTTCCCCTGTGGTTTAGATGCTGTGACCTCTTCCCAGGACTTGAAAAATGGAAAGGAACATTTGGTATCTTCAAGGGAGAAGACATAACCCATGGTTTCTTGGCAAGCGTAGGCAGTCTAGAGCCGCATGGTTCTGTTCATCCTTGAGCCCTGACTCTCTCAGATCTGTTCTGAGATGTTTGCATCCTACAGTACCAGGCTGAGACCAACCGGGCTGTCAACTGGCAGAACTCTTCGTGGCACATAGCACGGGTTTGGTAAATTGTTCATGAAAGCCAAATAAACTGTGCTTGAACAAGATTAATAGTCCATCCAAATATTTTGTGACTCGCTGGTTATAATTTTAAACATAATTTCGGAGTACCACATGTTGATGACTTTGGTTTAGAAAGTAATTGGAATATGACCCTTAAATCTACACAAATTTATAAGAAAACCAGGTAGGTATCTTGAAGCTCGCTCTTTTTTTATTTAAAGATTTATTTTATTTATTTGAAAGACTGTTACAGAGAGAGGTAGAGACAGAGAGAGAGGTCTTCCATCTGCTGGTTCACTCCCCAGATGGCTGCATCCAAAGCCAGGAGCTTCTTCGAGGTCTTCCATGCAGGTGCAGGAGCCCAAGGACTTGGGCTATCCTCTACTGCTTTCCCAGACCATAGCAGAGAGTTGGATCAGAAGAGGAGCAGCCGGGACTAGAACCAGCGCCTATATGGGATGCCGGCGCCGCAGGCTAGGGCTTTAACCTGCTGCACCACAGCACCGGCCCCTGAAGCTCTTTCAACATAGAAGCCGTCTCTTAGTTTCCTGAAATCCAGTTGATTCTGAATCTCCTAGGATCTCAAACACCAAGGGTCTCTGACTCTTGAAGGTGGCGTCAGGTCTGTATGATCAGCTCCCTCCTCTGCAGCACTCAGTAGAACGTCCATCTGCAGTTAACACGGGAGAACCGCGTCTTGGTATGTTCTGACCCTATGCAAGGGAGAGAGGAGAGAATGGATGAGATTCTGTCCTCCGGTTTGCTCCTCAAATGCCCACCGCAACCATGGCTGAGCCTGGCCCTGCGCTTGGTCTCCCATCCAGGCCCATCCAGGTTTCCCACCGGTGTGGCAGGAACCTGATTACTGGAGCCACCACCACCACTCCCTTGGCAGGTTTATGTTGGTGGGAAGCTGAAAACGGGTGCCAGGGCTGGCAGCTGAACCCAGGCACTGCCATGTGGGACCAGGGTACCTTAACTAGGCCAAATGCCCACTCCCAATGCTTGTGTTTTTTTAAAGACCACTGAGCGTTAAAACATTTTGAAATTATAAACTTGAAACATAGTGAAGTGATGAAGACAGAAGTTGAATTAATATCCCCTACCCCTAGAAACTTCTACCTTGTGTTCATGTTTAGATTTACTAATGGCCTAAGAACCTGTAAGAATTACAGCTCAGCCTGTGTATCTATTGCACTGTGTGTGGATATGTGTGCACTACTGCGCACTTTATCTCTCTTAGTCCTACTGATCCCAACCTTCGTAGGCGGGATTTTGAGCATTGTCTTTCCACTGCCTGAAATAAGTTTACTGGAGTCGTGGGCTTCATGTAGTAGCAGGACCGGGTTATAAAGCCATTGGCTCTCCATACACATAGAAGACCTGTAGGATTCAATGTGTTTCCATTAAGGAATTAAATAGAATTTTCCTCGAGTAGTGTTATGTCAAGAAACGTGCATTTCTGTTGAACCAAAATCAAAATTATAAGTTTCCATTTTCCATCCTACCATACAGTTGTTATTTTTGATGTCTGGAGCGTTCAATTCAACTGGGAAACATGAATTATTTATTAGAGCTGGAAGAGACCAACACCACCCTCGACTCCTCTCATTTTGAGGCTTGAGAAAGGGTGACTCTGCAGAGTTTTGATAACCTAAAGCTATTGGGCACATTAGGTGTGCAGTCGGAACTTGCCTTGCATTGCAGGGCCCTTTCCAGTCATCATGGTGGGTTAGTAGATGTCAACTCCCTGGGCTCCACCAGAAAATCAACATGGGTGATATACCTCCAATGGCCAGGAGGGGGTGCTAGAAGTTAGCATAACTCAATGAAATCAGAAATACATGAAGTAGGAAGCACAGAGTTGAAAACAAATAGGAAGTATAACAACATCACATTTTACATGAAAATATAACAAACCAATGAAGACAGAAATTAATCCCTGAATAATAACAAGCCAAGAAAATAGTTATAGCATAGACAAAGGACTGAGTGGCTTCTTTCAAATTCTTCCTAGGCTCTTTATTAGCTAGGTGACCTCACTCAGTAAGTTACTTAGCTTCTGAAAGTCCAATTTCTTCTCCAAAACAAAGATAGGTAACACCCACCTGTGTGTGCAAGGAAGGAATAAACTTGCACAGTACTTTACACTCAATAAATGGTATTTGTTATTTAATGGACCAAAGATTTTTGTTATTATTTTTAAAAATAATCTTCTACAAAAGATCATCAGCTATTAACTTTAAAATGCTAGAAGAAAGTTCTATTTTTTGAGTACACCATATTAAACTGGATGAATACTATCCTAGGCTATCTTTTCTTAAAAGTATATTCGCTTGAACGTCAGCTGGATTGGAAATGGAGCAGCCAGTACTTGAACAGGCATCCATATGTGGGAAGCTGGCAGCTTTACCCACGATACCACAATGCTAGCCCCTATCCAAGACTGTCTATGCTCTTTTCTTACTGCCATGTGGGAGTCATTCTGAGTATCTGTAATTTCTGTGAAATTGTATTTAAAAATATTTATTTGTGTATTTGAGAGGAAGAGGGGAATGGGGGGGTGATGAGAGAGAGAGAGATGCTGCTCCCATTCACTGGGTTACTCTCTGTGGTGGCCATGAAGGAGGACCAAAGCTGGGAGCCAGGAAGTCTCCCACATGGGCGAAAGGAGCCCAACCACTTGGGTCATTGCCACTGCTTCCTACGGTCTACATTATCAGCTGGGGTCAGAGGCCGTAGCTGGGTATCAAACTCAGGTTCTCCAATATGAACATAGATTTCCAAACCAGCATTTTAACTGCTAGGCCAAATGCCCACCCTTGAACTTTTCTTTATGTTCTCTTATACTTCGTAGTTGTGAAATAAATTCTCTGTGCCCACATGTATCCTTCTATTTCTACAGCGCCATCATTCCTTCTTCCCTCCATCTCCCCCTCGAACTCCCATTCTCTGCTGCCACATCACCCCATCTCTCTCTGACTCTGCTGTCCCTCACTGCACTGATGCCACATCCTCTCTAGTCAGTGTCCTGTGTTCCTCATCTCCCCTCCATCTTTTATGCTTCTGTCTCTGCAACTCCCACTGTGTAATTTTATTTCCGTCTCTCCTCTCTCCCTTCATGCTAGAGATCTACACCTTTCTATTGTATTTCAGCCACTAATTCTTCTTTGTCTGTTGGCCACTGTCTGGACCATTCTGTTCCTCTCACCCCCTCTCTGCTCTCTGTCCCTTTTTCTAGCTTTCTGTTTCAAACCCCATGGCTGTTAACGTCCTATTATTTATTGCTCCCTCTCTTCCTCCCTCTGCCCTCCCACACCCTCTTCATAGCCAATTCTCTCCCCTCCCTGCGCCTTTCCAGTCCAGTAACTTCTGTAGCCTTCCGTGGGGCCTGTGGGTCTGGCCAGCTTGCTTTCAAGGGAGAGTGGGTCCAAACTCACAAATGGAACTTACTTTTGCTTCTCCTGATCATTGTCCCTGTCACATATCAAGCAATCAGAATTGTTATGGTGCTGATGAAAGAACTGTTAAAAAATATAGAAAGCACTATCTTGAGGAAAAGGTTGAGCATACAGATTACTGCTTATATTGCCATGTCAGCCTGCTGTGAGGTGTTACCTTGTGTGCTAGTCCAGAACACCACAGACTAATTTATAAAGAAAATAAATCAGGGCCAGTGCTGTGGCGTAACAGGTTCCACCGCCACCTGCAACACCCGCATCCCACATGGGTGCCGGTTCGAATTCCAGCTATTCCACTTCTGAGCCAGCTTCCTGCTGATGCGCCTGGGAAAACAGCAGCAGATGGTCCAAGTTCTTGGGCACCTGCACCCACGTGAGAGACCCAGAGGAATCTCCTGGCTCCTGGATTTGGTCTGGCTGTTGTGGCCATTTGGGGAGTAAACCAGCAGATGGAAGATAGCTTGCTCTCTCTCCCTCTCTCTCTTTCTCCTCCTTCTCTCTGTAATTCTTTCAAAATAAATACATATATCTTTAAAAAAATTTTTTTTCTACAGTTCTGGAAACAGGACATCAACCCGTAAGCAGTGGACTGAGGGAAAGATGGAGCTGCGAAAAGAGGCAGTTTGGAGAGCGTGACTTGAGAATGTGTGATTCTGTAAGAATGCATTGCATTGGAAAAATCAGAATGGCAGCTTGATTACAATCATGGTCAGTGAGGCTGCGTGTCCCTGAGGAAGTCACCATGCTCACCATGGGTATACCATCTATCAGTGCCAGGGGTGTGCAAACTCGTTTGTTTTTAAAATAGCTTTTGGTGCAATTTAATTCTTATAACAATTTAATCCTTATAATAATACTTCAAAGATATGTAATAACAAAGTTTGACTGATGGACTCTTAAAGGCTAGCCTGCTAAAAGTCGAGTAAGTAGATTATGGGGCTTGGATTTAAATTCAAGTACAATAAATTCAAAATCTCATGTCACCACCCACTCAATATACAGGTGCTCCTTGACTTGCAGTGTGCTCTGTCCTGATGAAATCCCCTGAACTGAAAATATCATTAAATGCATTTAGTACCTAACCTCCTGAACATAACTTAGCCTGCCCTGCCTAAAACACTTAGCTTAGCTTACAGTTAGACAAAATCACCTAAAACAAAGCATATTTTATGCATGATAACCACATGGTCCTCCCTTGTCTCCTTCATTTGTCTTAAGTGAATAATTAAAACAATATATTTAAAAAATCATTGAGGGGTGTGAGTGTGGCACAGCAGTTAAATCACTGCTTGGAACACCCCCACTCCATCCCATATTGGATTGCCAAGTTCAAATTCTGGCTACTCCCATTTCTTTTTATCAGGCTTCCTGATAACACACACTCTGTGAGACAGCAAGCAATGGTTCAAGTACTGGAGTCTCTGCCACCTATGTGGGATACCTGGGTTGAGTTCCAGGTTCCTGGCATTAGCCTGGCCCATCCCTGCATCTTGTGGGCATTTGTAGAATGAGCCAACAAATGGAATAACTCTGTGTTGGTCTCTCTTTCAAATAAATGAAAATAGACAGGTGTTGAGGCATAATGGATTTACCCACTGCTTGGGATGTCTGCATCCCATATCCAAGTGCCTGGAATCAAATCCCACCTCTGCTTCCAATCCAGCTTCCTGCTAATGCAGTTGGGAGGTAGCAGGTGTTGGCTTAAGTACTTGGGTTCCTGCAAACCACATGGAAGACCCAGGTGTGGTTCTGGGCTTCTGGCTTTCACTCTATGCATCCTCAGCTGTTGTAGGCATTTGGGGAGTGAACCAGCAAATGGAGACTATCTCCCTTTCTCTGCTTCTCCCTCTCTTTGTCACTCTTTCAAACAAATAAACAAACAAACAAATAATTTTTTAAAACATAAAATGATGGGGCCGGCATTGTGGTGTTGGGGGTTAAGTTGCCACCTGCAATGCCGACATCCCATTTGGGTGCTGGTTTGAGTCGTGGCTGCTGCACTTCCAATCCAGCTCCCTACTGATGCGCCTGGGAAAGCAGTGGAAGATGGCTAAAGTTCTTGGGCACCGGCACCCACGTAGGAGACTTGGAAGAAGCTCCTGGCTCCTGGTTTTGGCCTGGCCCAGCCTGAGCCATTGTGGCCATTTGGGGAGTGAACCAGCAGATGGAAGCTCTCTCTCTGTATCTCCATTTCTCTATGACTCTGAGTTTCAAATAAAATAAACCTTAAAATATATAAAATAAAAATAAACAGTACATTTCTCAAATCATTTCAGATAATTTGCCATGCGTTTACATAACTTTTGATCTATAGTTAATTCTTTTTAGTTTGTATTTATGTTTTAAGAGTTGATTTTAAAGTTTTGTTTCATATAGGAGAAACAGTTATGTGGATATAAAGTACAAATTATCAGACAAGGTGCATTTACAGATTTTAACTTCCATTCAATTTTTCTAGTCTCTCTTCTCTCCCTCACCCTATAGGTAACAATACTTTTATTAGTTCTATTGTTTGTTTTTTCACTTATGTACTCAAGTATTTTACTTTCATTGAAATAAATTGTTGTTCACCAGATATACAGTACATATTGTTTCTACTTGAATTTTATTTTTGTATTTTGTTTCTAGAATTGAGTTTTTATTCATTTTAATGCATCTTTTATTTGCTGACTTCTGAGTTTTGTGTCTTAATTTAAAAGATTTCTACACTCAAGATTATACATAGAGAAGTCATATATATGAATTATAATGACTCTGTTCTAACAAAATAAGGTATCAGATGGTAAAGAAAATTTAGAAACAAACATAAAGGGGGACAATACTATCAATCCTATAGAAATGAAAATGTTTTTTTTTTAAAGTTCAGACAACTGTCTCACCTCATCACCTCGTTGGATGTTTTTCCTCATTGAAGTCTGTATCATTGATACACCTGGTGTTTTTATGTGACAACTACTTTAGTGGTGAGCACAACAAGGAATGAAGAACGCTAGCACTCATCCTCAGGTAGCTGCTCCGGTGATCACGTTCCACGGATGACCTCATTTGATCTTCACAGAAATCCTATTGAGGGTTCAGAGTATCACTGAGCTGAACAGCTGAGAAAACAAGGCAAGGAGGGGCTCGCTGGCTTTTCCAAAGTCCTGCAGCTTGGAGTGGCAGAGATTTCAATCCCTGAACTGCGGTTCAAAGAATCTGGGGCTTGTTCGTTGCATTTGCATCTCGTTCATTATCTCCAGTGAGGTGGCCTCACTTAATTTACATTTCCTCCTTCAGCGGTTGCCTTTTCATGCTTCTTGCCCATTTTTCTAATGCAGCATTAACTTTTCTTATTAGTTTGGGAAGAGTCTTAAAGACCGTGTTGGAGATGTTAGCTTTTATTGAATGTACTACAAAGGCTTCCCCTACTTGCTACTTAGTTACTTTCAGCACACTTTGTTGAAAAGAAATTTGAATCTTTTTAAAGTAATTCAAAAGTAGATTTTATTTTTTTAATTTATTTGACAGGTAGAGTTATAGACAGTGAGAGAGAGAGACAGAGAGAAAGGTCTTCCTTCTGTTGGTTCACTCCCCAAGTAGCCGCTACAGCCAGCGCTGCGCTGTAGGGTTAGGGTTAGGGTTAGGGTTAGGGTTAGGGTTAGGGTTAGGAAGCCAGGAGCCAGGTGCTTCCTCCTGGTCTCCCATGCAGGTGCAGGGCCCAAACACTTGGGCCATCCTCCACTGCCCTCCCAGGCCACAGCAGAGAGCTGGACAGGAAGAAGAGCAACCGGGACTAGAACCGGCACCCATGGCAAGTGAGCCACAGCACTGGCCCCTTAAAAGTAGATTTTAGAAACAACTATGAAATTTTTGCTAAGGTATCTGGCTTGGTTTCCAGGGAAAGAGAAGGCCTATTTCACCCACAATTTACAAGACACTCATCAATAGAAATTCTAAGGATTTTCTGATTTCAGTTTTACATCGAAACCTCTATTTGTAAGTGGTAAGGAAGCAGTTTCACAGTATTTGTTTTTGCATTGTGAAGCAATTCCCAAAAGAGAATGCATGGAATACTCAGTGATTCCTTTGCTTATCTGAATGGGATTCATCCTGTTAGGATACTGCCTGTCGGTGGATTTGTATCCCATGAATGTTTATATTCTGGTGCCAAGCATTGCACTCCTTTCTTTACCGTAGCTTTGCTGTTCCTCTTACTTTCTGGCGGAGTAGTTTATAACTTTTTTGTTTAAGAATTTTCTTTCTACTCCTGTGTAATGGCAATTTTCTCCTTCTCATTGCTTTTTTTTAATTAAAGATTTATTTATTTATTTGAAAGTCAGAGCTACAGACCAAAGCCAGGCCAAAGCCAAGAGCGAAGAGATTCATCTGGGTCCTTCAGTGGGTTCAAGGGCCTAAACACTTGGGACACCTTCTGCTGCTTTCTCAGACCATTGGTTGGGATGTGCTTTGGAAGTAGATACGCTGGGATATGAACTGGCGCCCATATGGGGTGTGGAAGTCCCAGGCAGTGGCTTAATGCCTCCACCACAATTGGCTCCTGCTTCCTCATTTTTAAACATGAGCCTTCAGCCCAGCAAGGAGTCCCAGGCTCCAAGGCACTTGTTTGCCTTCTGGCTGGGCCCAGGACACACAGCTCTCAGGGCTGTTCACACAGCAGCTTCCCATCCCTCCCCATGTGGTTCTGTAGGCAAAAGGGGGGGCCCACACAAGTCCCCTAATTTCCTCACTTCCCAGCTGCCATGACAACACCAGGTGTACCACCTGCAACAGGCTGAAACAATGACTGAAGTAGAACATTGTTCTATGTTTTACTATGAGTCTTTCTTTTCTTTTTTAAAGATTTACTCATTTATTTGAGAGGTAGAGGCAGAGGCAGAGAGATGGGGGGAGGGTGGGATGGAGAAAGAGAGGCTTCACTCTGCAAATGGCTTCAAATGCCAGGGCTGGGCCAGGAACCAGGAGCTTCATCTGGTCTCTCACATGGGTGCAGGGGCCCAAGCACTGGAGACATCTTCTATTCACTGCATTTCCAGGCACACTCATAGGGAACTGGATTGGAAGTAGAGCAGCTAGGACTTGAGCTGGTGCCCATATCATGCTGACACTGTGACACTGCGGGCAGCAGCTTAACCCACTGCACCACAGTGCTGACTCTACTATGAGTCTTTCTAACACACATCCAAATGCATTCATAAACGTGGTGGTGAAAATCTGGAGATGGGCCATTTAAATACTACCAGCATTTTACTCTACTTGTTATGTCACCCATCCTTCCACCCATCATCCCCAAATCAACTGCAGACATCAGTACACATTCTGAATATAGGTTTGCCAAATAAAATGTAGGTAAATTTGAATTCTTGATCAATAACAAAGATTTTAATTTTTTTAGTATATCCCAAATATTGCATGACAGAGCACTGTATACTTTTTCTTGGGTAGTATAGTATCCTAAATCTTGCAGCCCAACCATGGGTGCCTTTTAACAGTACTTGAGAATGATCAGAAATCTTCTAACAAATCAACTTGAGTGCAAACACACACACACACACACACACACACGCACAGGCATGCACACAAGGGCATTTACCTTTGAGGGGCGTCAGACGTAGTCAACATAATGGGTCTCAACTTATTTTAATAAGGTAGATCACAGCTTCTCAGATGTGCTGTTGAAGATGTCCCTGGTCTACCTACAGAGGTCCATGGAGGTGAGTCAGAGCAATAGGAAAGACGTTCCATCTCAGGACAAGGTCATGGCAGCCGCATTCACACAATGACACTGCCAGTTGCAGGGAAGGGAGCCTGCTGTGGGACTGCACACTGCAGAGTGGAACAGGCAAGCATCACCAAGGGTTCTGCTTCCAACTGCATTTGCACCAAAGCGCTACAGACTGAGCACTCAGTGCTCCTCACAGCGCTACCTCAGGGCAGGACTTTCTCTTGGCTTCCACAGGAGGGCGCTCAAGGCACTCAAAGGCGGAAGTAGAGACCAGGCTTCTCCTGTCAGCACTCACCTCTTCTGGGTAAAGAGCTTGGGAGTCTTCTAAGAGAGACCCTGCCTGTTACTTCTCCCTGCTGTGACTTCAGTCGGGAAGACTCCCTCCAACTCACCTCCCTCGGTCCCTCTTTTTTGAGTAGGATTAGAGTTAAGAGGATATTCTTCTTCCCTTATCACCTCATCCCTTCCCTTCTAAGGCCTGAGAGAAGAAGGCATGCTGTGGACACTCTCCCTACTTGTAGCTTTCCTGCCTCCTGGTAAGTAGGTTGCATAGATGTTAATGCGAGTTCTCTCTCTCTCTCTCTCTCTCCATGGAGGTCATACTAAAGAATTATCATTTTCTCATTGTTTCTCATTGTTTTTGTGGTTGCCATTGCAGGCAGTCAAACATCTTCCAACTCAGATAAGACTATGACAGTGGTCACCAAGCCGACTGGGTCATCTGCTACAGTCACTTGTAGTATTACTCAACAAAGTAGCTATATCCACTGGTACCGGTTCCAGGAGGGGAAGGCCCCACAGCGCCTTCTCTACTACGTCGTCAGCAGTACCCGTTCTATAGTGGACTCGGGATTTGATACAGAGAAATACCAAGCTTATAAAAGCACACAGGGGAGCTATAATGTCTTTCTACGAAACCTGGGAAGAGACGACTCTGGGGTGTATTACTGTGCTGTCTGGACTGGCACAGTGATTCCGACCTGCCTTATACTACACTGAAAATTGTGCCTGTGGTTATTCCTGGTACTCGAGATAGGCCAGCCCCATCTCATTTCCTGTTTCTGACTCTGCGCTGAGCAAAGAGAAACTCGGAGCCCAACACCAAACCCCAGAGCTCACATCCCACCACCTTCTCAATGCCTTCACACTGCCTCCAGGCCCCCAGCCCTGCACCTCCACCCCAGCCCTTTCCTAAAGACTGAACTCCCATCTCCAGGCCTTTGCCCAGTGGTCTAGCACTCAGCTGAGTTCCTTCTACTCTCCTAGGGGTTGGAAGAATAGCATTTAACTAGTTTCTGAGACAGACAAGGTCACCTAAGGTCTTATGGAACATCTTTAGGAGAGAATTATGGGAAGGCTGGTGGTTGGCACATATTCTCACTTCTAAGCTTCTAAAATAATGAAATATTTCAATCATACTGAAGGTTAGAGTGAATAAGAAAACAAATCTTGAGGTGCCTATTACTTAGTTTAGTTAAATCTTCACATTTTAACACATTTGCTTCATATTTTCATAATGGTTTCATGAACTAATTCATAATTCATATGAACTAATTCAGCTGAAGATTCTGGGTTTATTTTCCCAAGCCCATCCTTCCCTTTCCCCTCCCAAGGGTAACCACCAATCAGGTCTCACTCATGCTGCAAAGGCATGTATTCACAAATAATGAACAACTTCCATCATGCCTCAAGACATAAAATAGGATGTATATTTCAATCTATCACATGTTTTCTGTACTTCACAGTACACTTCTGAATAGTTACTCCTGCTAGTATGCATGCCTTGAATTACTCATTGGCATTCTGTACTGTGAATGTATCACATTTTATTAATTCAAAATCTTATTATTTGAGGGTTGACTTGGTAAAGCTTCAAATAGTTGTGCTTGAATTTTCAGTTTATGTAAAGAGTGCTGTCATGTTTATGTTTTTTTTTTTATTTATTTAATGAATATAAGTTTCCAAAGTACGAATAATGGATTACAATGGCTTCCCCCCCATACCTTCCCTCCCACCCACAACCCTCCCCTTTCCCGCTCCCTCTCCCCTTCCATTCACATCAAGATTCATTTTCGATTATCTTAATATACAGAAGATCAGCTTAGTATACATTAAGTAAGGATTTCAACAGTTTGCTCCCACACAGAAACATAAAGTGAAAAATAATAGATGATTTTTTTTTAATGATGATGAAATCAGATCAGACCTATGTCATGTTTAATCCCAGTGAGAGTCAAGTTGGGAGTTGATAGTTTCTTTTCTTTTTTTTTTTTTTTTTAACAGAAGATCAGTTTAGTATGCATTAAGTAAAGATTTCAACAGTTTGCACCCCCATAGAAACACAAAGTGAAATATATTGTTTGAGTACTCGTTATAGCATTAAATCTCAATGCACAGCACATTAAGGACAGAGATCCTACATGAGGAGTAAGTGCACAGTGACTCCTGTTGTTGACTTTACCAATTGACACTCCTGTCTATGGCATCAGTAATCTCCCTATGCTCCAGTCATGAGTTTCCAAGGCTATGGAAGCCCTCTGAGTTCTCCGATTCTTATCTTGTTTAGACAAGGTCATAGTCAAAGTGGAGGTTCTCTCCTCCCTTCAGAGAAAGGTACCTCCTTCTTTGAAGATCTGTTCTTTCCACTGAGATCTCACTCACAGAGATCTTTTGCCAGAGTGTCTTGGCTTTCCATGCCTGAAATACTCTCATGGGCTTTTCAGCCAGATCCGAATGCCTTTAGGGCTTATTCTGAGGCCAGAGTGCTATTTAGGACATCTGCCATTCTATGAGTCTGCTGAGTATCTCACTTCCCATGTTGGATCACTCTCCCCTTTATTTATTCTATCGGTTAGTGTTAGCAGGTACTAGACTTGCTTATGTGCTCCCTTTGACTCTTAGTCCTTTCATTATGATCAATTGTGAACTGAAATTGATCACTTGGACTGGTGAGATGGCATTGGTACATGCCACCTTGATGGGATTAAATTGGAGTACCCTGGTATGTTTCTAACTCTACCATTTGGGGCAAGTCAGCTTGAGCATGTCCCAAATTATACATCTCTTCCCTCTCTTATTCCTACTCTTATGTTTAACAGGGATCACATTTCAGTTAAATTTCAACACTTAAGAATAACTGTGTATTAATTACAGAATTAAACCAGTCATATTAAGTAGAACAGACAGAAAAACTACTAAGAGGGATAATGTATTAAGTTGTTCATTAACAGTCAGGGCTATGCTGATCAAGTCACCGTTTCCCATAGTGTCCATTCCACTTCAGCAGGTTTCCTTTTTGGTGTTCAGTCAGTTGTCACCAATCAGGGAGAACATATGGTATTTGTCCCTTTGGGACTGGCTTATTTCACTCAGCATGATGTGTTCCAGATTCCTCCATTTTGTTGCAAATGACTGGATTTCGTTGTTTCTTACTGCGGTATAGTATTCTAAAGAGTACATATCCCATAATTTCTTTATCCAGTCTACCGTTGATGGGCATTTAGGTTGGTTCCAGGTCTTGGCTATTGTGAATTGAGCTGCAATAAACATTAGGCTGCAGACCGCTTTTTTGTTTGCCAATTTAAATTCCTTTGGGTAAATTCCAAGGAGTGGGATGGCTGGGTCAAACGGTAGGGTTATCTTCAGGTTTCTGAGGAATCTCCAGACTGACTTCCATAGTGGCTTGACCAGTTTGCATTCCCACCAACAGTGGGTTAGTGTCCCTTTTTCCCCACATCCTCGCCAGCATCTGTTGTTGGTAGATTTCTGAATGTGAGCCATTCTGACCGGGGTGAGGTGGAACCTCAATGTGGTTTTGATTTGCATTTCCCTGATTGCTAATGACCTTGAACATTTTTTCATGTGCCTGTTGGCCATTTGGATTTCCTCTTTTGAAAAATGTCTATTGAGGTCCTTGGCCCATCTCCTAATTGGGTTGTTGGTTTTGTTTTTGTGGAGTTTCTTGATCTCCTTGTAGATTCTGGTTATTAACCCTTTATCTGTTGCATAGTTTGCAAATATTTTTTCCCATTCTGTCGGTTGTCTCTTCACTCTCCTGACTGTTTCTTTTGCAGTACAGAAACTTCTCAATTTGATGCAATCCCAATAGTTAATTTTGGCTTTGACTGCCTGTGCCTCCCGGGTCTTTTCCAGAAACTCTTTGCCTGTGCCAATATCTTGAAGGGTTTCTCCAATGTTCTCTAGTAACTTAATGGTGTCAGGTCGTAGATTTAGGTCTTTAATCCATGTTGAGTGGATTTTTGTGTAAGGTGTAAGGTAGGGGTCTTGCTTCATGCTTCTGCACGTGGAAATCCAATTTTCCCAGCACCATTTATTGAATAGACTGTCCTTGCTCCAGGAATTAGTTTTAGATCCTTGATCGAATATAAGTTGGCTGTAGATGTTTGGGTTGATTTCTGGTATTTCAATTCTGTTCCATTGGTCTATCCATCTGTTTCTGTACCAGTACCATGCTGTTTTGATTACAACTGCCCTGTAGTATGTCCTGAAATCTGGTATTGTGATGCCTCCGGCTTTGTTTTTGTTGTACAAGATTGCTTTAGCTATTCGAGGTCTCTTGTGCCTCCATATAAATTTCAGCACCAATTTTTCCAGATCTGAGAAGAAGGTCTTCGGTATCTTGATTGGTATTGCATTGAATTTATAAATTGCTTTTGGGAGAATGGACATTTTGATGATATTGATTCTTCCAATCCATGAGCATGGAAGATTTTTCCATTTCTTGGTATCCTCTTCTATTTCTTTCTTTAAGGTTTTGTATTTTCATCGTAGAGATCTTTAACGTCCTTGGTTAAGTTTATTCCAAGGTATTTGATTGTTTTTGTAGCTATTGTGAATGGGATTGAGCTTAGAAGTTCTTCCTCAGCCATGGCATTGTCTGTGTATACAAAGGCTGTTGATTTTTGTGCATTGATTTTATACCCTGCTACTTTGCCAAACTCTTCTATGAGTTCCAATAGTCTCTTAGTAGAGTTCTTTGGGTCCCCTAAATAAAGAATCATGTCATCTGCAAAGAGGGATAGTTTGAGTTCTTCCTTCCCAATTTGTATCCCTTTAATTTCTTTTTCTTGCCTAATAGCTCTGGCTAGAACCTCCAGAACTATATTGAATAGCAGTGGTGAGAGTGGACATCCCTGTCTGGTCCCAGATCTCAGTGGAAATGCTTCCAACTTTTCCCCATTCAATAGGATGTTGGCTGTGGGTTTTTCATAGATTGCTTTGATTGTATTGAGGAATGTTCCTTCCAAACCCAGTTTGCTTAGAGTTTTCATCATGAACGGGTGTTGTATTTTATCAAATGCTTTCTCGGCATCTATTGAGATAATCATATGGGTTTTCTTCTGCAGTCTGTTAATGTGGTGTATCACATTGATTGTCTTGCGCACATTAAACCATCCCTGCATACCAGGGATAAATCCCACTTGGTCTGGGTGGATGATCTTTCTGATGTGTTGTTGCATTCTATTGGCGAGAATTTTATTGAGGATTTTTACATCTATGTTCATCAGGGATATTGGTCTGTAATTCTCTTTCAGTGCTGCATCTTTTTCTGGCTTAGGAATTAAGGTGATGCTGGCTTCATAGAAAGAATTTGGGAGGATTCCCTCTTCTTCGATTGTTCTGAATAGTTTGAGAAGAATTGGAGTTAGTTCTTCTTTAAATGTCTGGTAGAATTCAGCAGTGAATCCATCTGGTCCTGGGCTTTTCTTTGTTGGGAGGGCCTTTATTACTGTTTCAATTTCTGTCTCAGTTATGGGTCTGTTTAGGTTTTCGATGTCTTCCTGGTTCAATTTAGGTAGGTTGCATGTGTCCAGGAATCTATCCATTTCTGATAGGTTTCCCTGTTTGCTGGCATACAAGTCCTTGTAGTAATTTCTGATGATTCTTTTTATTTCTGTGGTGTCTGTTGTTATGTTTCCTTTTTCATCTCTGATTTTATTGATTTGGGTCTTTTCTCTTCTTTTTTTAGTTAGTTGGGCCAATGGGGTGTCAATTTTGTTTATTTTTTCAAAAAACCAGCTCCTCGTTTGGCTGATTTTTTGGAATGTTTTTCTTGATTCAATCCTGTTGATTTCTTCTCTGATTTTAATTATTTCTCTTCTCCTACTAGATTTGGGTCTGGTTTGCTGTAGGTTTTCTAGATCCTTGAGGTGAATAGAAAGCTCATCTATTTGGTGCCTTTCCAATTTCTTGATGTAGGCACCTATTGATATAAACTTTCCTCTTAACACTGCTTTTGCTGCGTCCCATAAGTTTTGGTATGTTGTGCTGTTATCCTCATTTACTTCCAGAAAGTTTTTGATTTCTCTTTTGATTTCTTCTATGACCCATTGTTCATTCAGGAGCATGTTGTTCAATCTCCATGTGTTTGCATATGCTCTAGGGATTCCTGAGTTGTTCATTTCCAACTTCATTCCTTTATGGTCTGAGAAGCTGCATGGTATGATTCTAATTCTTTTGAATTTGCTGAGACTTGCTTTATGGCCTAGTATGTGGTCAATCCTAGAGAAGGTTCCATGTACTGCTGAGAAGAATGTAAAATCTTTAGCTGTAGGATTGAAAGTTCTGTATATATCTGTTAGATCCATTTGGGCTATAGTGTCATTTAAATCTACTGTATCCTTGTTGATCTTCTGTCCTATTGATCTGTCTATTTCTGAGAGTGGAGTATTGAAGTCCCCCAGTACTATTGTATTGGGGTCTAAGTCTCCCTTTAAGTCCGTTAACAAATCTTTTAGATAAACCGGTGCCCTGTAGTTAGGTGCATATACATTGATAATTGTTATATCTTCCTGTTGAATTAATCCCTTAATCATTATGTAGTGTCCCTCTTTGTCTCTCTTAACGGTTTTTGTAGTAAAGTTTATGGTGTCTGATATTAAGATGGCTACGCCTGCTCTTTTTTCATTTCTGTTGGCATGGTATATCTTTTTCCAGCCTTTCACTTTCAGTCTGTATGGATCTTTGTTGGAAAGATGTGTTTCTTGTAAGCAGCAAATAGATGGGTTTTGTTCCTTAACCCAATCAGCCAAACGGTGTCTTTTAACTGGACAGTTCAGGCCATTCACGTTCAATGTGACTAATGATAAGTGGTAACTTTGCCCTGCCATTTGCCAAAGATAAGTTCTAATATATGCTTTGAATTCCCTGTGATCTTTTGCTGTGAGGTTTCCTTCCTTTACCTTCTTTCATATTGATGACCGTGTTTCTTTGTTTCTGTGTGTAACACATCTTTAAGCATCTTTTGCAGGGCTGGACGAGTGGCAACAAATTCTTTCAATTTCTGTTTGTTATGAAAAGTCTTTATTTCAGCTTCATTCACAAATGATAGCTTTGCAGGATATAATATTCTGGGCTGGCAGTTGTTCTCTCTTAGTACCTGGGCTATATCTCGCCATTCCCTCCTAGCTTGTAGAGTTTCTGATGAGAAGTCAGCTGTGAGTCTGATTGGAGATCCTCTGAGAGTAATCTGACGTTTCTCTCTTGCACATTTTAGGATCTTTTCTTTATGTTTCACTGTGGAGAGTTTAATTACAATGTGTCGTGGTGAGGATCTCTTTTGGTCATGTTTATTAGGGGTTCTGTGAGCTTCCTGTACTAGGATTTCTCTGTCCTTCTCCAAACCTGGGAAATTTTCTGCTAATATCTCACTAAAAAGGCCTTCTACTCCTTTCTCCCGCTCCATGCCTTCAGGAACTCCTAGAACCCGAATGTTGGGTTTTTTAATAGTATCCTGAAGATTCCCGACAATATGTTTTAGATTTCTTATTTCCTCGTCTTTTCTTTGGTCTGACTGTATCCTTTCCTGTTCTCTGTCTTCTAAGTCTGATATTCTCTCTTCTGCTTCTCCCATTCTGTTTGTAAGGCTCTCTATTGTGTTTTTCATTTGATCTATTGAATTCTTCACTTCAGTCACTATCCCAGTTTCCTGTTGTACTAGTTGTTTCGTTTCATTTTGATTCCTCCTTAATATTTCATTTTCACGAGAGAGATTTTCTATCTTGTCCATTAAGGATTTCTGTAGTTCAAGAATTTGTTTTTGAGAACTTCTTAATGTTCTTATCAATTTTTTGAGATCTGCTTCTTGCATTTCTTCTATGTCATCATCCTCATAATCTTGAATTGGGGTGTCTTTTTCATTTGAGGGCTTCATGGTGACTTCCTTGTTTTTATTACCTTGGTTTTTGCGTTTGTTATTTGTCATATTGGAGATATTTGGTTTCTTCACTGTGGTGCTTTTTCTTGTTATACTATGACTCTAGATTAAGTGGACTATCTGTTTTTGATGGAGCCTTAGGGCTTGAGATGGGTGTGGCCTGAGAGCTCTGTTTGGTGTGCCAAAGGTGACACTCCCAGGTTGGGCGTGGTAAACCTTTCTCTCTCTCTTTTTTTTTTTTTTGATTCAAAAGGGAAGTTATTCTGCACAGCTGAACGAAGTTGGAGGTAGTTAGCAGGCAAATGATATACCCACAGGAGCCAGAGATCGGATGCTCTTTCCCAAGGACCACACAGGGAATCTGTTCGGCCCTCGGAGTGGGCTCAAATTCTCCTTCAGTCTCCCACTGGGTTGCCAAAGTTACGGAATTGTAGCGTCTCTGGAGAGTGCTCACGTGAATTCCGTGAGTTCTCTCCCCCACCGTCTCTTTTTTCACAGTCTCAGTTCAGTAGCACCACAAATTTACTAGGTCCTAATCTCCTGTTAATTCGCCCCGCCCAGAGTCAGGTTTTTCTGCTAGGCTCAGGGCCGGTGCAGACCTGAGGTCGCTCTGCTTATGATGTATGTCCAAGATGGCGCCTGCTCTTTGTCTTGCTCGCCCTTGAGAGGTGAGCGGAGAGAGAGAAACCCGTGTCCATACCAGTCACCTTTTTTTTTTCCCTTCTCTCTCTCTTCCAGTTAGCTTGGTGAAGTCCCCCCCCCCCCGGGGGTCGTTCCCTCTAGTCTCCTCTCTCCGCTTGCCTGCCGGTGTCTCGGGTTATTGAGGTTCGGCTCACCTCGCGTTCCAGCGCTGGTGTGTTGAGTCTGCCGCTGGTGTCCCGAACTGTGGGCTCCCACGCTCTCCACGCAGGTCTGCTCCCCTTCCAGCGCTGATGTGTGGACTCGGAGCCCTGGACGTCCCAAGTCTCCCCGCTGTTGCACTCCCCTTTGAGCACTTGCGCGCAGACCCTGCAGCTTGCGCAGCTCAGTCCCGCGGCTCGGCTTCCACGGCTCGGCTTCCGCGGCTCCGTCCCGCAGCTCGGTCCTTCGGCTAGGCTTTCGCGCGCGGTGGGCGACCTTGTTCTCCCAGTAGGTCCTCCGATTTACGCCCACTGGATCCAGAAGAGTTTCGTCTGCAATATTTTCCTGGTTCTTTTTTCTGAGGCTACCGTAACTCCCCTTTTATTAAACTAAATTTTCCCGGACTATCGGTGCGCGCCCTCACTATTCCGCCATCTTGGCTCCGCCTCCATGATGCCCATGTTTATGTTTTTAAGCTTTGTATCTGCAATAGCTAGGAATGTTTGGCTTCAAATGGCCAAGTAAGGCAGGGTGTCTTACAGGCCTGGGAGTTGATGGCATCCAGAACTTGAAAGCATCAGAACCGCCCTGTCCATTTCTTCATCTCTTATCTCAGCTTTTGCCCATGTGACATCCTCATTTTCAGGTGTCAAGAACCATGCCAGTGGTCCCCCCTAGAGACCCATCCTTACAGATGTCATCCAAGCAAGCTGAGTCGCTTTCCTTTCAACTCCAGTTTGGATACATTGAACGGGAATCAACTTAGGCACAACTTGAGACCTACATGGGTGTGAGGCAGATGACTGGTAGTGCCTAACTCTTTTCTACACATACGAGAGGACTTCAGAACATCCATGGAAAAATGGAATTAAGAGATAAATTTATTCTGTTGTCATGGATTTTTAAACACATGTATAATTTTGCCATAATACTCAAATTTCAGAAACTTTTTAAAGATGTCCTCATTGGAAATTTATTTGCTTTTATGTTAAGTATCACATTTTTGGCACTCATTCTCAGGTAGCTACTGTGCTAAGCACGTTACATATATGATCTCATTTGATCTTCCCAGAAACCCTACTGAGGGTTCAAAGTATCACTGAATTACAGATAAGAAACTAGGGCAAAGGGGGCAAGCCGACTTCTCTATGGTTATGCTGCTTGAAGTGGCAGATATTTCAATCCCTGCCATGCAGTTTTTAAAAAAAAATGGAGTTCTGTTAATTGTTTGCATCTTGCTGTCTCTAATGAGAGTCAGCCTTATTTCACAAGCTCATTTCTCCTGTGTCAGTTGCCTTGTTATGCTCCTTGTTCTTTGCTCTTATGGAGCATTTAGTGTTCCTTTTGGTTTGGAAGAGGCTTGAAGACCACGGTGGAGACGTTAGCTTCTAGCGAATATACTGAAAAGGCTTCCCCTACTTACTTCTTAGTTATTTTAGCACACATTGATGAAAAGAAATTTGAATCTTAGTTTTTAAAGTTCTTTTAATAAACAACTACAAAATTTTCACTAAGGTTTCTTGTTGTGTTGCCAGACACGGATAAGGTCTATTTCACCCACAAATTATATGCCATTTGTCTACATTTATTCTAAGGGTTTTCTGATTTCAGATTCATTACATTTAAACTTCTGTTTGTAAGTTATAAGGTAGCCGTTTCACAGTACTTGGTTCTATATGGTAAACCAATTCCCAAAGCAGAATGTGTGGCATAATGAATTATTCCTTGCTGGTCTGAATGTACAACTTCATCCTACATTAAGATATTGCATATCGGTGGATTTCTGTCCCGTGAATCTTTATATTCTAGCGCTAAGTGCTGCACTCCTTTTGTTGCACTAGCTTTATAGTTCCTCTACATTCTGGCAGGCTTAGTTTATAACTCTTCTGTTTTAAGAATTGTATTTCCACTGCAGTGAAATGGGAATTTTGTGCTTTCTCATATTTAAACATGAGCATGAAGTTCCGGTAAGGAATTCCCAGTCTCCAAGGCACTGGAGTTTGCCCTCTGCTTGGGGCCCAGGGCATTCGGCTCTCAGAGCCATTTACACAGCAGCTTCCAATCCTTCCCCTGGGGATTCCGCAGGGCAAAGGGAGACCCACACAGGCCCCTACTTACTCACTGATGAGCTCGCTCATGCTAGCAGCAATCTATTACCTGAGAGATGCTGAAACAGTGACAGGAGTGGAACTGCAATGTTGTTGTAGTTTTACTGAGTCTCTCTAACACACAACCAAATACATCCATAAATGTGGTGCTGGCAATCTGCACAGGTGTCACTTAAATGCCACCAGCATTGTAGCCAACAGGCTTGATGATAATTCTTTGGAGAAGGTGGATGCAAAGCTTCTCAGATGGGCTGCTGGAGG
Organism: Oryctolagus cuniculus; assembly: GCF_964237555.1. Classification (NCBI taxonomy): domain Eukaryota; kingdom Metazoa; phylum Chordata; class Mammalia; order Lagomorpha; family Leporidae; genus Oryctolagus; species Oryctolagus cuniculus. The sequence goes on along the minus strand of NC_091447.1, from coordinate 28,487,064 downwards.
TCTCCAGAGTTCACTACAGAGCTGGGGAAGGTGGGTCAGGGCAGCAGGAAGGAAGCTGCATCGCGGGACAAGGCCCTGGCAGCATCATCCCCACTCTGGGACTGAGACCTGCAGAGAAGTGAGCCTGACCTGGGATGCTGGCCCAGGGGAGCTGGCAGTCTTCACCAAGGGGCCTGCTATCCACCCTGTTTGCCCTCAACCTGCCTCAGATTGGGGTCTCTGTGGTCCTCACACACCTGCCTCTGGGGAGGGCCTGCTCTCAGCCTGCCTCCACAGGAGGGTGAAGAGAAGGGGGTGGAAGCAGAGGCGGGGCTACCTCCCTCTGCACTCACCCTTCTGGGCAGAGGCGTGGCTACCTTCTAAGGTAGGCCCTGCCCTGCCTGGTACTCTCCCTGCTCTGACATCTGTCAGGAAGACCAGCTGTGTCCCTCACCTGGGGCCCCTCCCATTTTGCGTAGGATTAGTTTTGACAGGGCATTCTGCTCCCCTTATCACCAGATCCCTTCCCTTCTGAGACCAGGAGAACAAGGCATGCTGTGGACTGTAGCCCTGCTTGTAGCTGTCCTGTCTCCTGGTAAGCAGGTTGCATAGATGCTAATGGGACAGATTTCTCTCTCTCTCTCTCTCTCTCTCTCTCTCTCTCTCTCTCTCTCTTTTATATGGGAGTTCATTCTAAAGAATTGCCAGTACCTGTTTCTCATTGTTCATTATTTTTACCATCGCAGGCAGTCAAACATCTTCCAACTCAGAGAAGACCATGACAGTGGTCACCAAGCCAACTGGGTCGTCTGTTACAGTCACTTGTAGTATTCCTCAACAAAGTGGCTACATCCACTGGTACCGGTTCCAGGAGGGGAAGGCCCCACAGCGCCTTCTCTACTATGACTTCTCCATTTCCAGTTCTATAGTGGATTCAGGATTCAGTCCAGTTAAATACCATGCTTTTAGAGGCACAAAGATCTGTAACTTTGTACTACAAAATCTGGAAGAAAGTGACTCCGGAGTGTATTACTGTGCCAGCTCGACTGGCACAGTGATTCCAACCTGCTTTGTACTCCACGCAAAAAATTGCTTATGGTTTCTCCTAGTACTCAAGATAGGCCAGTCCCTACCTCACTTCCTGCTCTCAACTCCACCATAGTCTAAACAAAGAGAAGCTCTTTATCTTTTAGGTAAAGAGCCCAACAGCTAACCCCAGAGCTTCCATCTCACACCCTCTCAATGGCCTCACCGTGCCCCGGGACCCCACCTCTGAACCATCCACCCCAGGACTTTCCTAAAATAAAATCCCATATCCAGGCCTTAACCCAGCATTCTGACAGAATACAGGGCTCATTCTGCTCTCCTAGGGGCTGGCACAGCAGCATTCAATCTGGTTTCTAGGATAGACAAAGTCACCTAGGATTGGTCTGCTATGAGAGACAACTGAGAGCATTATGTGTTTTATATATATATATATACACACACACACACACACACACATATACACACACACACACACACATATATATATATGTAATCTATCTATCTAATCTCATTTGACCTCCAATGAAACCCTACTGAGGATTCAAAGTATCACTGAATTTAACAGATAATAAAATAAGGCAAGGAGGGGGCTGGCTGACTCTTCTAAGGTCATGGAGCAAGAAGTGGCAGAGATTTCAATCCCTGCACTCTGGTTCAAAAAACGAGATCTGCCAGTTGCATTTGCATCCCATGGTCTCTAATGACAGTTAGGGTGATTTCACAAGTTTACACTTCCTCTTTTATCAGCTGCCTTAGGATGCTCCTTGCCCATTCCTTTGGAGCATTAACTTTTCTTATTGGTTCAGAAGACTCTTAAACTTCATGTGTTGAAAAGCCTTCTCCTCTCTTAGTATTTAGTTATTTTCATAACACTTCAGTGAAAAGAGATTTGAATCTGACTTTTAAAATACACTTATGAAAGTATCTTAAAGCATATCTTAAAAAGAAAAAACAACTACACAATTTTCCAGAGGCTTCTGCTGTCATGGCCAGGCACAGAGACAGCCTATCTCACTCACAATTTACATGTCATTCATCAACACCAGGTGTACCACCTGCAACAGGCTGAAACAATGAATGAAGTAGAACATTGTTCTATGTTTTACTATGAGTCTTTCTTTTCTTTTTTAAAGATTTACTCATTTATTTGAGAGGTAGAGGCAGAGGCAGAGAGATGGGGGGAGGGTGGGATGGAGAAAGAGAGGCTTCACTCTGCAAATGGCTTCAAATGCCAGGGCTGGGCCAGGATATGGTCACTCACATGGGTGCAGGGGCCCAAGCACTGGAGACATCTTCTATTCACTGCATTTCTAGGCACACTCGTAGGGAACTGGATTGGAAGTAGAGCAGCTAGGACTTGAGCTGGTGCCCATATCAGATGCTGACACTGTGACACTGCGGGTAGCAGCTTAACCCACTGCACCACAGTGCTGACTCTACTATGAGTCTTTCTAACACACATCCAAATGCATTCATAAACGTGGTGGTGAAAATCTGGAGATGGGCCATTTAAATACTACCAGCATTTTACTCTACTTGTTATGTCACCCATCCTTCCACCCATCATCCCCAAATCAACTGCAGACATCAGTACACATTCTGAATGTAGGTTTGCCAAATAAAATGTAGGTAAATTTGAATTCTTGATCAATAACAAAGATTTTAATTTTTTTAGTATATCCCAAATATTGCATGACACAGCACTGTATCCTAAATCTTGCAGCCCAACCATGGGTGCCTTTTAACAGTACTTGAGAATGATCAGAAATCTTCTAACAAATCAACTTGAGTGCAAACACACACACACACACACACACATGCACAGGCATGCACACAAGGGCATTTACCTTTGAGGGGCGTCAGACGTAGTCAACATAATGGGTCTCAACTTATTTTAATAAGGTAGATCACAGCTTCTCAGATGTGCTGTTGAAGATGTCCCTGGTCTACCTACAGAGGTCCATGGAGGTGAGTCAGAGCAATAGAAAAGACGTTCCATCTCAGGACAAGGTCATGGCAGCCGCATTCACACAATGACACTGCCAGTTGCAGGGAAGGGAGCCTGCTGTGGGACTGCACACTGCAGAGTGGAACAGGCAAGCATCACCAAGGGTTCTGCTTCCAACTGCATTTGCACCAAAGCGCTACAGATTGAGCACTCAGTGCTCCTCACAGCGCTACCTCAGGGCAGGACTTTCTCTTGGCTTCCACAGGAGGGCGCTCAAGGCACTCAAAGGCGGAAGTAGAGACCAGGCTTCTCCTGTCAGCACTCACCTCTTCTGGGTAAAGAGCTTGGGAGTCTTCTAAGAGAGACCCTGCCTGTTACTTCTCCCTGCTGTGACTTCAGTCGGGAAGACTCCCTCCAACTCACCTCCCTCGGTCCCTCTTTTTTGAGTAGGATTAGAGTTAAGAGGATATTCTTCTTCCCTTATCACCTCATCCCTTCCCTTCTAAGGCCTGAGAGAAGAAGGCATGCTGTGGACACTCTCCCTGCTTGTAGCTGTCCTGTCTCCTGGTAAGTAGGTTGCATAGATGTTAATGCGAGTTCTCTCTCTCTCTCTCTCTCTCTCTCTCCATGGAGGTCATACTAAAGAATTACCATTTTCTCATTGTTTTTGTGGTTGCCATTACAGGCAGTCAAACATCTTCCAACTCAGATAAGACTATGACAGTGGTCACCAAGCCGACTGGGTCATCTGTTGCAGTCACTTGTAGTATTACTCAACAAAGTAACTACATCCACTGGTACCGGTTCCAGGAGGGGAAGGCCCCACAGCGCCTTCTCTACTACGTCGTCAGCAGTTCCCGTTCTACAGTGGATTCGGGATTTAATGCATGGAAATACCAAGCTTCTAAAAGCACACAGGGCAGCTATAATGTCATTCTACGAAACCTGGGAAGAGACGACTCTGGGGTGTATTACTGTGCTGTCTGGACTGGCACAGTGATTCCGACCTGCCTTATACTACACTGAAAATTGTGCCTGTGGTTATTCCTGGTACTCGAGATAGGCCAGCCCCATCTCATTTCCTGTTTCTGACTCTGCGCTGAGCAAAGAGAAACTCGGAGCCCAACACCAAACCCCAGAGCTCACATCCCACCACCTTCTCAATGCCTTCACACTGCCTCCAGGCCCCCAGCCCTGCACCTCCACCCCAGCCCTTTCCTAAAGACTGAACTCCCATCTCCAGGCCTTTGCCCAGTGGTCTAGCACTCAGCTGAGTTCCTTCTACTCTCCTAGGGGTTGGAAGAATAGCATTTAACTAGTTTCTGAGACAGACAAGGTCACCTAAGGTCTTATGGAACATCTTTAGGAGAGAATTATGGGAAGGCTGGTGGTTGGCACATATTCTCACTTCTAAGCTTCTAAAATAATGAAATATTTCAATCATACTGAAGGTTAGAGTGAATAAGAAAACAAATCTTGAGGTGCCTATTACTTAGTTTAGTTAAATCTTCACATTTTAACACATTTGCTTCATATTTTCATAATGGTTTCATGAACTAATTCATAATTCATATGAACTAATTCAGCTGAAGACTCTGGGTTTATTTTCCCAAGCCCATCCTTCCCTTTCCCCTCCCAAGGGTAACCACCAATCAGGTCTCACTCATGCTGCAAAGGCATGTATTCACAAATAATGAACAACTTCCATCATGCCTCAAGACATAAAATAGGATGTATATTTCAATCTATCACATGTTTTCTGTACTTCACAGTACACTTCTGAATAGTTACTCCTGCTAGTATGCATGCCTTGAATTACTCATTGGCATTCTGTACTGTGAATGTATCACATTTTATTAATTCAAAATCTTATTATCAAAGAGAACTTGAGGGTTGACTTGGTAAAGCTTCAAATAGTTGTGCTTGAATTTTCAGTTGATGTAAAGAGTGCTGTCATGTTTATGTTTTTAAGCTTTGTATCTGCAGTAGCTAGGAATGTTTGGCTTCAAATGGCCAAGTAAGGCAGGGTGTCTTACAGGCCTGGGAGTTGATGGCATCCAGAACTTGAAAGCATCAGAACCGCCCTGTCCATTTCTTCATCTCTTATCTCAGCTTTTGCCCATGTGACATCCTCATTTTCAGGTGTTAAGAACCATGCCAGTGGTCCCTCTAGAGACCCATCCTTACAGATGTCATCCAAGCAAGCTGAGTCGCTTTCCTTTCAACTCCAGTTTGGATACATTGAACGGGAATCAACTTAGGCACAACTTGAGACCTAGATGGGTGTGAGGCAGATGACTGGTAGTGCCTAACTCTTTTCTACACATACGAGAGGACTTCAGAACATCCATGGAAAAATGGAATTAAGAGATAAATTTATTTTGTTATCATGGATTTTTAAACACATGTATAATTTTGCCATAATACTCAAATTTCAGAAACTTTTTAAAGATGTCCTCATTGGAAATTTATTTGCTTTTATGTTAAGTATCACATTTTTGGCACTCATTCTCAGGTAGCTACTGTGCTAAGCACGTTACATATATGATCTCATTTGATCTTCCCAGAAACCCTACTGAGGGTTCAAAGTATCACTGAATTACAGATAAGAAACTAGGGCAAAGGGGGCAAGCCGACTTCTCTATGGTTATGCTGCTTGAAGTGGCAGATATTTCAATCCCTGCCATGCAGTTTTAAAAAAAAAAATGGAGTTCTGTTAATTGTTTGCATCTTGCTGTCTCTAATGAGAGTCAGCCTTATTTCACAAGCTCATTTCTCCTGTGTCAGTTGCCTTGTTATGCTCCTTGTTCTTTGCTCTTATGGAGCATTTAGTGTTCCTTTTGGTTTGGAAGAGGCTTGAAGACCACGGTGGAGACGTTAGCTTCTAGCGAATATACTGAAAAGGCTTCCCCTACTTACTTCTTAGTTATTTTAGCACACATTGATGAAAAGAAATTTGAATCTTAGTTCTTAAAGTTCTTTTAAAAAACAACTACAAAATTTTCACTAAGGTTTCTTGTTGTGTTGCCAGACACGGATAAGGTCTATTTCACCCACAAATTATATGCCATTTGTCTACATATATTCTAAGGGTTTTCTGATTTCAGATTCATTACATTTAAACTTCTGTTTGTAAGTTATAAGGTAGCCGTTTCACAGTACTTGGTTCTATATGGTGAACCAATTCCCAAAGCAGAATGTGTGGCATAATGAATTATTCCTTGCTGGTCTGAATGTACAACTTCATCCTACATTAAGATATTGCATATCGGTGGATTTCTGTCCCGTGAATCTTTATATTCTAGCGCCAAGTGCTGCACTCCTTTTGTTGCACTAGCTTTATAGTTCCTCTACATTCTGGCAGGCTTAGTTTATAACTCTTCTGTTTTAAGAATTTTATTTCCACTGCAATGAAATGGGAATTTTGTGCTTTCTCATATTTAAACATGAGCATGAAGTTCCGGTAAGGAATTCCCAGTCTCCAAGGCACTGGAGTTTGCCCTCAGCTTGGGGCCCAGGGCATTCAGCTCTCAGAGCCATTTACACAGCAGCTTCCAATCCTTCCCCTGGGGATTCCGCAGGGCAAAGGGAGACCCACACAGGCCCCTACTTACTCACTGATGAGCTCGCTCATGCTAGCAGCAATCTATTACCTGAGAGATGCTGAAACAGTGACAGGAGTGGAACTGCAATGTTGTTGTAGTTTTACTGAGTCTCTCTAACACACAACCAAATACATCCATAAATGTGGTGCTGGAAATCTGCACAGGTGTCACTTAAATGCCACCAGCATTGTAGCCAACAGGCTTGATGATAATTCTTTGGAGAAGGTGGATGCAAAGCTTCTCAGATGGGCTGCTGGAGGTCTCCAGAGTTCACTACAGAGCTGGGGAAGGTGGGTCAGGGCAGCAGGAAGGAAGCTGCATCGCGGGACAAGGCCCTGGCAGCATCATCCCCACTCTGGGACTGAGACCTGCAGAGAAGTGAGCCTGACCTGGGATGCTGGCCCAGGGGAGCTGGCAGTCTTCACCAAGGGGCCTGCTATCCACCCTGTTTGCCCTCAACCTGCCTCAGATTGGGGTCTCTGTGGTCCTCACACACCTGCCTCTGGGGAGGGCCTGCTCTCAGCCTGCCTCCACAGGAGGGTGAAGAGAAGGGGGTGGAAGCAGAGGCGGGGCTACCTCCCTCTGCACTCACCCTTCTGGGCAGAGGCGTGGCTACCTTCTAAGGTAGGCCCTGCCCTGCCTGGTACTCTCCCTGCTCTGACATCTGTCAGGAAGACCAGCTGCACTCCCTTGCCTGGGGCCCCTCCCTTTTTGCATAGGATTAGTTTTGACAGGGCATTCTGCTCCCCTTATCACCAGATCCCTTCCCTTCTGAGACCAGGAGAACAAGGCATGCTGTGGACTGTAGCCCTGCTTGTAGCTGTCCTGTCTCCTGGTAAGCAGGTTGCATAGATGCTAATGGGACAGATTTCTCTCTCTCTCTCTCTCTCTCTCTCTCTCTCTCTCTCTCTCTCTCTCTCTCTTTTATATGGGAGTTCATTCTAAAGAATTGCCAGTACCTGTTTCTCATTGTTCATTATTTTTACCATCGCAGGCAGTCAAACATCTTCCAACTCAGAGAAGACCATGACAGTGGTCACCAAGCCAACTGGGTCGTCTGTTACAGTCACTTGTAGTATTCCTCAACAAAGTGGCTACATCCACTGGTACCGGTTCCAGGAGGGGAAGGCCCCACAGTGCCTTCTCTACTATGACTTCTCCATTTCCAGTTCTATAGTGGATTCAGGATTCAGTCCAGTTAAATACCATGCTTTTAGAGGCACAAAGATCTGTAACTTTGTACTACAAAATCTGGAAGAAAGTGACTCCGGAGTGCATTACTGTGCCAGCGCGACTGGCACAGTGATTCCAACCTGCTTTGTACTCCACGCAAAAAATTGCTTATGGTTTCTCCTAGTACTCAAGATAGGCCAGTCCCTACCTCACTTCCTGCTCTCAACTCCACCATAGTCTAAACAAAGAGAAGCTCTTTATCTTTTAGGTAAAGAGCCCAACAGCTAACCCCAGAGCTTCCATCTCACACCCTCTCAATGGCCTCACCGTGCCCCAGGACCCCACCTCTGAACCATCCACCCCAGGACTTTCCTAAAATAAAATCCCATATCCAGGCCTTAACCCAGCATTCTGACAGAATACAGGGCTCATTCTGCTCTCCTAGGGGCTGGCACAGGAGCATTCAATCTGGTTTCTAGGATAGACAAAGTCACTTAGGATTGGTCTGCTATGAGAGACAACTGAGAGCATTATGTGTTTTATACATATATACATATATATATACATATATATATACACACACACACACACATATATATATATATATATATGTAATCTATCTATCTAATCTCATTTGACCTCCAAAGAAACCCTACTGAGGATTCAAAGTATCACTGAATTTAACAGATAATAAAATAAGGCAAGGAGGGGGCTAGCTGACTCTTCTAAGGTCAAGCAAGAAGTGGCAGAGATTTCAATCCCTGCACTCTGGTTCAAAAAACGAGATCTGCCAGTTGCATTTGCATCCCATGGTCTCTAATGACAGTTAGGGTGATTTCACAAGTTTACACTTCCTCTTTTATCAGCTGCCTTAGGATGCTCCTTGCCCATTCCTTTGGAGCATTAACTTTTCTTATTGGTTCAGAAGACTCTTAAACTTCATGTGTTGAAAAGCCTTCTCCTCTCTTAGTATTTAGTTATTTTCATCACACTTCAGTGAAAAGAGATTTGAATCTGACTTTTAAAACACACTTATGAAAGTATCTTAAAGCATATCTTAAAAAAAAAAAAAACAACTACACAATTTTCCAGAGGCTTCTGCTGTCATGGCCAGGCACAGAGACAGCCTATCTCACTCACAATTTACATGTCATTCATCAACACCAGGTGTACCACCTGCAACAGGCTGAAACAATGACTGAAGTAGAACATTGTTCTATGTTTTACTATGAGTCTTTCTTTTCTTTTTTAAAGATTTACTCATTTATTTGAGAGGTAGAGGCAGAGGCAGAGAGATGGGGGGAGGGTGGGATGGAGAAAGAGAGGCTTCACTCTGCAAATGGCTTCAAATGCCAGGGCTGGGCCAGGAAACAGGAGCTTCATCTGGTCTCTCACATGGGTGCAGGGGCCCAAGCACTGGAGACATCTTCTATTCATTGCATTTCTAGGGACACTCATAGGGAACTGGATTGGAAGTAGAGCAGCTAGGACTTGAGCTGGTGCCCATATCATGCTGACACTGTGACACTGCGGGTAGCAGCTTAACCCACTGCACCACAGTGCTGACTCTACTATGAGTCTTTCTAACACACATCCAAATGCATTCATAAACGTGGTGGTGAAAATCTGGAGATGGGCCATTTAAATACTACCAGCATTTTACTCTACTTGTTACGTCACCCATCCTTCCACCCATCATCCCCAAATCAACTGCAGACATCAGTACACATTCTGAATATAGGTTTGCCAAATAAAATGTAGGAAAATTTGAATTCTTGATCAATAACAAAGATTTTAATTTTTTTAGTATATCCCAAATATTGCATGACACAGCACTGTATACTTTTTCTTGGATAGTATCCTAAATCTTGCAGCCCAACCATGGGTGCCTTTTAACAGTACTTGAGAATGATCAGAAATCTTCTAACAAATCAACTTGAGTGCAAACACACACACACACACACACACACACGCACAGGCATGCACACAAGGGCATTTACCTTTGAGGGGCGTCAGACGTAGTCAACATAATGGGTCTCAACTTATTTTAATAAGGTAGATCACAGCTTCTCAGATGTGCTGTTGAAGATGTCCCTGGTCTACCTACAGAGGTCCATGGAGGTGAGTCAGAGCAATAGGAAAGACGTTCCATCTCAGGACAAGGTCATGGCAGCCGCATTCACACAATGACACTGCCAGTTGCAGGGAAGGGAGCCTGCTGTGGGACTGCACACTGCAGAGTGGAACAGGCAAGCATCACCAAGGGTTCTGCTTCCAACTGTATTTGCACCAAAGCGCTACAGACTGAGCACTCAGTGCTCCTCACAGCGCTACCTCAGGGCAGGACTTTCTCTCGGCTTCCACAGGAGGGCGCTCAAGGCACTCAAAGGCGGAAGTAGAGACCAGGCTTCTCCTGTCAGCACTCACCTCTTCTGGGTAAAGAGCTTGGGAGTCTTCTAAGAGAGACCCTGCCTGTTACTTCTCCCTGCTGTGACTTCAGTCGGGAAGACTCCCTCCAACTCACCTCCCTCGGTCCCTCTTTTTTGAGTAGGATTAGAGTTAAGAGGATATTCTTCTTCCCTTATCACCTCATCCCTTCCCTTCTAAGGCCTGAGAGAAGAAGGCATGCTGTGGACACTCTCCCTACTTGTAGCTTTCCTGCCTCCTGGTAAGTAGGTTGCATAGATGTTAATGCGAGTTCCCTCTCTCTCTCTCTCTCTCTCTCTCTCTCTCTCTCTCTCTCTCTCTCCATGGAGGTCATACTAAAGAATTATCATTTTTCTCATTGTTTTTGTGGTTGCCATTACAGGCAGTCAAACATCTTCCAACTCAGATAAGACTATGACAGTGGTCACCCAGCCGACTGGGTCATATGTTGCAGTCACTTGTAGTATTACTCAACAAAGTAACTACATCCACTGGTACCGGTTCCAGGAGGGGAAGGCCCCACAGCGCCTTCTCTACTACGTCGTCAGCAGTTCCAGTTCTACAGTGGATTCGGGATTTGATGCATGGAAATACCAAGCTTCTAAAAGCACACAGGGCAGCTATAATGTCTTTCTACGAAACCTGGGAAGAGACGACTCTGGGGTGTATTACTGTGCTGTCTGGACTGGCACAGTGATTCCGACCTGCCTTATACTACACTGAAAATTGTGCCTGTGGTTATTCCTGGTACTCGAGATAGGCCAGCCCCATCTCATTTCCTGTTTCTGACTCTGCGCTGAGCAAAGAGAAACTCGGAGCCCAACACCAAACCCCAGAGCTCACATCCCACCACCTTCTCAATGCCTTCACACTGCCTCCAGGCCCCCAGCCCTGCACCTCCACCCCAGCCCTTTCCTAAAGACTGAACTCCCATCTCCAGGCCTTTGCCCAGTGGTCTAGCACTCAGCTGAGTTCCTTCTACTCTCCTAGGGGTTGGAAGAATAGCATTTAACTAGTTTCTGAGACAGACAAGGTCACCTAAGGTCTTATGGAACATCTTTAGGAGAGAATTATGGGAAGGCTGGTGGTTGGCACATATTCTCACTTCTAAGCTTCTAAAATAATGAAATATTTCAATCATACTGAAGGTTAGAGTGAATAAGAAAACAAATCTTGAGGTGCCTATTACTTAGTTTAGTTAAATCTTCACATTTTAACACATTTGCTTCATATTTTCATAATGGTTTCATGAACTAATTCATAATTCATATGAACTAATTCAGCTGAAGACTCTGGGTTTATTTTCCCAAGCCCATCCTTCCCTTTCCCCTCCCAAGGGTAACCACCAACCAGGTCTCACTCATGCTGCAAAGGCATGTATTCACAAATAATGAACAACTTCCATCATGCCTCAAGACATAAAATAGGATGTATATTTCAATCCATCATATGTTTTCTGTACTTCACCGTACACTTTTTTTTTTTTTGACAGGCAGAGTGGACAGTGAGAGAGAGAGACAGAGAGAAAGGTCTTCCTTTGCCGTTGGTTCACCCTCCAAAGGCCGCCGCGGCCGGCGCGCTGCGGCCGGCGCACCGCACTGATCCGATGGCAGGAGCCAGGAGCCAGGTGCTTTTCCTGGTCTCCCATGGGGTGCAGGGCCCAAGCACCTGGGCCATCCTCCACTGCACTCCCTGGCCACAGCAGAGAGCTGGCCTGGAAGAGGGGCAACCGGGACAGAATCCGGCGCCCCAACCGGGACTAGAACCCGGTGTGCCAGCGCCACTAGGCGGAGGATTAGCCTAGTGAGCCGCGGCGCCGGCCCCACAGTATACTTTTGAATAGTTATTCCTGCTAGTATGCATGCCTTGAATTACTCATTGGCATTCTGTACTGTGAATGTATCACATTTTATTAATTCAAAATCTTATATTTGAGGGTTGACTTGGTAAAGCTTCAAATAGTTGTGCTTGAATTTTCAGTTGATGTAAAGAGTGCTGTCATGTTTATGTTTTTAAGCTTTGTATCTGCAGTAGCTAGGAATGTTTGGTTTCAAATGGCCAAGTAAGGCAGGGTGTCTTACAGGCCTGGGAGTTGATGGCATCCAGAACTTGAAAGCATCAGAACCGCCCTGTCCATTTCTTCATCTATTATCTCAGCTTTTGCCCATGTGACATCCTCATTTTCAGGTGTTAAGAACCATGCCAGTGGTCCCTCTAGAGACCCATCCTTACAGATGTCATCCAAGCAAGCTGAGTCACTTTCCTTTCAACTCCAGTTTGGATACATTGAACTGGAATCAACTTAGGCACAACTTGAGACCTAGATGGGTGTGAGGCAGATGACTGGTAGTGCCTACCTCTTTTCTGCACATACGAGAGGACTTCAGAACATCCATGGAAAAATGGAATTAAGAGATAAATTTATTCTGTTGTCATGGATTTTTAAACACATGTATAATTTTGCCATAATACTCAAATTTCAGAAACTTTTTAAAGATGTCCTCATTGGAAATTTATTTGCTTTTATGTTAAGTATCACATTTTTGGCACTCATTCTCAGGTAGCTACTGTGCTAAGCACGTTACATATATGATCTCATTTGATCTTCCCAGAAACCCTACTGAGGGTTCAAAGTATCACTGAATTACAGATAAGAAACTAGGGCAAAGGGGGCAAGCCGACTTCTCTATGGTTATGCTGCTTGAAGTGGCAGATATTTCAATCCCTGCCATGCAGTTTTTAAAAAAAAATGGAGTTCTGTTAATTGTTTGCATCTTGCTGTCTCTAATGAGAGTCAGCCTTATTTCACAAGCTCATTTCTCCTGTGTCAGTTGCCTTGTTATGCTCCTTGTTCTTTGCTCTTATGGAGCATTTAGTGTTCCTTTTGGTTTGGAAGAGGCTTGAAGACCACGGTGGAGACGTTAGCTTCTAGCGAATATACTGAAAAGGCTTCCCCTACTTACTTCTTAGTTATTTTAGCACACATTGATGAAAAGAAATTTGAATCTTAGTTCTTAAAGTTCTTTTAAAAAACAACTACAAAATTTTCACTAAGGTTTCTTGTTGTGTTGCCAGACACGGATAAGGTCTATTTCACCCACAAATTATATGCCATTTGTCTACATATATTCTAAGGGTTTTCTGATTTCAGATTCATTACATTTAAACTTCTGTTTGTAAGTTATAAGGTAGCCGTTTCACAGTACTTGGTTCTATATGGTGAACCAATTCCCAAAGCAGAATGTGTGGCATAATGAATTATTCCTTGCTGGTCTGAATGTACAACTTCATCCTACATTAAGATATTGCATATCGGTGGATTTCTGTCCCGTGAATCTTTATATTCTAGCGCCAAGTGCTGCACTCCTTTTGTTGCACTAGCTTTATAGTTCCTCTACATTCTGGCAGGCTTAGTTTATAACTCTTCTGTTTTAAGAATTTTATTTCCAGCCGGCGCCGTGGCTCAATAGGCTAATCCTCCACCTTGCGGCGCCGGCACACCGGGTTCTAGTCCCGGTTGGGGCGCCGGATTCTGTCCCGGTTGCCCCTCTTCCAGGCCAGCTCTCTGCTATGGCCAGGGAGTGCAGTGGAGGATGGCCCAGGTGCTTGGGCCCTGCACCCCATGGGAGACCAGGAAAAGCACCTGGCTCCTGGCTCCTGCCAGGATCAGCGCGGTGCGCCGGCTGCAGCGGCGGCCATTGGAGGGTGAACCAGCGGCAAAGGAAGACCTTTCTCTCTCTGTCTCTCTCTCTCACTGTCCACTCTGCCTGTCAAAAAAAAAAAAAAAAAAAAAAAAAAAAAAAAAAAAAGAATTTTATTTCCACTGCAGTGAAATGGGAATTTTGTGCTTTCTCATATTTAAACATGAGCATGAAGTTCCGGTAAGGAATTCCCAGTCTCCAAGGCACTGGAGTTTGCCCTCTGCTTGGGGCCCAGGGCATTCGGCTCTCAGAGCCATTTACACAGCAGCTTCCAATCCTTCCCCTGGGGATTCCGCAGGGCAAAGGGAGACCCACACAGGCCCCTACTTACTCACTGATGAGCTCGCTCATGCTAGCAGCAATCTATTACCTGAGAGATGCTGAAACAGTGACAGGAGTGGAACTGCAATGTTGTTGTAGTTTTACTGAGTCTCTCTAACACACAACCAAATACATCCATAAATGTGGTGCTGGCAATCTGCACAGGTGTCACTTAAATGCCACCAGCATTGTAGCCAACAGGCTTGATGATAATTCTTTGGAGAAGGTGGATGCAAAGCTTCTCAGATGGGCTGCTGGAGGTCTCCAGAGTTCACTACAGAGCTGGGGAAGGTGGGTCAGGGCAGCAGGAAGGAAGCTGCATCGCGGGACAAGGCCCTGGCAGCATCATCCCCACTCTGGGACTGAGACCTGCAGAGAAGTGAGCCTGACCTGGGATGCTGGCCCAGGGGAGCTGGCAGTCTTCACCAAGGGGCCTGCTATCCACCCTGTTTGCCCTCAACCTGCCTCAGATTGGGGTCTCTGTGGTCCTCACACACCTGCCTCTGGGGAGGGCCTGCTCTCAGCCTGCCTCCACAGGAGGGTGAAGAGAAGGGGGTGGAAGCAGAGGCGGGGCTACCTCCCTCTGCACTCACCCTTCTGGGCAGAGGCGTGGCTACCTTCTGAGGTAGGCCCTGCCCTGCCTGGTACTCTCCCTGCTCTGACATCTGTCAGGAAGACCAGCTGCACTCCCTCGCCTGGGGCCCCTCCCTTTTTGCATAGGATTAGAGTTTTGACAGGGCATTCTGCTCCCCTTATCACCAGATCCCTTCCCTTCTGAGACCAGGAGAACAAGGCATGCTGTGGACTGTAGCCCTGCTTGTAGCTGTCCTGTCTCCTGGTAAGCAGGTTGCATAGATGCTAATGGGACAGATTTCTCTCTCTCTCTCTCTCTCTCTCTCTCTCTCTCTCTCTCCTTCTCTCATACATGGGAGTTCATTCTAAAGAATTGCCAGTACCTGTTTTTCATTGTTCATTATTTTTACCATCGCAGGCAGTCAAACATCTTCCAACTCAGAGAAGACCATGACAGTGGTCACCAAGCCAACTGGGTCATCTGTTACAGTCACTTGTAGTATTCCTCAACAAAGTGGCTACATCCACTGGTACCGGTTCCAGGAGGGGAAGGCCCCACAGCGCCTTCTCTACTATGACTTCTCCATTTCCAGTTCTATAGTGGATTCAGGATTCAGTCCAGTTAAATACCATGCTTTTAGAGGCACAAAGATCTGTAACTTTGTACTACAAAATCTGGAAGAAAGTGACTCCGGAGTGCATTACTGTGCCAGCTCGACTGACACAGTGATTCCAACCTGCTTTGTACTCCACACAAAAAATTGCTTATGGTTTCTCCTAGTACTCAAGATAGGCCAGTCCCTACCTCACTTCCTGCTCTCAACTCCACCATAGTCTAAACAAAGAGAAGCTCTTTATCTTTTAGGTAAAGAGCCCAACAGCTAACCCCAGAGCTTCCATCTCACACCCTCTCAATGGCCTCACCGTGCCCCGGGACCCCACCTCTGAACCATCCACCCCAGGACTTTCCTAAAATAAAATCCCATATCCAGGCCTTAACCCAGCATTCTGACAGAATACAGGGCTCATTCTGCTCTCCTAGGGGCTGGCACAGGAGCATTCAATCTGGTTTCTAGGATAGACAAAGTCACTTAGGATTGGTCTGCTATGAGAGACAACTGAGAGCATTATGTGTTTTATATATATATACATATATATATACATATATATATACACACACACACACACACATATATATATATATATGTAATCTATCTATCTAATCTCATTTGACCTCCAAAGAAACCCTACTGAGGATTCAAAGTATCACTGAATTTAACAGATAATAAAATAAGGCAAGGAGGGGGCTAGCTGACTCTTCTAAGGTCAAGCAAGAAGTGGCAGAGATTTCAATCCCTGCACTCTGGTTCAAAAAACGAGATCTGCCAGTTGCATTTGCATCCCATGGTCTCTAATGACAGTTAGGGTGATTTCACAAGTTTACACTTCCTCTTTTATCAGCTGCCTTAGGATGCTCCTTGCCCATTCCTTTGGAGCATTAACTTTTCTTATTGGTTCAGAAGACTCTTAAACTTCATGTGTTGAAAAGCCTTCTCCTCTCTTAGTATTTAGTTATTTTCATCACACTTCAGTGAAAAGAGATTTGAATCTGACTTTTAAAACACACTTATGAAAGTATCTTAAAGCATATCTTAAAAAAAAAAAAACAACTACACAATTTTCCAGAGGCTTCTGCTGTCATGGCCAGGCACAGAGACAGCCTATCTCACTCACAATTTACATGTCATTCATCAACACCAGGTGTACCACCTGCAACAGGCTGAAACAATGACTGAAGTAGAACATTGTTCTATGTTTTACTATGAGTCTTTCTTTTCTTTTTTAAAGATTTACTCATTTATTTGAGAGGTAGAGGCAGAGGCAGAGAGATGGGGGGAGGGTGGGATGGAGAAAGAGAGGCTTCACTCTGCAAATGGCTTCAAATGCCAGGGCTGGGCCAGGAAACAGGAGCTTCATCTGGTCTCTCACATGGGTGCAGGGGCCCAAGCACTGGAGACATCTTCTATTCATTGCATTTCTAGGGACACTCATAGGGAACTGGATTGGAAGTAGAGCAGCTAGGACTTGAGCTGGTGCCCATATCATGCTGACACTGTGACACTGCGGGTAGCAGCTTAACCCACTGCACCACAGTGCTGACTCTACTATGAGTCTTTCTAACACACATCCAAATGCATTCATAAACGTGGTGGTGAAAATCTGGAGATGGGCCATTTAAATACTACCAGCATTTTACTCTACTTGTTACGTCACCCATCCTTCCACCCATCATCCCCAAATCAACTGCAGACATCAGTACACATTCTGAATATAGGTTTGCCAAATAAAATGTAGGTAAATTTGAATTCTTGATCAATAACAAAGATTTTAATTTTTTTAGTATATCCCAAATATTGCATGACACAGCACTGTATACTTTTTCTTGGATAGTATCCTAAATCTTGCAGCCCAACCATGGGTGCCTTTTAACAGTACTTGAGAATGATCAGAAATCTTCTAACAAATCAACTTGAGTGCAAACACACACACACACACACACACACACACGCACAGGCATGCACACAAGGGCATTTACCTTTGAGGGGCGTCAGACGTAGTCAACATAATGGGTCTCAACTTATTTTAATAAGGTAGATCACAGCTTCTCAGATGTGCTGTTGAAGATGTCCCTGGTCTACCTACAGAGGTCCATGGAGGTGAGTCAGAGCAATAGGAAAGACGTTCCATCTCAGGACAAGGTCATGGCAGCCGCATTCACACAATGACACTGCCAGTTGCAGGGAAGGGAGCCTGCTGTGGGACTGCACACTGCAGAGTGGAACAGGCAAGCATCACCAAGGGTTCTGCTTCCAACTGTATTTGCACCAAAGCGCTACAGACTGAGCACTCAGTGCTCCTCACAGCGCTACCTCAGGGCAGGACTTTCTCTCGGCTTCCACAGGAGGGCGCTCAAGGCACTCAAAGGCGGAAGTAGAGACCAGGCTTCTCCTGTCAGCACTCACCTCTTCTGGGTAAAGAGCTTGGGAGTCTTCTAAGAGAGACCCTGCCTGTTACTTCTCCCTGCTGTGACTTCAGTCGGGAAGACTCCCTCCAACTCACCTCCCTCGGTCCCTCTTTTTTGAGTAGGATTAGAGTTAAGAGGATATTCTTCTTCCCTTATCACCTCATCCCTTCCCTTCTAAGGCCTGAGAGAAGAAGGCATGCTGTGGACACTCTCCCTACTTGTAGCTTTCCTGCCTCCTGGTAAGTAGGTTGCATAGATGTTAATGCGAGTTCTCTCTCTCTCTCTCTCTCTCTCTCTCTCTCTCCATGGAGGTCATACTAAAGAATTATCATTTTTCTCATTGTTTTTGTGGTTGCCATTACAGGCAGTCAAACATCTTCCAACTCAGATAAGACTATGACAGTGGTCACCCAGCCGACTGGGTCATATGTTGCAGTCACTTGTAGTATTACTCAACAAAGTAACTACATCCACTGGTACCGGTTCCAGGAGGGGAAGGCCCCACAGCGCCTTCTCTACTACGTCGTCAGCAGTTCCAGTTCTACAGTGGATTCGGGATTTGATGCATGGAAATACCAAGCTTCTAAAAGCACACAGGGCAGCTATAATGTCTTTCTACGAAACCTGGGAAGAGACGACTCTGGGGTGTATTACTGTGCTGTCTGGACTGGCACAGTGATTCCGACCTGCCTTATACTACACTGAAAATTGTGCCTGTGGTTATTCCTGGTACTCGAGATAGGCCAGCCCCATCTCATTTCCTGTTTCTGACTCTGCGCTGAGCAAAGAGAAACTCGGAGCCCAACACCAAACCCCAGAGCTCACATCCCACCACCTTCTCAATGCCTTCACACTGCCTCCAGGCCCCCAGCCCTGCACCTCCACCCCAGCCCTTTCCTAAAGACTGAACTCCCATCTCCAGGCCTTTGCCCAGTGGTCTAGCACTCAGCTGAGTTCCTTCTACTCTCCTAGGGGTTGGAAGAATAGCATTTAACTAGTTTCTGAGACAGACAAGGTCACCTAAGGTCTTATGGAACATCTTTAGGAGAGAATTATGGGAAGGCTGGTGGTTGGCACATATTCTCACTTCTAAGCTTCTAAAATAATGAAATATTTCAATCATACTGAAGGTTAGAGTGAATAAGAAAACAAATCTTGAGGTGCCTATTACTTAGTTTAGTTAAATCTTCACATTTTAACACATTTGCTTCATATTTTCATAATGGTTTCATGAACTAATTCATAATTCATATGAACTAATTCAGCTGAAGACTCTGGGTTTATTTTCCCAAGCCCATCCTTCCCTTTCCCCTCCCAAGGGTAACCACCAACCAGGTCTCACTCATGCTGCAAAGGCATGTATTCACAAATAATGAACAACTTCCATCATGCCTCAAGACATAAAATAGGATGTATATTTCAATCCATCATATGTTTTCTGTACTTCACCGTACACTTTTTTTTTTTTTGACAGGCAGAGTGGACAGTGAGAGAGAGAGACAGAGAGAAAGGTCTTCCTTTGCCGTTGGTTCACCCTCCAAAGGCCGCCGCGGCCGGCGCGCTGCGGCCGGCGCACCGCACTGATCCGATGGCAGGAGCCAGGAGCCAGGTGCTTTTCCTGGTCTCCCATGGGGTGCAGGGCCCAAGCACCTGGGCCATCCTCCACTGCACTCCCTGGCCACAGCAGAGAGCTGGCCTGGAAGAGGGGCAACCGGGACAGAATCCGGCGCCCCAACCGGGACTAGAACCCGGTGTGCCAGCGCCACTAGGCGGAGGATTAGCCTAGTGAGCCGCGGCGCCGGCCCCACAGTATACTTTTGAATAGTTATTCCTGCTAGTATGCATGCCTTGAATTACTCATTGGCATTCTGTACTGTGAATGTATCACATTTTATTAATTCAAAATCTTATATTTGAGGGTTGACTTAGTAAAGCTTCAAATAGTTGTGCTTGAATTTTCAGTTGATGTAAAGAGTGCTGTCATGTTTATGTTTTTAAGCTTTGTATCTGCAGTAGCTAGGAATGTTTGGTTTCAAATGGCCAAGTAAGGCAGGGTGTCTTACAGGCCTGGGAGTTGATGGCATCCAGAACTTGAAAGCATCAGAACCGGCTTGTCCATTTCTTCATCTATTATCTCAGCTTTTGCCCATGTGACATCCTCATTTTCAGGTGTTAAGAACCATGCCAGTGGTCCCTCTAGAGACCCATCCTTACAGATGTCATCCAAGCAAGCTGAGTCACTTTCCTTTCAACTCCAGTTTGGATACATTGAACTGGAATCAACTTAGGCACAACTTGAGACCTAGATGGGTGTGAGGCAGATGACTGGTAGTGCCTACCTCTTTTCTGCACATACGAGAGGACTTCAGAACATCCATGGAAAAATGGAATTAAGAGATAAATTTATTCTGTTGTCATGGATTTTTAAACACATGTATAATTTTGCCATAATACTCAAATTTCAGAAACTTTTTAAAGATGTCCTCATTGGAAATTTATTTGCTTTTATGTTAAGTATCACATTTTTGGCACTCATTCTCAGGTAGCTACTGTGCTAAGCACGTTACATATATGATCTCATTTGATCTTCCCAGAAACCCTACTGAGGGTTCAAAGTATCACTGAATTACAGATAAGAAACTAGGGCAAAGGGGGCAAGCCGACTTCTCTATGGTTATGCTGCTTGAAGTGGCAGATATTTCAATCCCTGCCATGCAGTTTTAAAAAAAAAAATGGAGTTCTGTTAATTGTTTGCATCTTGCTGTCTCTAATGAGAGTCAGCCTTATTTCACAAGCTCATTTCTCCTGTGTCAGTTGCCTTGTTATGCTCCTTGTTCTTTGCTCTTATGGAGCATTTAGTGTTCCTTTTGGTTTGGAAGAGGCTTGAAGACCACGGTGGAGACGTTAGCTTCTAGCGAATATACTGAAAAGGCTTCCCCTACTTACTTCTTAGTTATTTTAGCACACATTGATGAAAAGAAATTTGAATCTTAGTTCTTAAAGTTCTTTTAAAAAACAACTACAAAATTTTCACTAAGGTTTCTTGTTGTGTTGCCAGACACGGATAAGGTCTATTTCACCCACAAATTATATGCCATTTGTCTACATATATTCTAAGGGTTTTCTGATTTCAGATTCATTACATTTAAACTTCTGTTTGTAAGTTATAAGGTAGCCGTTTCACAGTACTTGGTTCTATATGGTAAACCAATTCCCAAAGCAGAATGTGTGGCATAATGAATTATTCCTTGCTGGTCTGAATGTACAACTTCATCCTACATTAAGATATTGCATATCGGTGGATTTCTGTCCCGTGAATCTTTATATTCTAGCGCCAAGTGCTGCACTCCTTTTGTTGCACTAGCTTTATAGTTCCTCTACATTCTGGCAGGCTTAGTTTATAACTCTTCTGTTTTAAGAATTTTATTTCCAGCCGGCGCCGTGGCTCAATAGGCTAATCCTCCACCTTGCGGCGCCGGCACACCGGGTTCTAGTCCCGGTTGGGGCGCCGGATTCTGTCCCGGTTGCCCCTCTTCCAGGCCAGCTCTCTGCTATGGCCAGGGAGTGCAGTGGAGGATGGCCCAGGTGCTTGGGCCCTGCACCCCATGGGAGACCAGGAAAAGCACCTGGCTCCTGGCTCCTGCCAGGATCAGCGCGGTGCGCCGGCTGCAGCGGCGGCCATTGGAGGGTGAACCAGCGGCAAAGGAAGACCTTTCTCTCTCTGTCTCTCTCTCTCACTGTCCACTCTGCCTGTCAAAAAAAAAAAAAAAAAAAAAAAAAAAAAAAAAAAGAATTTTATTTCCACTGCAGTGAAATGGGAATTTTGTGCTTTCTCATATTTAAACATGAGCATGAAGTTCCGGTAAGGAATTCCCAGTCTCCAAGGCACTGGAGTTTGCCCTCTGCTTGGGGCCCAGGGCATTCGGCTCTCAGAGCCATTTACACAGCAGCTTCCAATCCTTCCCCTGGGGATTCCGCAGGGCAAAGGGAGACCCACACAGGCCCCTACTTACTCACTGATGAGCTCGCTCATGCTAGCAGCAATCTATTACCTGAGAGATGCTGAAACAGTGACAGGAGTGGAACTGCAATGTTGTTGTAGTTTTACTGAGTCTCTCTAACACACAACCAAATACATCCATAAATGTGGTGCTGGCAATCTGCACAGGTGTCACTTAAATGCCACCAGCATTGTAGCCAACAGGCTTGATGATAATTCTTTGGAGAAGGTGGATGCAAAGCTTCTCAGATGGGCTGCTGGAGGTCTCCAGAGTTCACTACAGAGCTGGGGAAGGTGGGTCAGGGCAGCAGGAAGGAAGCTGCATCGCGGGACAAGGCCCTGGCAGCATCATCCCCACTCTGGGACTGAGACCTGCAGAGAAGTGAGCCTGACCTGGGATGCTGGCCCAGGGGAGCTGGCAGTCTTCACCAAGGGGCCTGCTATCCACCCTGTTTGCCCTCAACCTGCCTCAGATTGGGGTCTCTGTGGTCCTCACACACCTGCCTCTGGGGAGGGCCTGCTCTCAGCCTGCCTCCACAGGAGGGTGAAGAGAAGGGGGTGGAAGCAGAGGCGGGGCTACCTCCCTCTGCACTCACCCTTCTGGGCAGAGGCGTGGCTACCTTCTGAGGTAGGCCCTGCCCTGCCTGGTACTCTCCCTGCTCTGACATCTGTCAGGAAGACCAGCTGCACTCCCTCGCCTGGGGCCCCTCCCTTTTTGCATAGGATTAGAGTTTTGACAGGGCATTCTGCTCCCCTTATCACCAGATCCCTTCCCTTCTGAGACCAGGAGAACAAGGCATGCTGTGGACTGTAGCCCTGCTTGTAGCTGTCCTGTCTCCTGGTAAGCAGGTTGCATAGATGCTAATGGGACAGATTTCTCTCTCTCTCTCTCTCTCTCTCTCTCTCTCTCTCTCCTTCTCTCATACATGGGAGTTCATTCTAAAGAATTGCCAGTACCTGTTTTTCATTGTTCATTATTTTTACCATCGCAGGCAGTCAAACATCTTCCAACTCAGAGAAGACCATGACAGTGGTCACCAAGCCAACTGGGTCATCTGTTACAGTCACTTGTAGTATTCCTCAACAAAGTGGCTACATCCACTGGTACCGGTTCCAGGAGGGGAAGGCCCCACAGCGCCTTCTCTACTATGACTTCTCCATTTCCAGTTCTATAGTGGATTCAGGATTCAGTCCAGTTAAATACCATGCTTTTAGAGGCACAAAGATCTGTAACTTTGTACTACAAAATCTGGAAGAAAGTGACTCCGGAGTGCATTACTGTGCCAGCTCGACTGACACAGTGATTCCAACCTGCTTTGTACTCCACACAAAAAATTGCTTATGGTTTCTCCTAGTACTCAAGATAGGCCAGTCCCTACCTCACTTCCTGCTCTCAACTCCACCATAGTCTAAACAAAGAGAAGCTCTTTATCTTTTAGGTAAAGAGCCCAACAGCTAACCCCAGAGCTTCCATCTCACACCCTCTCAATGGCCTCACCGTGCCCCGGGACCCCACCTCTGAACCATCCACCCCAGGACTTTCCTAAAATAAAATCCCATATCCAGGCCTTAACCCAGCATTCTGACAGAATACAGGGCTCATTCTGCTCTCCTAGGGGCTGGCACAGCAGCATTCAATCTGGTTTCTAGGATAGACAAAGTCACCTAGGATTGGTCTGCTATGAGAGACAACTGAGAGCATTATGTGTTTTATATATATATATATATACACACACACACACATACACACACACACACACACACACACACACATATATATATATGTAATCTATCTATCTAATCTCATTTGACCTCCAAAGAAACCCTACTGAGGATTCAAAGTATCACTGAATTTAACAGATAATAAAATAAGGCAAGGAGGGGGCTAGCTGACTCTTCTAAGGTCATGGAGCAAGAAGTGGCAGAGATTTCAATCCCTGCACTCCGGTTCAAAAAACGAGATCTGCCAGTTGCATTTGCATCCCATGGTCTCTAATGACAGTTAGGGTGATTTCACAAGTTTACACTTCCTCTTTTATCAGCTGCCTTAGGATGCTCCTTGCCCATTCCTTTGGAGCATTAACTTTTCTTATTGGTTCAGAAGACTCTTAAACTTCATGTGTTGAAAAGCCTTCTCCTCTCTTAGTATTTAGTTATTTTCATCACACTTCAGTGAAAAGAGATTTGAATCTGACTTTTAAAACACACTTCTGAAAGTATCTTAAAGCATATCTTAAAAAAAAAAAAAAAACAACTACACAATTTTCCAGAGGCTTCTGCTGTCATGGCCAGGCACAGAGACAGCCTATCTCACTCACAATTTACATGTCATTCATCAACACCAGGTGTACCACCTGCAACAGGCTGAAACAATGACTGAAGTAGAACATTGTTCTATGTTTTACTATGAGTCTTTCTTTTCTTTTTTAAAGATTTACTCATTTATTTGAGAGGTAGAGGCAGAGGCAGAGAGATGGGGGGAGGGTGGGATGGAGAAAGAGAGGCTTCACTCTGCAAATGGCTTCAAATGCCAGGGCTGGGCCAGGAACCAGGAGCTTCATCTGGTCTCTCACATGGGTGCAGGGGCCCAAGCACTGGAGACATCTTCTATTCACTGCATTTCCAGGCACACTCGTAGGGAACTGGATTGGAAGTAGAGCAGCTAGGACTTGAGCTGGTGCCCATATCAGATGCTGACACTGTGACACTGCGGGTAGCAGCTTAACCCACTGCACCACAGTGCTGACTCTACTATGAGTCTTTCTAACACACATCCAAATGCATTCATAAACGTGGTGGTGAAAATCTGGAGATGGGCCATTTAAATACTACCAGCATTTTACTCTACTTGTTACGTCACCCATCCTTCCACCCATCATCCCCAAATCAACTGCAGACATCAGTACACATTCTGAATGTAGGTTTGCCAAATAAAATGTAGGTAAATTTGAATTCTTGATCAATAACAAAGATTTTAATTTTTTTAGTATATCCCAAATATTGCATGACACAGCACTGTATACTTTTTCTTGGATAGTATAGTATCCTAAATCTTGCAGCCCAACCATGGGTGCCTTTTAACAGTACTTGAGAATGATCAGAAATCTTCTAACAAATCAACTTGAGTGCAAACACACACACACACACACACACACACGCACAGGCATGCACACAAGGGCATTTACCTTTGAGGGGCGTCAGACGTAGTCAACATAATGGGTCTCAACTTATTTTAATAAGGTAGATCACAGCTTCTCAGATGTGCTGTTGAAGATGTCCCTGGTCTACCTACAGAGGTCCATGGAGGTGAGTCAGAGCAATAGAAAAGACGTTCCATCTCAGGACAAGGTCATGGCAGCCGCATTCACACAATGACACTGCCAGTTGCAGGGAAGGGAGCCTGCTGTGGGACTGCACACTGCAGAGTGGAACAGGCAAGCATCACCAAGGGTTCTGCTTCCAACTGCATTTGCACCAAAGCGCTACAGATTGAGCACTCAGTGCTCCTCACAGCGCTACCTCAGGGCAGGACTTTCTCTCGGCTTCCACAGGAGGGCGCTCAAGGCACTCAAAGGCGGAAGTAGAGACCAGGCTTCTCCTGTCAGCACTCACCTCTTCTGGGTAAAGAGCTTGGGAGTCTTCTAAGAGAGACCCTGCCTGTTACTTCTCCCTGCTGTGACTTCAGTCGGGAAGACTCCCTCCAACTCACCTCCCTCGGTCCCTCTTTTTTGAGTAGGATTAGAGTTAAGAGGATATTCTTCTTCCCTTATCACCTCATCCCTTCCCTTCTAAGGCCTGAGAGAAGAAGGCATGCTGTGGACACTCTCCCTACTTGTAGCTTTCCTGCCTCCTGGTAAGTAGGTTGCATAGATGTTAATGCGAGTTCTCTCTCTCTCTCTCTCTCTCTCTCTCTCTCTCTCTCTCCATGGAGGTCATACTAAAGAATTATCATTTTCTCATTGTTTTTGTGGTTGCCATTGCAGGCAGTCAAACATCTTCCAACTCAGAGAAGACCATGACAGTGGTCACCAAGCCGACTGGGTCATCTGCTACAGTCACTTGTAGTATTACTCAACAAAGTAACTACATCCACTGGTACCGGTTCCAGGAGGGGAAGGCCCCACAGCGCATTCTCTACTACGTCGTCAGCAGTTCCCGTTCTACAGTGGATTCGGGATTTGATGCAGGGAAATACCAAGCTTCTAAAAGCACACAGGGCAGCTATAATGTCGTTCTACGAAACCTGGGAAGAGACGACTCTGGGGTGTATTACTGTGCTGTCTGGACTGGCACAGTGATTCCGACCTGCCTTATACTACACTGAAAATTGTGCCTGTGGTTATTCCTGGTACTCGAGATAGGCCAGCCCCATCTCATTTCCTGTTTCTGACTCTGCGCTGAGCAAAGAGAAACTCGGAGCCCAACACCAAACCCCAGAGCTCACATCCCACCACCTTCTCAATGCCTTCACACTGCCTCCAGGCCCCCAGCCCTGTACCTCCACCCCAGCCCTTTCCTAAAGACTGAACTCCCATCTCCAGGCCTTTGCCCAGTGGTCTAGCACTCAGCTGAGTTCCTTCTACTCTCCTAGGGGTTGGAAGAATAGCATTTAACTAGTTTCTGAGACAGACAAGGTCACCTAAGGTCTTATGGAACATCTTTAGGAGAGAATTATGGGAAGGCTGGTGGTTGGCACATATTCTCACTTCTAAGCTTCTAAAATAATGAAATATTTCAATCATACTGAAGGTTAGAGTGAATAAGAAAACAAATCTTGAGGTGCCTATTACTTAGTTTAGTTAAATCTTCACATTTTAACACATTTGCTTCATATTTTCATAATGGTTTCATGAACTAATTCATAATTCATATGAACTAATTCAGCTGAAGATTCTGGGTTTATTTTCCCAAGCCCATCCTTCCCTTTCCCCTCCCAAGGGTAACCACCAATCAGGTCTCACTCATGCTGCAAAGGCATGTATTCACAAATAATGAACAACTTCCATCATGCCTCAAGACATAAAATAGGATGTATATTTCAATCTATCACATGTTTTCTGTACTTCACAGTACACTTCTGAATAGTTACTCCTGCTAGTATGCATGCCTTGAATTACTCATTGGCATTCTGTACTGTGAATGTATCACATTTTATTAATTCAAAATCTTATTATCAAAGAGAACTTGAGGGTTGACTTGGTAAAGCTTCAAATAGTTGTGCTTGAATTTTCAGTTGATGTAAAGAGTGCTGTCATGTTTATGTTTTTAAGCTTTGTATCTGCAGTAGCTAGGAATGTTTGGCTTCAAATGGCCAAGTAAGGCAGGGTGTCTTACAGGCCTGGGAGTTGATGGCATCCAGAACTTGAAAGCATCAGAACCGGCTTGTCCATTTCTTCATCTCTTATCTCAGCTTTTGCCCATGTGACATCCTCATTTTCAGGTGTCAAGAACCATGCCAGTGGTCCCTCTAGAGACCCATCCTTACAGATGTCATCCAAGCAAGCTGAGTCGCTTTCCTTTCAACTCCAGTTTGGATACATTGAACGGGAATCAACTTAGGCACAACTTGAGACCTAGATGGGTGTGAGGCAGATGACTGGTAGTGCCTAACTCTTTTCTACACATACGAGAGGACTTCAGAACATCCATGGAAAAATGGAATTAAGAGATAAATTTATTTTGTTATCATGGATTTTTAAACACATGTATAATTTTGCCATAATACTCAAATTTCAGAAACTTTTTAAAGATGTCCTCATTGGAAATTTATTTGCTTTTATGTTAAGTATCACATTTTTGGCACTCATTCTCAGGTAGCTACTGTGCTAAGCACGTTACATATATGATCTCATTTGATCTTCCCAGAAACCCTACTGAGGGTTCAAAGTATCACTGAATTACAGATAAGAAACTAGGGCAAAGGGGGCAAGCCGACTTCTCTATGGTTATGCTGCTTGAAGTGGCAGATATTTCAATCCCTGCCATGCAGTTTTTAAAAAAAATGGAGTTCTGTTAATTGTTTGCATCTTGCTGTCTCTAATGAGAGTCAGCCTTATTTCACAAGCTCATTTCTCCTGTGTCAGTTGCCTTGTTATGCTCCTTGTTCTTTGCTCTTATGGAGCATTTAGTGTTCCTTTTGGTTTGGAAGAGGCTTGAAGACCATGGTGGAGACGTTAGCTTCTAGCGAATATACTGAAAAGGCTTCCCCTACTTACTTCTTAGTTATTTTAGCACACATTGATGAAAAGAAATTTGAATCTTAGTTCTTAAAGTTCTTTTAAAAAACAACTACAAAATTTTCACTAAGGTTTCTTGTTGTGTTGCCAGACACGAATAAGGTCTATTTCACCCACAAATTATATGCCATTTGTCTACATATATTCTAAGGGTTTTCTGATTTCAGATTCATTACATTTAAACTTCTGTTTGCAAGTTATAAGGTAGCCGTTTCACAGTACTTGGTTCTATATGTTGAACCAATTCCCAAAGCAGAATGTGTGGCATAATGAATTATTCCTTGCTGGTCTGAATGTACAACTTCATCCTACATTAAGATATTGCATATCGGTGGATTTCTGTCCCGTGAATCTTTATATTCTAGCGCCAAGTGCTGCACTCCTTTTATTGCACTAGCTTTATAGTTCCTCAACATTCTGGCAGGCTTAGTTTATAACTCTTCTGTTTTAAGAATTGTATTTCCACTGCAGTGAAATGGGAATTTTGTGCTTTCTCATATTTAAACATGAGCATGAAGTTCCGGTAAGGAACTCCCAGTCTCCAAGGCACTGGAGTTTGCCCTCTGCTTGGGGCCCAGGGCATTCGGCTCTCAGAGCCATTTACACAGCAGCTTCCAATCTTCCCCTGGGGATTCCGCAGGGCAAAGGGAGACCCACACAGGCCCCTACTTACTCACTGATGAGCTCGCTCATGCTAGCAGCAATCTATTACCTGAGAGATGCTGAAACAGTGACAGGAGTGGAACTGCAATGTTGTTCTAGTTTTACTGAGTCTCTCTAACACACAACCAAATACATCCATAAATGTGGTGCTGGCAATCTGCACAGGTGTCACTTAAATGCCACCAGCATTGTAGCCAACAGGCTTGATGATAATTCTTTGGAGAAGGCAGATGCAAAGCTTCTCAGATGGGCTGCTGGAGGTCTCCAGAGTTCACTACAGAGCTGGGGAAGGTGGGTCAGGGCAGCAGGAAGGACGCTGCATCGCGGGACAAGGCCCTGGCAGCATCATCCCCACTCTGGGACTGAGACCTGCAGAGAAGTGAGCCTGACCTGGGATGCTGGCCCAGGGGAGCTGGCAGTCTTCACCAAGGGGCCTGCTATCCGCCCTGTTTGCCCTCAACCTGCCTCAGATTGGGGTCTCTGTGGTCCTCACACACCTGCCTCTGGGGAGGGCCTGCTCTCAGCCTGCCTCCACAGGAGGGTGAAGAGAAGGGGGTGGAAGCAGAGGCGGGGCTACCTCCCTCTGCACTCACCCTTCTGGGCAGAGGCGTGGCTACCTTCTAAGGTAGGCCCTGCCCTGCCTGGTACTCTCCCTGCTCTGACATCTGTCAGGAAGACCAGCTGCACTCCCTCACCTGGGGCCCCTCCCTTTTTGCGTAGGATTAGAGTTTTGACAGGGCATTCTGCTCCCCTTATCACCAGATCCCTTCCCTTCTGAGACCAGGAGAACAAGGCATGCTGTGGACTGTAGCCCTGCTTGTAGCTGTCCTGTCTCCTGGTAAGCAGGTTGCATAGATGCTAATGGGACAGATTTCTCTCTCTCTCTCTCTCTCTCTCTCTCTCTCTCTCATACATGGGAGTTCATTCTAAAGAATTGCCAGTACCTGTTTCTCATTGTTCATTATTTTTACCATCGCAGGCAGTCAAACATCTTCCAACTCAGAGAAGACCATGACAGTGGTCACCAAGCCAACTGGGTCATCTGTTACAGTCACTTGTAGTATTCCTCAACAAAGTGGCTACATCCACTGGTACTGGTTCCAGGAGGGGAAGGCCCCACAGCGCCTTCTCTACTATGACTTCTCCCGGTCCAGTTCTACAGTGGATTCAGGATTCAGTCCAGTTAAATACCATGCTTATGAAGGCTCAGGAAGGAGCTATAAATTTGTAGCACGGAATCTGGAAGAAAGTGACTCTGGAGTGTATTACTGTGCTATCTGGACTGGCACAGTGATTCCAACCTGCTTTGTACTCCACGCAAAAAATTGCTTATGGTTTCTCCTAGTACTCAAGATAGGCCAGTCCCTACCTCACTTCCTGCTCTCAACTCCACCATAGTCTAAACAAAGAGAAGCTCTTTATCTTTTAGGTAAAGAGCCCAACAGCTAACCCCAGAGCTTCCATCTCACACCCTCTCAATGGCCTCACCGTGCCCCAGGACCCCACCTCTGAACCATCCACCCCAGGACTTTCCTAAAATAAAATCCCATATCCAGGCCTTAACCCAGCATTCTGACAGAATACAGGGCTCATTCTGCTCTCCTAGGGGCTGGCACAGCAGCATTCAATCTGGTTTCTAGGATAGACAAAGTCACCTAGGATTGGTCTGCTATGAGAGACAACTGAGAGCATTATGTGTTTTTTTTATATATATATATATATACACACACACACATATATATATGTAATCTATCTATCTAATCTCATTTGACCTCCAATGAAACCCTACTGAGGATTCAAAGTATCACTGAATTTAACAGATAATAAAATAAGGCAAGGAGGGGGCTAGCTGACTCTTCTAAGGTCATGGAGCAAGAAGTGGCAGAGATTTCAATCCCTGCACTCTGGTTCAAAAAACGAGATCTGCCAGTTGCATTTGCATCCCATGGTCTCTAATGACAGTTAGGGTGATTTCACAAGTTTACACTTCCTCTTTTATCAGATGCCTTAGGATGCTCCTTGCCCATTCCTTTGGAGCATTAACTTTTCTTATTGGTTCAGAAGACTCTTAAACTTCATGTGTTGAAAAGCCTTCTCCTCTCTTAGTATTTAGTTATTTTCATCACACTTCAGTGAAAAGAGATTTGAATCTGACTTTTAAAACACACTTCTGCAAGTATCTTAAAGCATATCTTAGAAAAAAAAAAAAAAAACCACACAATTTTCCAGAGGCTTCTGCTGTCATGGCGAGGCACAGAGACAGCCTATCTCACTCACAATTTACATGTCATTCATCAACAGAAATTCTAAGGATTTTGTTTTTTCAGTTTTGTTACACCTAAGCCTCTAATTGTAATATTCACATGTTTCACAGTATTTGTTTCTGTATGGTGCACCAATTCCCAAAACAGAATGTATGGAATAATCGATGGTTTGCTTGCTGATATGATTGTGCAATTGCATCCAATGGGAAAGGACTGCATGTAGGCGGGGTTGTGTCCAGTGAATCTTTATAATGTAGAGCAAATACTGCACTCCTTTCATTGCACTAACTTGATATTTAGGTGGGCTTAGTGTATAACTTTCCATTTTAAGAATATTCTATCCACTCCAGTGTGATGGCAATTTTCTGCTCTCTTATTTTTGAACTTTGAGCTTTTGAGCCAGGAAGGAACTCGCAGGCTCTAAGGAACCTGAGCTTGCCTCCCTCTGAGGCCCGGGGTATTCTGCTTTCAAGGCTGTTCATGCAGAGCTTTTCATCCCTACCCTTGTGGTTCCGCAGGCCAAGGGGAAACAAACCCAGGTCCCCTACCTTGCTCTTTTCCCAATTTCATGAGAGCAGCAAATATATTACCCACACAAGGGCAAACAGTGCCTGGAGTGGAACGTTGGTCTACATTTTACTATGAGTCTCTCTAACACACAACCAAATACATCCATAAATGTGGTGAAAATCTGCACAGGTGCCACTTAAATGCCACCAGCATTGTACTCTGCTTGTTATGTCACCTATCCTTCCACCTCAAACCTCAGATCAACTGCAGACATTCGTACACAGTTTGCAGGTAGGCTTGTCAAATAAAATACAGGCAAATTTGAATGCTTGATCAATCACAAATACTTTTTTTATTTTAGTATATCCCAGATACTGCATGACACAGCCCTGTGTACTTTCTCTTGAGTGTTATGCCACATCTTGCAGCCCTACCACTTTGGGCCTTTTCACAGTACTGGAGGATGAACAGAAGTCTTCTAACAAAATCCCCTGGATGCACACACACACACACACACACACACAACAGAGAAACCTACACACTGGCATGCACGCGAGGGTGTTTACCTCTGAGGGATGTCAGATGTAGCCAACAGGCTTGATGATAATTCTTTGGAGAAGGCAGATGCAAAGCTTCTCAGATGGGCTGCTGGGGGTCTCCAGAGTTCACTACAGAGCTGGGGAAGGTGGGTCAGGGCAGCAGGAAGGAAGCTGCATCGCGGGACAAGGCCCTGGCAGCATCATCCCCACTCTGGGACTGAGACCTGCAGAGAAGTGAGCCTGACCTGGGATGCTGGCCCAGGGGAGCTGGCAGTCTTCACCAAGGGGCCTGCTATCCACCCTGTTTGCCCTCAACCTGCCTCAGATTGGGGTCTCTGTGGTCCTCACACACCTGCCTCTGGGGAGGGTCTGCTCTCAGCCTGCCTCCACAGGAGGGTGAAGAGAAGGGGGTGGAAGCAGAGGCGGGGCTACCTCCCTCTGCACTCACCCTTCTGGGCAGAGGCGTGGCTACCTTCTGAGGTAGGCCCTGCCCTGCCTGGTACTCTCCCTGCTCTGACATCTGTCAGGAAGACCAGCTGCACTCCCTCACCTGGGGCCCCTCCCTTTTTGCGTAGGATTAGAGTTTTGACAGGGCATTCTGCTCCCCTTATCACCAGATCCCTTCCCTTCTGAGACCAGGAGAACAAGGCATGCTGTGGACTGTAGCCCTGCTTGTAGCTGTCCTGTCTCCTGGTAAGCAGGTTGCATAGATGCTAATGGGATAGATTTCTCTCTCTCTCTCTCTCTCTCTCTCTCTCTCTCTCTCTCTCTCTCTTTTATATGGGAGTTCATTCTAAAGAATTGCCAGTACCTGTTTTTCATTGTTCATTATTTTTACCATCGCAGGCAGTCAAACATCTTCCAACTCAGAGAAGACCATGACAGTGGTCACCAAGCCAACTGGGTCATCTGTTACAGTCACTTGTAGTATTCCTCAACAAAGTGGCTACATCCACTGGTACCGGTTCCAGGAGGGGAAGGCCCCACAGCGCCTTCTCTACTATGACTTCTCCCGGTCCAGTTCTACAGTGGATTCAGGATTCAGTCCTGGGAAATACCATGCTTATGAAGGCTCAGGAAGGAGCTATAAATTTGTAGCACGGAATCTGGAAGAAAGTGACTCTGGAGTGTATTACTGTGCTATCTGGACTGGCACAGCGATTCACATCTGCCCTAAAGTATATTGAGAATTGTGCTTGTGGTTGTTCCTGGTACTCAAGACTGGCCAGCCCCACCTCACTTCCTGTTTCTGACTGTGCTGTACTCTGAACAAAGAGAAAGCCTGAGCCCAACACCTAACCTCAGTGCCCACATCCCACTCCCCTCCTGATGCTTCACACTGCCCCAAGACCCTACCCTTGCACCCTCCACCCCGGGGTTTTCCTAAAGCCCAAAATCGCATATCTAGGTCTTAGCCCAGCCACCTGCTGACAATACAGTTCTTTCTGCTCTCTTAGGGGCTGGAAGAACAGCATTTAATTTGGTTTCTGGGACAAAGTCTCAGGATGCATTCTCCAATCAGTGTGTTTATATATATTTCATATATAGCAGTTATATGTTCAAGCTACAATAAGGCAGGGGTCATATAGGCTTTGCAGTTGATGGCATCCTGAAATTTGGAAGTGGCAGAACCACCTCCTTCCCCATTTCTTCATCTCTTAGTTCAGCTTTGTCCCATTTGGTATCCTCATTTTCTGAGATGCCCCAGGTGTCAAGAAATGTGGCTGCTGTCACCTCTAGAGACCCATCCTTACAGGGCACCCCAGCAATTTGAGATGCTTTTCTTTCATCTCCACTTCACAAACATCTGACGGCAGTCGATTTCTTTGAATGGCAGGTTGGTTCTTGGGATCCTAGCAGTGACTAAGATAGTGACGCACAACTCTAGACCCAGATGGGTGGGTGGGGAGATGACTGGTAGTGCCTGACTGGTTTCGATGTATATGAGGACCTCAGAACCTTTGTAGAAAAATGGAATTAAGAGATGTTTATTTTTTTGTAACAAATGTTTAAATATATACATAGTTTTCCCATGATTTGCATTTTCCACAAACTTTTTAAAGACATCCTCATGAAAAAGTTATTTACTTTTGTGTAAATCATGTTTTTATATTTCTAATATTTTAATGGACTCTCAGATTTTTTAATTATCATTTTCAGATATTTTCTTCTACATATTTATACTTATTTTATTCTCTTGTTCAACTGTATAAGTCTAAAAAAGACTTATTTTATTTAACTGAAAGACAGAGTTACAGAGATGAAGTGTGTGTGAGGAGGAGAGATATCTTCCTTTTGCTATTTTACTCCCCAAATAGCCATAACAGATGGGGATGGGCCAGACCAAAGCTAGGAGCCTGGAACTCCATCTAGGTTTCCTACATGGGTGGCAGGGGCCAAGTTCTTGGGCCATCCCCTCAGGAATCAGGGGTTAGAAGATCTCTGTTTCTTTCTTCTTCCAAATATTCAAACAAATATATCTTTTTTTAAGGTAATTTAGACATGTTGTCCTCTGTGATCCAGAGTCTGGTAAGAAAGTGCAGTGAGAAAAGAGGCTGAGGCTTGGACACAAAGTTCTATGAGAGGGCTGGTGCTGTGGCATAGTAGGTAAAGCTACCACCTGCAGTGCCGGCATCCCATATGGGCGCTGGTTCGAGTCTCAGCTGCTCCACTTCCGATCCAGCTCTCTGCTGTGCATTCGGAAAGCAGTAGAAGATGGACCAAGTCCTTGGGCCCCTGCACCTGCATGGGACACCTGGAAGAAGCTCCTGGCTCCTGACTTTGGATTGGCACAGCTCCAGCCATTGCAGCCAGTTGGGGAGTGAACCAGAGGATGGAAGACCTCTCTCTCTCTCTCTCTCTCTCTCTGCCTCTCCTTCTCTCTGTGTGAAACTCTGACTTTCAAATAAATAAACAAATCTTAAAAAAAAAAGTCTATGAGAACGGAAGCCATAGGGGGCTACTAGAAAGTAATTGGAGGGGCTGGCATTGTGGGTTAAGCTGCCACCTGAGACACCAGCATCCCATATGGGTGCCCACTTGAGTCCTAGCTGTTCCACCTCCAACCCAGTTCCCTGCCACTGTGCCTGGGAAGGCAGCAGAGGATGGCCCAGGTTGCCTACCTGGGCCACGTGGGCAACCTGGATGAAGTTCCTGACTCCTGTCTTTGGCCTGGCTCAGCCCTGGCCATAGTGGACATTTGGGGAGTCCACCAGCAGACGGAAGATCTACCTCTCTGTGTAACTCTGCCTTGTAAATAAATATAATAAATCATAGACAGCAAGCAAGCAAGAATTTGGAAGCACATCCACCCTGTCTTCTGAGTGAAGGAAGCTTCCTGGGAGAAATAGTGCCCAAAAAGTAAGGCAGAACTGTGAACAGAAGCTGGGCTGTACAGCAGGGCGGGCAGGAAGACTGCCAGTGAATCTGTGGAAGTGGATCACGCAACCCTAGGCAGAGTAGCTGACAATGGAAAGGTGAGGAGGAGGAGGTCATGCCACAGAGCTTCAGACCTTAAGTACTCTGGAGTTTATCCACAGAATCAAGAATTTTAAGTAGGGTAGTGACTTAATGAGTCCTACGGTGTGGGGCAGGTGGGTGTAGCGGCGGGACTGGGGGCGTAGAGAAAGCTGGTTTGGAGGCAACGGTGAACCTTGGCATATTCAGGAGGCAGAATCCACAGGCATCAGCAGAGTGCCGAGTCAGAAGAGAGTACAGAGCTTGGTGCTCAGGTTCCTGGCTTCGGTAAAGAGGGTGGTAATGTTGTTCCCCGAGATGAAAGAAAGGATGGGTTGGGAGGGAGTGAATTCCCTCTGGCCAATTCAATTTGAGGTCCTGTGTTAGGCAAATTGCAGTTGAAGATGATGGCTCCTCCACAGATACCAACACGCGGGGTTCAGGAGTCAGATGTGGATGGAGATGGAGGTGTAATGTCCCCCCGACCCCCAGGATAATGAAAGCTGAGAATGGGGAAGGAGCTACACAGAGAAGGTAGAGTGGGAAGGGAAACTTGGAAAACAACTTCTTTTAAAGGATGTGTTTAGGAAGAGCTGTCTGTAAAAATACTATGGGACAGATTAAGTATCTTGGGTTAGGGAAAGAAAACAGACAAAAGGAAATTCAAGAATCCAAATCATTTCTATCTGCCTGCCATCTCTATCTGTAAGTGAGCAGGGGATTTTGTTGTTACTGCAACCTGACAAATGTTTATCCAGATAAATCAGAAACCTCAGAAAGGGCATGAATGCTGGCCTCTGCTTGACCTGTTTCCTTCCCTGCCACAGACCTGAGGCCTCCGACTTATCCTTAGGGCAAAGACAGTGTAGAAAACATGACAATCACAAGCGTTTGTCTGTTCTTTTCTCTTTGTTTAAGTTATGTGAGAGTATCAAGAAGCTATTCCTCATTAAATAAAAAAGAAAAGAAAAGAAAAGAAACTGTATTTTATTGTGGGCCATGGTGACACATTACAAAGCCACTGTAAAAAAAAAAAAAAAAGAAGCTATGCAATGCTTCCACTTAATGTAGCTACTGAAAAGTATGTCTTATTTTCCCTTTCTCTCCTTCAGCCTCTCTCTCTCTTCTCTCTCTCTTTTCCAGTCTCTCTTTCTCTCTAGTTTGCTCAAACCTACAAAGCCAGAAACGCATATATCCACAGCAGAAAAGAAGGACTAAAATGCTCATGTAAGTTCTTAACCTTACACCTGCTACCTTGGTCATACACAGGTATCTACAATAACTAATCAGGGCCTAGGGCATCCGAGAAGTAGGTGATCAATTACAACAGCTGCTCAAAAGCAGTAGGGTGAGAAGAACAAACAATAGGAAGCACTGAGAGAGCCCAGCACTTCCACTGCAATACTATACATATAGCCCTCCAAAATGGACAAAGCCAGGTACAAATGGGTTCAAACTATGAGAGAAGCCAAAATCAATCCAAAAGTCCATCTTCAGTTCTGAACTTGAATCCTTCCCACATGGGCATTCCTGGCCCTCAGCCTCAGCCCCTGGTGTTCTCTGAAAGGCACTTCAGTCCTAAGGGCAATCAGAAAAGAATCAGACAGTGGCCAGCCATGCCAGCATGATACCAGCTCCCAGCTCTGAATTCCAGTTGCCCTGATTTCCTCCTGTCAGCGTTTCTGCCCGAGAAATGTAGAGAGCAGCCCAAGTAGGGCAGGAGCCACCACTCATTCACTTGTCCTGAGATTTCCAGCAAGTGTGAATGACACTGACTGAGTAAGAAGGGAAATCTAGTGAAGAGTGGCCACTCCACCTCGTTGAGATTGAAACTGTGCATTCCAGGTACTGCACCAAATTAACTAAGGAGAATGTGAGTGCTGTGAGAAAGTCAGGAACACATGACTGGCACCAACCTCAGTCTCCAATTTCTGTGACATCCCCTGGATCTGCAGGATTCCTAAAGTGCATCCTCATAAACACTTGCTGGAATAAATGAATATTTGCAAGCAGCACTGAAAAAGCACAAAGTCTGTCTTATAATGAACTCTAGAACATGTATTCTAGAGCCTTAAAAGGAAAGGATATATAAGCATCTGTGGAAGAAACAGTATCTTCTTAGGAAAATACATTCTAGGGTCAGGATTCCTGCTTTGCCACTTACTCCTGCCAAATCTTGAACTAAACGCTTTCTTTTTTTCGTTCTTTTTTTTTTTTTTTTTTTTTTTTTACAGGCAGAGTTAGACAGTGAGAGAGAGAGAGAGACAGAGAGAAAGGTCTTCCTTTTTCTGTTGGTTCACCCCCCAAGTGACTGCTAAGGCCAGTGTGTTGCGGCCAGCGCGCTGTGCTGATTGGAAGCCAGGAGCCAGGTGCTTCCTCCTGGTCGCCCATGTGGGTGCAGGGCCCAAGGACCTGGGCCATCCTCCACTGCACTCCTGGGCCACAGCAGAGAGCTGGACTGGAAGAGGAGCAACTGGGACAGAATCCAGCGTCCCAACCGGGACTAGAACCCCGGGGTGCTGGCACTGCAGGCAGAGGATTAGCCTAGTGAGCCGCAGCACCAGCCTAAATGCTTTATCAAGGGCTCCGTTTGTCATCTGAAAAAATGGGTACAATATACAAAATACTCACCTGATAGATAAAAACAAAAGTGTCCGCAGCACAGTGCCTGCCACATAGGAGGCTCTCAATGAATGGCAGCTATTAATATCAGAAGTACATAAAGCAAAATTAAAACACATTTTCCTCCAATGTTCACAATAATGAGTAAATTTTAATTTCTGCCTTTGCTCACTTCCTTGTTTGAAACAATTATTAAACAAAAGGAGATGTGGGTCTGAAGGGCCACATGTCTTCCTTTTGCCTCTGAGCAATCCTCCCTGTGTTTAGAGAATTTCCCACCTTATCAGACTTGGTGAAAGTCAATTGGTCTCCCACTATAGACAAGAAAACTATCAGATATGTTTTCTCATCCTTATATCCCACGTAGTAACTGAACAGTGCTGGAGGTTACAGCCAGCCCCTGTCCACCCTTGCCACCCCAACACACACCTGCTGGAGGTGCAGGGTGTGGATGAAGACTTGGGGCCCTGGTGACCTCTGGAGTGGGCATGGCTGCACCAGCACTGGCAGCATCCAGGGCCCCAAGCCAACACCCGCAGCCCGGGCCTGGCTGCAGCACCCATCAGTGTCCCTCTCCAGTGAGTCCTTCTACTGTACTCCAGGGCCTTCGAGTCTGTCACCCTGCGCCTCCTCATCACCCAACCTTCCAGTACTGAGCACAGAAACAGTACCTGCGAGGGAGGGGCAGCAAGACTACCACTTCAGGAGGAGAATCCAGCCACCCAGGCCAGTTGCTTCCTCTCCTTTCTCCTCTGGAAGACCCAAGTCAAGTTCACACCTGCCCCATGTGGGACATCACAGAGCTGAATATGAAAGTCGAGGACATCTGCTATCCAGGGCTAAAGGAACTCTGATTTACCCCCACATTTATTTTTTAAAAAATGTGGAAAGCACAAAATGGAAGTGAAAAAGTGCAGGTAAAGAAAACGAAATACTAATCGTAGTTGGCTGGTTTTCCTTGACTTACCGAGGTGACTGCTTCAGAGTGGTCACTACAGCATTGGAAGGATAACAGTTGAGAGTAGGAGAAATTTAAACTTAAAACTATATTAATAATAATACTATCTAATAATTACTTAAAGCTTGCTATATGTCCAGAAATGGACTAGGTATGTTTAGCTATCTAATCTGCATTAGATTTTCATTATTATTACATCCATTTTCAGATGAGGAAGCTGAGGCACAAAGACAGTAACCCATTTGCAGAGCCAGGCAGCTCCTAAGTGAGATTCAGCCAGTTAATAGCTGCAGCCATGAGAAAATGCTTCAGTGCTGGGAGAAGGTGCTCGGCAGGTATGATGAGCTGGATGAAGAGGAATGGAAAGTCCTGTACATATGAAGACATTTGTAACCAACAAAAGCATAGCAATATCCATGTGTCTACAGTGAAAAACATCTAAGAGCTAATATACAATAATGTTCATAGTAACTGGTATTGGTCATATGATCATGGACATTTAAATTTCTATCTTGAAAATATTTCTGAGCTTCTTCAATGAATGTCATTATTAATGTCCCAGCATGCTCTGGGACAGGCATTTGGTGAAGTGGTTTAGCTGCTGCTTGGGGTAGCTGCATCCCATATTGGAGTGCCTGGGTTTGATTCCTGGCTCTACTCTGCATTCCAGGTCCCTGGTAATGTGCACCCCAGAGCGCAGCAGATGTTGACTCGAGTACTTGGGTTTCACCACCTATGTAGGAGACCTGGATGGAGTTCCCAGTTTCTAACTTTAGCCTGGTCCAGCCCTGGCTATTGCATACATTTTGGAAGTGAAGCACTGAATGAGGGATCTCTCTCTCTCTCTCCCTATCTCCCCCACCCTCCCTCCTCTCTGTCCTCCCTCTCTCTTCCTTACTCCCTTTCAGATAAAATATATATATATATATATATTTTAAAAACAGCATTTCTACTTATCAATTGTTTTACTGAATCACTTTGCTCTTCTGTTCCTCATGAACCTCATTTGTATAAAATAAAAACTACAAGGATCCACATTATGTGATTGTTCTGATGACCAGAAAGGTGAAGAACATGTAGAAAAGAAGTCTAACAAATGGAAATGCTCATTAAACATTTGCTATTATAAAAGTTAATGTTAAATATGCAATATTTTGGAAGATGATATTGAGAAAAAGGGCTCATAAAATAGCTTGCAGGCAAATAGAAACCCTTCTCATCTCCATAGAAATTAAGGCACCTCCTGGCCACTCACCTGCATTCAAAGAGCCCTAGGGAGCCCAGCAGTTCTTTCCTAAGCTATGCAGGGCCACCACGAGGCCTGGTGGGCAGTCTGCAGCCAGCACTGAAGGTCCAAGGAACAGGCCCGCTCACCACTTCCTTGCCTGACCCTGATTCAGGCCCCGCCCTCCTGCCACAGCCCGGAGCATCTGGCCACCAGGTCTTCATTCTCCTGCCTTCCCCTGAGGGCAGGCCATCGCCATCACACAGGATGCCACTGCTGGAAGCACTGCTCTTCTTCTCCTTCTGGGCTGGTGAGTCAGTCTGGCCATTTTGCCTAGATTAGCGGCTAAAGTAATTCTCCCATGTCTCCTTCTTCTCTTCTCAGATGTTCACTGTCCATTCTCTTTTACTTTCAGCTGGACTTGGATTATCCAAAGTGGAGCAGTCCCAGATATCCGTTTCCGCGGAAGCACAGAAAAGTGTTGCAATATTTTGCGAGGTATCAAGTTCAACATTTGAAAGTGAAGTCATTCACTGGTACAGGCAGAAACCCAATCAGGCTTTGGAGCACCTAATTCAGGTTTCCTCAACAACAACCCCAGCTCATGCTAACTTGGGTGGGAAGCGCAACAAAGTTGAAGCAAACAAGGCTCCTCAAAATTCCACTTCAATCCTTACTGTAAACTTCATAGAAAAAGGAGATGTGGCCACTTACTACTGTGCTGGCTGGGTCCCACAGTACTAGAACCACCAGGGCAATCTGCACAAGATCTCCCTGGGTCTGTGCCCACCCACATCCTTCCCAAAACAGGCAACCATTTCAACTCCCCAGCGGGGCTTCCTGCCTCGGGCTTGCTTCCTCTGCAGAGCTGCCTGAGCTTTCCAGGAAGCTGTCATGGGCTGTGCCTACACTGCGGTTCTCACTTGACACGACTGCCTAATGAGGTGAAGACTGAGAGCACAGGGCATCCAGAGATGTCGGCAGGTAGTCAGGGGCCAGCTCTGCCAGGAAATCATGGCATGCCTCTGCTAGCACACAGTGTCAAGACAACCCCTCTGCAACACAAGGGTCATTGGCCTAGGTTGCACTAAAGAAATGAAAACTTGGAAAGTTGAAGTTTAATGGTCAGCCAAAGACAAACAGTCATGGTTTGTTTTTTTTTTTTTTTTTTTTTTTTTTTTTGACAGATAGAGTTGGACAGTGAGAGAGAGAGAGAGAAAGGTCTTCCTTCCATTGGTTCACTCCCTAAATGGCCGCTACGGCTGGCGTTGTGCCGATCCAAAGCCAGGAGCCAGGTGCTTCCTCCTGGTCTCCCATGCGGGTGCAGGGCCTAAGCACTTGGGCCATCCTCCGCTGCCTTCCCTGGCCACAGCAGAGAGCTGGACAGGAAGAGGAGCAACCGGGACTAGAACCCGGTGCCCATATGGGATGCCGGTGCTGCAGGCGGAGGATTAACCAAGTGAGCCACAGTGCCAGCGCCGAAGTTGTGCTTTTTGAACTGGACTGTGAGTCCGCACTTAAATCAATGACTGAAAGAACACAACAAACGTGAGCAGATGAACCTTTCCTAAGAGGAATGCATGCAAATGGGGGGTTAATCTTTTCCAAATGTCTTTACTAAATTCTTTGTGTAGATTTTCTCAATCATGTATCCTATAGCACTGTACCTTAGTAAGGCAGTAGCCCCAGAGGGACAGATCTCAGGAGATAAAATTAAACCCGCTTAGAAAAAATAGTGACAAAATCAATGATAAACAAAAGGAGAGAGGCACATAGCATGTTTTGCATTCAAATGATAAGAAAAAAAAGAAGCCTTGGGGTTAGCTTGATGGCCTAGCAGGTAAAGCTGCTGCCTGCCATGCAGGGATCTTATATGGGTGCTTGCTCCTGTCCCAGCTACTCCACTTCCAATCCAGCCCCCTGCTAAGGTGCCTGGGAAAGCAGCAGAGGATGGCCCAAGTTCTTGGGCGCCTACATCCACATGGGAAGATCAGTCTGGCCTGTCTATAGCCATTGCAGCCATTTGGGGAATGAATCAGCAGATGCAAGAACTTTCTCTGTTTCTCCCTTTCTCTGTAACTCCGCCTTTTGAATAAATAAATAAATCATTTTTAATAAAAGCCTTAAAAATGACATTTTGAAGACATATTAGTAGAAGACAAAGTGTTTAAAATATCAAAAACGACATAAAATGAATAAATTAATTCTTAAATATGTAAATGTCTATAACGATGCAAGAAACAAAATGAAAGGAAATATTAGAGATTTCAGATAGATTTCTTTCTGATGGGATAAGTGAGCTATTTTCTTTTCTGTAACTTAATTATTAGACATACAAAACATTTTAAAGAGGACAAAATTTTTTTTTTTTTTGACAGGCAGAGTGGACAGTGAGAGAGAGAGAGAGAAAGGTCTTCCTTTTGCCGTTGGTTCACCCTCCAATGGCCGCCGCGGCCGGCGCACCGCGCTGATCCGATGGCAGGAGCCAGGAGCCAGGTGCTTTTCCTGGTCTCCCATGGGGTGCAGGGCCCAAGCACCTGGGCCATCCTCCACTGCACTCCCTGGCCACAGCAGAGGGCTGGCCTGGAAGAGGGGCAACCGGGACAGAATCCGGCGCCCCGACCGGGACTAGAACCCGGTGTGCCAGCGCCGCTAGGCGGAGGATTAGCCTAGTGAGCCGCGGCGCCGGCCCGAGGACAAAATTTTTATAATTCAATATTATGAAACAAGGTAATTTTTCTCTTGCTCTTCATTAATAATGAAAATACAGATTTAAAACATCATAAAGGGTCATCACTTGTCAGGTACTATTCCCTATACTTAGTGTTTGTTATCATTATCACATGATAGTGAAACATTCTTAAGTCCGAGAGATATTTAGGCAATTATAGATGCAGAAACTAACAGTTAAATATTTTAAGTAACTCTAGCAGTATCAGATGGGGTAAGTAGTCTGCGAGGATGCTTACTGTAACAGGTCATATTCATAAAATATTTTTAAGCATTTGATGTATTTTCGAATACAAAGTTGAATAAAAGCACAGAATGTAAAACTGATGATCCCAACAAGCATACTACTAGTTATAATTGTGTGTAGAAAATGCTAAAATGTTGGCTTTTAGTTTCCATCATTGACACAGGTACTAAAATATCTGGCAGTAAGCATTTGTTATTTGTCTGAACTCCCACTTTAACAGCTGTATGACTTGGTTTGGTTTGAGCCCTCTTTTGCCACACCTTTCTTGTCCATCTAAGTGTGATTGATCAGTGCCTCTTGTGCTGATGAGAAATAAAGTGAAATAATATAAGAAAACACTTAGGACAGTGTTACCATGTCCTCAGTAGCTATCGCCATAATATTAATTCTAAGGGCCTGTTATTGCATGTAAAAATGAACATTATTTACAGTCACTCCCACCTGTGACATGGTGTTCATAAGACAGTTCCAAAGTCTAGGGTCAGGAGAGCCAATCCCATCCCCATAGATTGCCTTATTTGATGTTCTCTCCAACAACCCCAGTCAAGTCTCCTCTGGGAAGAAAGCCAGATATAAGTAAAATCAGCCATAATCTTAATGGTGATGCCCCATTAATTACAAAACAAAATATACCAATATATTTCAAATAAAAAATGCCTGATTTAAATTAAAAAAAAAATTGTGTACACACACACACACACACGCATGCACACGTAGGGAGGTGAGGGGGAGAGAAAGCTCCCATTTGCTGATTCATTTTTCAAAGGCCTACAATGGCTGGGACTGGGCCAAGCTGAAGCTAGGAGCCAGGACTGCAATACTGGTCTCTGATGTGTACCCAGGGACCTGATTACTTGAGCTGTCACT
The DNA here is from genome assembly GCF_964237555.1 of Oryctolagus cuniculus. Classification (NCBI taxonomy): domain Eukaryota; kingdom Metazoa; phylum Chordata; class Mammalia; order Lagomorpha; family Leporidae; genus Oryctolagus; species Oryctolagus cuniculus. The sequence goes on along the minus strand of NC_091447.1, from coordinate 28,442,948 downwards.
TCTCAGACTTTCTTATTGAACTGTACTTACCTGAGCTACTAGCTAAGTGTCTTTGAATGTGGGCATCTAACCTGAGGCACTGTCCTCACTCATCAAATGCAGATCAGAACACCCACCTCATGGGACTGTTGAGAAGATAAGTTAAATGAGAAAACTTCTACTGAAATGCCTGCTGGGTAGGAAGTCCTCAGTGGACATGAGATGCTGTGCTAGTTCTAAAGCTTATCATTACATACTGAACAACAAAGTTTTAAATACTCCTCCATGTGACAAAGGTTGGTAAGACAGGTCCAAGGCCCAGGGGCAATGCAAGCTAATTTCATAGACTGCTCTGTCACATATCAGTTGGCAGTCGCAGTCTAGCCCTTTCTCGGTGGCACTCCATTACAAATGAAGTTGACTGAAAAAAAGGCACCAAAAAAACTCCACTGCTTAAGGACACTGAGAAATTTCAACATCTGATTTTTTTGTTTTGTTTTGCTTGGTAGAAAAATAAAGGTCAGCTTTCATCTCTGAGTCCTGAGTCAACAGCCAATCACAGAAAGATAGACGTGGGGAGAGAACACAGCAGGTGCTTCCTCATATTCCCAAAGCAGTGTTTCTATAGTATGGAATGGCAGGACGAATGAGTGAGTGGGCAGGAGAACCATCCCAGTCTCACCCCCAGAAACAGACATTCACATCAGATAATGAACCTGTTACCAGAACTGCTCGGCATTCATGAAGTACTGGAAACCCCAGAACTACCTAGAACTGTAGCAAATCAAGAAAAACCTCCAGAAACCACCTGACCTTCCACTCCTTCTGAGACACCAGAACAGCTGCCTGCCATTGACCTGAGAGCTGCAGCTAACAACGTCCTTGTTTCCTTACCTTCTTGCTGGAGACCCAGCTTGGCAGGCGGATGCCACTCCTGGAGACACTCATCTTGTCATCCCTCTGGGCCTGTGAGTTCCCCCCCAATCATTTCTGTCTATGGGTGAAACTGAACTCATTCTTCACTGTTGCTTCTTCACATTTCATTTCTTCTGGGAATTTTCCTTCTTTGCTTGCAGATGGACTTGCGCAGTTGGAGCAACCCCAAATATCAATTTCCAGAGCAAGAGATAAGAGTGCCCACATATCCTGTAAGGCATCCATCCAAAACTTTGATAATGAAGTCATACACTGGTACCGGCAGAAACCAAATGAAGGTATACAGTATCTAATGTATGTTTGGAAAATTTCTACTCAAAGTAACTTAGGTGGGAAGGCCAACAAATTTGAGGCAAGTAAAATTTCTAGCACTTCAACTGTGGACTTGAAAATAAATTTCTTAGAGAAAGAAGATGAGGCCATGTACTACTGTGCCATGTATCGCCGGATCAAATACAGCATTAGAGTTATCAGGGTAACCTATACAAGAATCACCTACCAGTCTGTGCCCACCCACATCCTTCTCTATATGGGTAAGGGCAACCACAGCAGGGTGCACTGCTAAGCAGTCAGCCTGAGCTTCCCTCCTGCAACACTTCCGGAACTCTACAGGAAGACATCTAGGATTCTGCACCCCCCCGACATGAGCCCCACATGGTGTCAGCAATTTTGACCCAAATGCAGAATGATTTGGCACAATCTCCTACTCAACGAGGCTATCTGGGGACTCAGAAAATACAAGGTGGAGGACTCAGAGCAAAATCTGTACAGAGGTTTCCAGTAACCAAAAGGTCCAGAATGAAGGCAGGAAGGGGGCACTTGTATGCCAAAAGAGAGGCTGTGTCCAGGTATCAGTATTATTTTCCCATTTTGTTTATGAGCATAGGAAGTTTTCAGAGGTACAATGATCTGCCAAACAGTAATTGCATGACTTTCATTAAAATACTGAGGACACTCTGAAGAAATCTAGTGCTATGAAATCTATAACTAAGTGGTCATCTACTGGGGGTATATTAGAGATCAAAGTATAAATCCTATGTCTAGGGGAAGGGGAGGCAGTTCACTCACACTTGAGGCTCAATTTGGCTCCATTGGAAGGGGCCCCGCTCATAGCAGGTGACCTTAGCATGGCAGATACACCTTGAAGACCTTGATCCTCACTGTTCTGGCAAACACCAAAAGTCATGAATAAAAGGTCAGAGAGTAAAATGAAAGATAATACATGCTCTCCATACCTATACATGAAACAAAGATACTATCTCTTATAAATAAACAAAATAAAAAATTATTGGGAATTATTTTATATTTATTCTGTGATTAGTTGAGTGGTTGGGGACTTTCAAGGGATAGTAGGGCAAAATACCAGACTATAAAAACTCCTCTTCCATTTTCTTTCAAACAAGGAAGGAATCAATGAGGGAAAAATGCTAACTTCAGGAATTTTCCTTATATTAATACGTTTAGTAATTTGGCTGTCATAGCACAGAATTATGTGTCAGATTACGGTCCAAATTAACGACTGGCATGCAGTTTACTTATAGTCCCTGAAATAACGGTGGCACATTCCTTCTCCATTTTTCCCTCCCAAGGATCAAGTTATACCGTGAAGTGCAGAGATGCTGTGGAAAGGCAAATGAGGGAACGCTGGGGCTCCATGGCAGTGTTGGCCCCTTCCCAGGAGCAGACCCAAAACCGGAGTCCCACACCCTGTCCATAGTGATTCGTGACCCCAGTGGTCCACAGCCGAATGACTCCAGCACCTGGCCCAGTCTTTGCAGACCTTACCTTTGTCTAATATGCATACATAGAAACAAAAATGAGAGGGCCACGTAAAGGAGTGAAAAAGACTGAGAATGCAAACCCTTTCCAGGGAGAACTGAGGGAAGAGATGGAATTAAGCTCCTGACAATCTTTGCGCTACTTCCTTTATATAAAAGACAATCCTATTTAACCTTCAGAAGAACAGGGGAGAGCCCTTCCACGGTAGCCACACAAGGGTCAGATCCTAGGAGATGAACCCCCTCCATTTTTTCAACAGAACTGGGCTATTTATAGGCATGGAAATGTGATGTCACACTAAAGTGACGGACAGGAGGGAAGTGACACTGTGGTTTTAAAGTGATGAAATACATTGTAATTATGAAGCACAATGTGTTTTCAAGAATTATATGTAAAACTGAAACTTTTCAGGACATATGAGTAAGGAGAATGTTAAATTCAGATTTGGTTTATATAATGGTACTTCCAAAAGTCCCTGTAAAGATGAAAATAAAAGATTAGCATGGTGCAAAAAAATTTGAAATCCATGTATGCGAGGAATTTTCAAAGTTCGTGGAAAATGCATATGATGAGGACTATTCATATGTTTCAAATTACTTTTGCACTAAACCTATCTTTTAATTCCATTTTTATACAAATATCGTGTAGTACCTTTATATGGTAAGATATACAATGTATATCTTGGAGGAAGAATAAATGAGAGGAAATTTTCTAAAGCTAAAGAGTTGATGTCTCTGAAAGGACAAGTATTTTTAGGTTCTATTGGTACTATTACAGATTTCATGCATTTTAATGAAAATCTTCTATTATTTCAAAGTTTTGCATACATCAGAGTTATTTTGTTGATTTTTTAGTTTAATAATGAAATTGTTCATGTAATGTAACTAGAACATAAGGCACACTTAAAATTGTTGTTTGTATTTTTCTAACTGATCATTACTTTGCCGTATCTTTCAGGAAAAAAAAAAAAAAAAAACGCTACTTCAGTCTTACAGATATTAGCATTCACCATGGAGCAGATTGTCAGTAAATCATGTCCATTCCCAGCAGCCCCCTGACAAAGTTTACTGAAACACAACCTTCCTGGAGCCGGTACTGTGGCATAGCAGGTAAAGCCACCACTTACAGTGCCGGCATCCCATATGGGTGCTGGTTCCAGTCTCGGCTATTCTACTTCTCATCCAACTCTATTGTGCCCTGGGAAAACAGAAGATGAGGGCCCAAGTCCTTGCACCCCTGCACCTGCGTGGGAGACCTGGAAGAAGTTCCTGGCTCCTGGCTTCAGATTGGCACAGCTCCAGCCATTGTGGCCATTTGGGGAGTGAACCAATGGATGGAAGATCTCTCTATCTGCTTCTGCCTCTTTAACTCTTTCAAAAAAAAAAAAAAAAAAAAAAAAAAGGAAAGAAAGAAAGACACACAACCTTCCCGTATGTTTACATATTCTCCATAGCTGCTTTGAGACTTGAGTGTGTATAAGGCCCAAAATATTTACTGTTTGACCCTTTGCAGAAAATGTTCTAGAGTGACACAGTGATAAGTGACATGTATTTTGATTTTATGTTTCCCCATTTTTCAGTTCCTTAGTGACTCTTTGTTTCACATCTACCCTTACCATATCAACTGTGTGACTTTGGATAAATTATTTCATGCATCTTTGGTTCATCTTCTTCACTTATATTGGAAGACACTGGTACAGTGGTTAACAGTGACTGCTTGGTACACCCACAACCCATATTGGAGAGTCTGGTTCAAGTCCCGGCTGCTCTACCCCCAATGCAGCTTCCTACTAATGCATACCTCATAGGGCAGTTGGTGAAGGCTCAAGTTCTTGAGTCCCTGCCACCCATGTGGCACCAATGTCAACAGAAGCCAGGCCATCCTTTAAAATGAATTCTGTATTTTCCTCCAATGAAAATGGCATCTGTGAATGCAGTGTTAACTGGGAAAGACAGGAAGCCAGGAAATGGCAGTGACCTGTCTGCAAGCTTCAGAATACAATGAGTAGCTAGGCCCAACAGGGCTCTACTACTGTGCCTGTTCAGATATGTAGCAGCGAATGCTTCACCCTAACTGAACAAATCCCCCCTCATCACTCACACCTCTGCAAACACACAACCACACACCACCTGCTTCCTCTCTCCCAGAGGGCCTGCCAGCTGTCCACAGAGTGCTTTTCTCCTGCACGCATGTCCTGAGCAGAATTGTTTCTGCTTCCCCGTCTATAGGATGCCTCCTTGGAAGGAAGCCATAATCCAATGTGGAAATGGTTTGCTAACCCTGAATGAATGAATGCTAGAAAATACAATATTTTGAGTGATGCAAAATCAGGTTTCAAATTCTTGCAGGACCACCCACTGACAGTGGGGAACAATACTAATGGTTTTCCATCCTGCTTTCCCAGTTTACTGTGGTCATGGTGTGAACAATCCCATAGGGCTGCTGAAGGGATAGCGAAGTCATATAGGAGAGTTCTTAGCATTATGTTCAACAAATCACTGTGTTCTTTCCCGTTACAACTGAATCACTTCACTGAACCATTTCAGCTAAAATGAGATAGTTAGGAACTCTTAAGATTCATTTCTACATTGTCCTCCAAACACAGTAAAGTGCAGTTTTGAATAAAAAACTAAAAATTATGGGTGGGAAAAGAATAGATGGTGATGACCCAAAAGGATTTATTTCCTCCAACATTATGCTCATTTTGAACAGAGTATAATAACTTCACAAATTCTAAAGCAATAATTAAGCCAGTTGTTAGTATTATTCATCAAACATGAACTTTGGGTAAATTACTGACCTATGTGTATACACACCACTACAAGAGGTGGTGAAATTATTATCTCATATATGGTAATGATACTTTTCATCCCTATTCATGATAGCTGTGCATAGCTACTCACAGCTCTTAAAATGTGTCTAGGAGTGAAAAACATGTCAAGGATGGGTGTATCTGAAACAAAACTTAAAAGACGAAGCTGGCACTGTGGCTCACTTGGTTAATCCTCCACCTGGGGCACTGGCATCCCATATGGGCTCCAGTTCTAGTCCCAGTTGCTCCTCTTCCAGTCCAGCTCTCTGCTGTGGCCTGGGAGGGCAGTGGAGGATGGCCCAAGTCCTTGGGCCCCTGCACCTTCACAGAGACCAGAAGCACCTGGCTCCTGGCTTCAGATCGGCGTAGCTCCGGCCATAGAGGCCATTTGGGGAGTGAACCAATGGAAGGAAGTCCTTTCTCTCTGTCTCTGTCTCTCACTGTCTGTAACTCTGTCAAATAAAAAAAAAAAAAAACTTAAAGGAAAAGAGGATTTCTACCAAGGAGAACTTAGCAATGAATTATTTTAAGACTGGTGTTTGATGAGGTCTTCTGGGAACTGACAGCTCCTTTATGGTCAGAGCATATTAGCACAGCACTGACAGATCTCTCTGTGAAAGACTTTCATTGGTTTGAAAATAAACCTGCCCCCTTCCCTTCTGTGCCTGCCCTTTAGAGCAAGGCTGTCACTCCATCCTCAGAACTCCTTCATGTTCTTACAGTGTCCATTCCAACTAGCTCCTGGCAATGCTAACCCCATGGGTTTTCCTTGTGTCTTTGGCTTGGGTTTGTAGGTTGCCTTACTCCTTTCTCATCCTTTCATTCCTTTCGTGTTCAGTGTCAGTACCTCTCATTTCTCTTCTTGCATTGCAGGTGGAGACACCAATGTGAGACTAACTCAAAGTCACCTCTCCTTTACTGGAAAGTCAGGCAGAACAGTGCAGATAAGTTGCAAGCTCTCTGGAATCTCCCTCAAAAATGTCATCATGCACTGGTATCAACAAAAAGAAGGGGAGCCCCTGAAACGGATCCTTTATGGCTTTGGCAAGAATTACAAACAAGACATGCCCAATTCCCGCTTGGAGGCCCGTGACAACGATAGGGGCATATTTTACCTGGTCATCAACAATGTCATCGAGTCAGATGAAGCCACATACTACTGTGCCTGCTGGGACCCCACAGTGCCTCAGAGTCAGAATGGACCTGTAAGGAAACTTTCAATTACTCCCCTTCAACGGCCTCCACACTCCTGCAACCACAACGGAGTCTTCAATGCTCTTGTTCATAGGTTCATGTGCTTGGAACAGAGGGGGTCTTGGGACAAATTTAGGTCAACGCCTCCCCCTTCAAATGAGGAAGCTGAGGCCCAAAGAAGGCAAGTGGCTTTCCTCATGTTAGCTAACCACAGAGGTGGTCTACACATCTGCATTCCAGAGTCTCAGTTCAGGGCCTCTTCCTGCCTTCTTGTGGTCACTGTTGAACTTCCCTTAGCAAAACTGCATTTGTTTCAGATGGGAGCTGTGACAACTATGTCTTCCCTGCCTACGTAATGCCCCTGGCCTGCGCCAGATCTGCTGGAGGCCCGGTATGTGACCACCACTCTGCTGAGAAGGGGATAAGGGTCAGCAGGGGCTGGGCTCCACGCTCCATCCACATCGACAGTTTTTCCATGGCTACTTACTCTCCTTCGTATGAGTGGTTTCCTGTCTGTCCCGAAATAGCCAATACCTGGAATAATTTTTTGGGCACATACAGAAAACACATGGGCACGTGGGAATAGAGAGTGAGTTCTTCACATATATATAGGCATAAATCCCTTGCCTGTTCCAAAATGACCTGCCAAACCAAGGCGTAAATCTCCTACTTGTTATTCTGAAACCTGGGACCAATCCTAATTGGATGACCATGCAGCACTGGGCTTCTTTCTACCTTGTCAGACTGACCCAGAACTTTTACACGTCCAGGTTCTCACCAGCCACTCCATGAAAATAACAGGAACACCATTAACAACATCTATACTATTACATGGTAGTTTTATAGATCTCTTTCTGGATGTCTAATAGGTAGCCAAAACAAAATTATTGCTTCCAATCCCGCTCCTTGACCTCAATGTCCACAACGTGGATTATTTATCTCCAAACGTCCTTGTCTTAGTAAGTAGAAAGGTGTATTATGTCATGTATCACAATAACAAGGGTTTTTTGTTAAGTGTGTTCTTGACCTTGCACAGTTTTTGTCCCCTCTGGTAATGAAGGACAAAGAAATGAGGAGACCTGTTCACTCTTGAGTTGAGTTGTCTGTAACATGAGATCTGACAGAAGGAGATAGGGTGATGCAGGTAGGCAGCTAGCAAGGAGGAGCTGAGTTTGCCTGCCCCTCTCTGCAGCCTCACCTGCTCCACCCTAAACTCTCCCCTCTCCCCCTGGGAAAACTGCAGTTCCCATGAAACTGCCTTGTAGAATGAGTTCTGGCCAAAAAGCATAAGCAACATGGCTGCTGACTGTGTCTCTGCAATGACTTTTTGCTGATTATCACATCATTACAATAAAATTACCATGGCTGACACTCCTACTCCCAACATGCACCTGATGCCATGACACTTCTGAGAGTTACAAAAAAAGGGGAAAGAAATAGGCAGCACTCAACCCCTGCCCCAAACTCCACCCCTGAAAATATTCAATTAAATTTTTTACTTTGTATAATCATGAGTATACTTTGCATACTCATCTTATATTCTTAGACTATATAAGGGATGGCTCTTAACCTCATTGAGTGCAGCTCTCCCTCTATCACATTCACTTGAGTGAGTATTTTCACTTTTCAAGCATATAAATCTTGTTCCTCTGTTGACTTTTACCTACATTTCATTCTCAAGTCTCTCTTGTGTTGGACACAAGAACATGGACCTAGCCAATCAATGACATCTTGATTCATCAGGCCCACTACAAGGAGACCCTGGGAACTATAATTTCTCCTTCCAGAAATTCAATCACAAACCAGGCCAACTCTGTGTGGCCCTGCCTGTTACTGGAGTTGGCTGTCAAGACAACTCTATGAATCCCACACAGAGGGCCTTTCACTTGTCTCTCTATCTTAACTCAGGTTTATTTATTTATTTTTTAAAGATTTATTTATTTGGCCGGCGCTGCGGCTCAATAGGCTAATCCTCCACCTGCGGCGCTGGCACCCCGGGTTCTAGTCCTTGTTGGGACGCCGGATTCTGTCCTGGTTGCTCCTCTTCCAGTCCAGCTCTCTGCTGTGGCCTGGGAGTGCAGTGGGGGATGGCCCAAGTACTTGGGCCCTGCACCCGCATGGGAGACCAGGCAAAGCACCTGGCTCCTGGCTTCAGATCAGCACAGTGTGCCAGCCGCAGTGCGCCAGCTGCAGCGGCCATTGGGGGGTGAACCAACGGAAATAGGAAGACCTTTCTCTCTGTCTCTCTCTCTCACTGTCCACTCTGCCTGTCAAAAAAAAAAAAAGATTTATTTATTTAATTAAAAGAGTTACACAGAGAGAGAGGAGAGGCAAAGAGAGAGAGAGAGAGGTCTTCCATCTGCTGGTTCACTCCCCAGTTGGCCTCAATGGCTGGAGCTGCGCCAATCTGAAGCCAGGAGCCAGGAGCTTCTTCTGGGTCTCCTAAGTGAGTGCAGAGGCCCAAGGACTTGGGCCATCTTCTACTGCTTTCCCAGGCCATAGCAGAGAGCTGGATCAGAAGAGAAGCAGCTGAGACTAGAACTGGCACCCTTATGTGATGCCCTGGTGTTAACCCGCTACGCCACAACGCTGGCCCCTTGACTCAGGTTTAAACAGTTTTATGTATGGAGTAATAGACAAGTCCAATAAAGCAATAACCATCTAATTATAATTTAGAAGTGCATGGTCCAAATGTTCCAATGGACACTATAATCTCAGGCTAATTCAAAGACAAACAAAAAGAAGGTAACTGGTGGGAATTAATTGGATATTCATATTAAGCTAAATCCAGTCTTCACAGATTTTTTTACCAGCTGCTTGCATGGACTGCCCATTGCATTTTAGAATAAGAAAATATGTAATTTCATCCACTTTGTATTTAGTTCAATATTTCCTGTGATTCTCAGAAAACAACAGCCCATATGGCCAATTGAGATACAGTTCCTCTGTGTTACACAAATCTGAAATAGACACAGAAATTGTGTCTGTGCTACACAGATCCTTCTAATGTCACCCGAGCAGCGTGAAGAAGGTGAATGTACAAGTCTGAGGTCTCATGAACTTGAACTCAAATTCCAACCTAGTTTAAACTCCCTACTTCTCAGTTTCTTTCTATTTGAAGTGGAAAGAGATGATAGGTAGATAGATAGGTAGAAAGATAGATAGATAGATAGGGATGAATAGAGAGAGCTACCAAATCAAAATTCCCACAATTGTCAGGGCCCAGTGGAAGCTTGCAGCCAGGTCTCCCAAGTGGGTGGCAGGAACCCAGTTACTTGAACCATCACTGCTACCTCCCAAGGTCTTAAGTAGCAGGAAGCTGAAGTCAGAAGCCGTAGCTGGGTATCTAACCCATATATTCTGATATGGAATGTGGGTATCTCAACTTGTCTTCTAACTGCTTAAACATCTGTCACTCTTAATGACTTTTAATGGTAATAACCACTTACAGGTGAAACTAAGGGGAAAATATATGGTTGATGCCTGATTCATGATAGGTTCTGTATTTACAAATTTTCTTCCCCTTAGTAGCAGACAGGGGCATGGCTTGTCATTCTTGAATAAGAAGAAAGGAAATGGAAAGGAGATTTGGAGCTGACGGTTGAGAGTTAATTCCCAAGAGAGAATCTTCCACACAGAAGGACCCTTTATGCAAAGCTATTCAGAACAGAAGAGCAAACATTTCATGTTTAAAAAGAAACAGGTGTTCAGTAGCCATGTTTGCCTGTGGGAGCTGTATAAATTGAGAAGTATCTGTAGTATACGCAGAGGCATGTTAAGTATTGAAAGTGCCATAGAAGTCCTAAGAGACGAGGAGATCATCGAATTCAGGATGAAGATACCTGACAACATTTGCTAAAGTAAAGGACCTGCTTCAAAGTGAAATGTCCTGGCCTCTCCCAAATATTGTCCTTTAGTTTTTAAAAACAAGGAAACTCAGTACTTTCAAATAATTCATCATACTATATGGAAACAAATCTGATATCATCTAAGCAATGATATATGTGAAATTAGAAATGGCATGATTCCTCTGAATGCTACTGATTCATGGAAGGAGTATGTGATTTTCATCTCTTGCACACATCAGATAATGCTTATTTTGATTAATATAGTGGTCTGCTCATCTTTCTTATTGGAAGCCTCTATAATTTACTCAGGTATCAGATTTCATTAAAAACCATCAGCATTTCTAGAAGATAAATAGATATGAAGAAATGGATAAATTATTTTGTTTCAAGATGGCAGCCAAACCTTGAATTGAAAAATGAGATATCTCATACTTTTGATTATCTCACAGATTTGGTTAAAATTGGTCAAGTTGTCATAGTCAAGCTTGAAAAAGTGATACCAAATTTCAAGACATTAAGCCAAAACTTGGGCTTTTACTTCTGCTGACTTGCTTACTATTGATGTATTTATTCCTCACCACATTTGCAGTAAAACCTAAGTTGCCTTAGTGGAGCCTTGCAAGGCATATTGAGTGGGGTGCGTGTTGGTCACATAAAGCAGGAGGGGAAATGAAATCACTCATTTTTATACACAGTCTAAAGTGTTCCCATTCTTCCTTAGAGAGCAAGTGTGTGCCTGAGTTTTGCCTCAGTGATAGAGGGAAATCACCAGTTTTTGAATCCCTACAGTGTTTCAGTCTGTATTCTAATCACATTTTTTTCTCATCTGAATCCACAGAGGTCCTGAGACATGCATTTAACTGTCTTCATCTTGAAGACCAAGAATCCAAGGCTCTAAAAAGTGTGTCTGCCCAAGCAAGGGTCTGTCACCAGGAGTGGAAAACTGGAATCTGAAATGGATGTCTCTGGTTTTACAGTGTCTTTTTCTTCACTCCCAACTTCCTGAGATGGTAATTTGATTTATTTCTTGAGAACCCTTTAAAAACTCTAGTAAACTTGTTCATGTTCATTGCACTAGTCACACTGCCCATCTCCACTGTCACTGTAACAACTCGGGTTCTTGGTTGCTTCCTGTTGGCTTATGGTGACCACCTGCAACCCACATCTGCCTCACCCGAGCAGCTCCCGCTCCCCAAAGCACAAGCCCGATAATGTCACTTTTGACTTTGAATTATTCCGTAAGTCCATTTTTTTCAGTGCTATCCATTTTTCTCTTTAAAACATTTATCTGAAAATATGAGAGTACTTTAAACATTTTGTAGAAAGATGAAATTAAAAGAAAACTTTATTTTGGTGCAAAAATGGAATTCCATGCATCTGTTTTTTTCATAATATGTATCTTCCATGCATATTATGAAGATTTTTGAAGATCCCTCATATTTTAAAAAGTAAAAATTCTTATTTCTACTTCTTAAAAATTAATGTTTTAAGGTTTTCCTACCTCATTCCATGCTCCTCCACACATTAGATACAATTGTTCTCATTCATGTTCTTTTTTAATACATGTGTAGCTTTTGTAATTTTAATTTTAATCCACTTTGAACTTATTTTATATGGTTACGAAGTGAATAGATATTTTTTCCCAATAGATAATCATTGTCCTATTGCCAGTTTTTAAATAATTTATCATTTCCTACAGTTTGAAAATGCTGCATCACATTTCAAATATCCAGATACTTGGAACATTTTCTAGAGTTTATCTGCTTTTTTATCTGTTTCATATTCTTAGGTCAGTGGCTTTGTAATAGGTATTAAGATTTACTCTGCCAAATGTCTATTCACTCCTATTTTTCCAAAAATTCTTTCTCAATTATCTCATATTTATTCATCTTTAAAGAATTTGATATCAACCTATTTAGCCTGTCATAGCAATAAATGTCCTAGTATTTCTGACTGGAATGTTGTCCATTTAAACAGGAATGTAGGAGGTATCGCCTCTTAAGAATAGGCATTTTTCCTTCATGATTATATTATCCAGGTTTTCTTTTATGGCTTTTGTAAAATTTTATACTGTTTTCTTCAAAAACTTCTGTGTTCTTCATAAACTTCTTATATTTGATCATAAATTAAATAAATGCCCTGATAATTCATTGCTTTTCTTTTGCATTCTATTAGGTTAAACCTTTCATGGTTCTTGATGTACAGGCAACTCCTGTGGCTTCTGATAATTTTCCTCATGCTCTCAAAATAAGGAAAAGCAGAGGATACAAAGAGATTGAGTGGGCATCATTCACAGCTACCATAGATAGGTGCAAAGGGTCATCAGCAGTTTCAAGTCATATTAATTCAGAATCCTCAGTTTAAAAAAACCCTTTCCAAACATAATTTTCACCCAACCCTCATCTCCTCCAGTTGGCTGTGAAAGGACACTTGACCACTTGGCCACTGCGACTCTGCTCATATCTTCACGGCAGAGGTCAGAGGCAGAGGCCTCCTCACAGGACCTAGGCCCGGGCAGCGGGATGTGGAGTAGACACGGGGTGACGTCAGGCCTGTTCTCCTCGGCCCTTGCAGCTGCACCCTCATCAGTTTGGGGGGAGTACTCACTGCTTCTGGAGACTTCTGTTCGCCTGTGTTGGCACCTTAGCTTTTCAGCTGCAAAAGTGCTTTCTCCTTTCAGAAGCACATTCCCAGATTGCTAACAGGGAGGCCCTGGTGTGTCTGAGAACAGAGTGTCTTTCCCTTTGATGTACTCTCTGAGCAGTTGCAACCTCAACTGAACACCTGGAAATTGGAAAAAAAAGAAAAAAAGACTTAATTCTCTGAATACTTTCCTTGGCAATTCAGAAACACTGGCTGAAAGGATGGCCTCTCTTTTCTGCCCCTGCTCGTCCCCTTTGCATTTATGCTGGCACACTTCAAAGATCTGTGTCTCCCGGGGAACAGACTACTTAGGAGGCCAATTTACCAGGGAATTTATTATCAGATGCAACAGAAACCTATATTCAAGGACTTCCAAAGGGGCCCAGAAGATCAGATTCCCTGAGCAAAGGTGTGAAACTACCACCCCCTCATAAAGCCTTAAAGAAGCCTGAGATTTTTGTAGAAGCTGTCACCACTGTGATGACCCAGAATGTTTGGATCAAGATATTTGGAAAAGGAACTAAGCTCATAGTAACTCCTCCTGGTAAGTGATTATTTAAAAAAAAAAAAAAACTATTTTTAATCTAGTACTGAAAAGCTGATAGAAGCTTCTCAGAAAAATCAGTGTAAGATCTGCCATGTTCTTGACCTTGGCACATAAACAGTAATTTTGGCATTATTGGCTACTAGACATGGAAACAAAACTACTTTGAAAATGGTTTCTTCCTTTCTCTAAGTGGTTGAAATTCAACTTTTAGGATGTATAAACATCAAAAAGGCAGACTCAAGCAAGAAGTTAAAATACTGTGAGACCATGTCTGTAAACCATTGGTGTAAGTTACTAGTTCAAAATATTCTTTTGTAAAAGATCGATTAAGTGAGATATATCAAAACAGAATTTTACTAATGATCTTTTGCTAATAATTTCCTATGGGCATAGTAGTCCTTTGTCACAATAACTGGCAGAATATATATTACTGGCTTTATCTTCTCCCTAACAACAAAGTAAAAAATTAATTCTTACAGTAAATACTATCAGATGACAATAAATCACACTTACTTCTCTAACTTCTTAAAGCTAGATGATCAGTCTAAGTTAGTACAATTGTGAATCTTGTTATATTGCCTGGATTTGGCCCAGTTTCCTGAAATTTGCAAGTTTGACAAGAAGGCATCTCAGCTCCAAGGTCCATGAAGAAAGTCTTTGTGGTTTTCCATCGTCATTTGATCATTCATAGACTGAAGGCAATTTTTGTGTTGGATGCTGGAGAAAAAAGGGTAAACAAAACATAATCCCAGCGCTCAACAGCCTTCAGTCTAGCAGGTAAACACTCTAGGTTAGGCCCAGACCGTGTTCCTTGACCTGTGGCTGCCAGAGAGGCAGGAGGTCTTATGCTCAGGAGCACTGTTCCTTTCTTAATTTGTGTAGGAATTATTGCTTCCAAAATCCATATGCCATGTGTGGCAGAATAATTTGATGAAATGCCCTAATAGTGTATTAGTATATACCATATGTACACCATACATTGTGTATTATATATAATAGTATATAATAATAATAATAGTATATTAGAGATGGAAAAATCTCTCACTTGTTCTTTTTGACACTCTAGCTTTCAAGTAGATACAAATATATAAACATTTAAAAAAGAGAAAAACATGCTACAGTGAGTAATCTAACAATGACTTAATGTATTTCCAAAATCTATTTGAGAAGACCTAAAATATAATACACAAACATAGTCAGGTATTAAATAAAAGTAGAAGACCAAAAGCTCTAAGGAAAGGAGAAGAAAGAGCTGTGATTATTTAGCAAGAAGCTAGAGTAAAATTTATAAAGAGTGAAATTTTATTCTCAAAAAAAGAAGATAAAAGTGTGGTGGAATATGAACTTTTTATTAATTTTTTATTTAAAACAAGTACAACATATTATCAAAATGAAAGAGATGTCGGCCCTTTAGGAGGGAAGTTCGGTAAAGAGTGGACAGTTTACAACAGCCACTTGTGAGAATGGGAGAAACGGGTGTTAAGTGCTGTCACTGCACCAGCATTATGGTCTCCTAACATTGCATGCCATGCCCAGTTGGGGAACCTCAACAAGTGTAGTTAGGCAGATCACATTCAGTGATCTAAAATGACAATTGGAAGATGGATTTCTGTTATGCCTCCTGCCATTTCTCTAGCCATTTTGCCTTGGAGGGCCGGACAGGAGTTCCAAGCTGGACTTTGGCATGAGCTGGATACAAGTCAGTTTGAGGCTGAAGTTGGGATTCCAATATGTTGTTCTGTTGATTGGGGGAAAAAAAAAAGCCATTTGTTTTGGACAACACAAGTGAAGCACTTCCATATACTGACTGCATTTATTAGGTGTCAGCCAACGCTCCCTTGGATTGTCTTAACAGAGTAGTGAAGACAAGATGATAGACTATGTAATAGATAGGCAGTTAAAGACAGAGTGTGTGAAAGATAGGTTTCCTGGGATGATGGTTTAGAGAATCCCAGGCACAAAAGAGCAAAGCAGAATACAAATGGAAGGCAGAGGAACAACTCTCCCTCCTTTATTGCTGGGGAGGTAACTGCCCCTTCAAAATGCTGGAGTTTCTATTAGGATAAGCAAGGTTTGGTCCTAGGAGATTAAAGGGTCATATTGGACCACACAATCAGATCATACAGATTGCTAATAAAAATAATGATGATAATAAGAACATCTTGCATTTTCATAACACTTTTAACCAAATTTATTTTTCATATTTTGTTTCATTTTGACTTCATGTTAGTACTGGCAGTGATGTTTAATGGACTTACACTCATATAATGGTTTTTGTATAAATAAAGCACCAAAAAAATTAAGTTATTTGATTTACTCAGCCACAGAATTTTCTTTGAGCAAAATGCATGAGGAAAAGAACTGAGGTCTCTTGAGAATCCCAGCCCATCATTCTGTTGCCACTAGAATTTGAAGAAGTCAGGGAGATGTGATTAGTCTAAAGTTTTTAATACAGGCTGAATCACTGTGGAACTATTATGAGAAAGTCTTCGGTGCTGGAACAAAACTTGTTGTCATAGGTAAGTATCAGAAGAATATGGTATTTACAAGGTCATAGGTGGAAGGCAAGAAATGATCATGTTGGGATAATAGATTATTTAGGAAAAAGATGATTGTGATGGGGATTTGATGCAAAAATCATAGGAGAGATTTTAAAGCAATGTTGTGGGGGCTGGCATTCATTGCAGCAATTAGGTGTTTCTTGGGATGTCTGCACCCTGAATCGGACTGCCTGGTCCAAATCCTGGCTATTCTGCTAATGTACACCTCAGCAGACAGCAAATGATGGGCTCAAGTACCTGGGTTCCTGCCACCCATGTGGGAGAACCGGATTAAGTTCCTGGTGCTTGGCCTAACCAGCCGTGGTTGAACTAATAGATGAAGATCTTTCTTGTCTCTCTGCCTTTCAAATAAAATTAAAATAAAGTTGTAAGTAAATAATGCTAACACAAAAAGAGAACATAGACAATAGTGTATAAATATTGTAATAGGAGTTAGTTTTATGTACCTATGGTCTTCTGTAAAATACTCATTTATAAAGTACATAGTGATTTCATTAAAGTGTTTGGCTCTGGGACAAAATTTATTATGGCAGGTAAGTTTGAGATAGACTCAATAGAGTAGACATATTGTTGTTTCTGATGGAAAGAGTTTACGTTTCACAATCAGACAGACATGGAGTTCTGGTTCCACCACTTAAGCTTAGTGAGCTTGGGAGATTGTTCTTTGACCTCAGCACCCTAATCTGCACAATGGGACAGTAGCATGAACTCAGTGGCTTGTATGAGATTTGAATGAGACCGTGTAAATAAAGCAATTGGCACATTGTCCAACATAGGTGCCAGTAAATGTTCTAACTCAAATGGAAGGGGAGAGTTGTATTCTCTCCATGGAGAGTAGTCTGCAGTGGGTAATACAGAGCAGGAGACCCTTAGAGGGCTCAGCTCTGCCTCTAAGTGCTTCGATGGAAGACTGTATCAGCCACTCATGCAAAAAACTGAATTTGGAGGTATTTATTTCTTGTTAGCAGACTTTTTCATTACTTGACAGAAATTTAATCATCTTGCTGTGTACTTTAAATCTTAATATTCTACCTTAATTGCTATCATTTATAACATCAACATTTTATTGGTCCTAAAATTTATAGTTGGTAAGTTTAATTTATGGCCAATAAAGTTTACTTCTGCTCAATTTTAAACGCATAGAGGAAATGATGAAGAGATAAAATCAATTAAATAAAGTTGAAACTCATTAGAAACCTGAAACACATATTGACATATGAAATAGTTGTAACTATTTAATTGATAAAAGAAAAAAAATAAGAAATAGATAATGCCTAAATACTCATATGTACATTTGTAGTATCATACTTCCAACTGAATATATCGTTGATATTTTTACATTCATATGGAATATGCATGCTGCATCTTAAAATACAAACAACTTAGGCAATTTACGTGTAATGTATTATTTGATTATGCAAACAGATGTGCAGAAATGATTCAGACAGCTTCATTTATTTTTAAATAAATAAAATATCTGGTAGCCATTGTAGTCATGATTCAAATAAAATGAAATGGTTGTCCTCTATGCATGATGAAAAACAATTAACCATAAAAACACTCTCAGTGTGTACATTTAAAAAGTAATATTTTAAAATTCCATGTAAGATAATGATTCAGAGTATAGGTACTAATTATATACAATCAAGTATACTAGTTAATGTTTAGTTAACTAT